>NC_056729.1:509475641-509510641 GCF_019279795.1 Protopterus annectens
ACTGTGTGCATTTACACTGCATGCATCTTGCTGTTTAAACTTCTGGCATTGGGTAGCATTACATCTAGGTTCCTATCCCTTGTGGTACCCATGAGGTGGGTTTGTGTTTTTGTGGTTTATGATTGGTGAGGGTGGATGTTAGTTGGGGTCCTCAGGTGTGCATATGGTACATGATATTACATTACTTAACACATGGCATTCATGCCTCGGGTGGTGCTGCAGGGCTGCCTCTGTCGGATGCACATACTACACTCCCTGTACATGTTTGGAAGCAGGTTGTGTCATGTTAGGCATCCCTGTTACTATATGAGTGAGTCAGAGCGGGTATCAGTCCCAGTGTTCCTACTGACCAAGTGTATGTGCTATGCGTTGCCTCTTTGCCAAGGCCAGGGCATACTGGGCACGCCTCCTTCTGCCTACTGGGACAAGGTCAGGTTGTTCCTCCTCCGAGTCACCCTCTACCTGTGGTGGCCTTGGCAATGGTGGGGGGATGTTTGGCCCAGCCCTGTGCTGGTCCTGCTGCAGCTGTTTCCGCAGGATCATATTATGTAGCATAGCACATATCATGATCATTTGGGTACATGTAGTTGGTGTGTACTGCAAGGCTCCACCAGATGTGTCCAGACACCGGAACCGTGACTTGAGCAGCCCAAACACACGCTCTATGACATTACGTGTTTGTGCGTGTGCCTCATTATGGTGTTCCTGTTCAGGTGTGTGTGCATTTCTGATGGGTGTCATCAGCCACGGCTCAAGTGCATAACCTGCATCCCCCACTAGGTGTCCATGTGGGAAGTCCCCATTGGCAAATGATTGGTACAGCTGCGTCAGATGCCAGATGTGGGAATCATGGTAGCTCCCAGGACAGCCAGCACACACATTCATTATTATGCCCTGGGCATCACACACAGCCTGGCAGTTGATGGAGGGGTATCCCTTGCGGTTAATGTAGACTCTACCCCGTTCACCAGCTGGTGCTTTGATGCGTATGTGCATGCAGTCTATTGCACCCAGCACCTCAGGGTATCCTGCTATTTGCTGGAAGAGATGCATATTGCTGGCCACAACCTCACGGCCATTAGGGACATATATATGATCACTGACATGTGCTGACATGGCATCCAGGAACTGGTGCAGTACCCTGGAGGCTGATGCCTGTGATATCCCCATCATATCACCAGTTGGTCTCTGGAAGGTACCTGTTGCTAGTATTCTTAGGCCAACACATACCTTGGTTTCCACTGGGATGGGTTCCCCTCTGTTGGTTCTGTGTGTGAGATGTGGCCTGCACAGCTCAACAATCTGCTGCAGAAGGTCTCTGTCCACTCTGTAGCACTCTACTATCTCCAGCTCATGTAACACATGGTAGGTGACCCTGGGCCTGTATACTCTTCTCCTTCTCCTCACTCTGGGTTGTCTGTCAGCATCTGCATTGTCACCACCCTCAGCAATTCACCTATGCCTGATTATAACAGCTATGGCAGCCCCTAGCATTTCTGCTCTGAGTTCAGCTTTTTTCAGTTTTCAATTCTGATAGCTTAGTTACTGGCAGTATCTCTTTTGAGAAACAGCCTGCACTGCTCTTTGCAGTGTTTTAAGTGCTGGTTGGGCTTCTAGTCTGCCTGTGTAATTGCCTGCTTCTAATTGTTTCCACCAATTAACTCCAGCAGTATCCTCTAGCAGTTTCCCTGTATTTTAGTTGTTTCCTGTTTCCTCTCTGTTTCCTCAAGGGGAGCAATGTGCACACCAGCTTAAGCACGCTCACAGTCACTTAAACGCGTGCACACATCCCTACACGGTGTTACACGCGCGCACACATCCTTACACGGTGTGAACTTAGCTGATTCATGTTAAAACGTGCGCACACTGCCTTAAACACGTGCACGCCCACGCAAACCGTTGTAAACGGTTTGCAACACGCACCCACATGTTGAACCTGCCTTACACGCGTGCACACGCGCGCATGCACGTATATCAAGAAACTTTGAGTGTAGGGAGAGCGTATACCCTCAAATTCTTGACTTTCCTAGTGTTCTGTTGGGGCACACCTCCCTCCCTGATGTCTGTCTGTCATCTGTTACCTTACATTGCCCTCCAATCTGGTACATTTGTTTCTATCCTTCCCCCCCCCCCGTGATGTCACCTACCTCTTACTCTGTTCCTCCCCCTTCTCTAACTCTTACACTACTCAGAAAGTGCTCATTACCTATGTGGCAGTGTGATTCAGTATTGTAACCCTCATTTACATAGGATTGCCTAGTAATGCTTAGTTACATGTCTTACACGGAGCTTCCCCCCCCTTGACAACCACTAAACGGAGGCCATATTGCTTTTGGTCTGCAAGTCCCTCCATTGACATTCCATGTAATACATAAATCCCACAATTGTGGGCTTATAAGCTTCGGTTTTTAGTTTTAGGTAGTGCACCCCATTTGCGTGGGTGTGCGCTGCAGTTAAACCTCAAAATCCCATGAAAAAAAAAAAGTTATATAACATATTTTTGCAACAGTTTTTCATGCCAATGGCCACATATTTGGCCATTGGCATGCTTAATGAAACAAATGCACCCTTTATTTGGAGCTGACATAGCTCCGTTTTTAATTTTGCAGAAATGTACTCAGTTGTCAGCTGAGTACATTTCTGCAGCTAACACGTCCGTTACACGGACTGGTTTCTGCTTCGTGGATCACTCAAATACCTCATTTGCATATCTTTGAGCTGAAAATGAGGTATTGAGCATTTCCACGCCCAGTCCGTGTAAGAGATGTGTTAGCTGTCTCTTACACGGAGATTTGGGCTGTTCCTGAATCGGGAGGCTTACACGGAGGCTTACACTACTCTTGAACTCCGTGTAAGCCTTCCTGAATCTGGCCCACAGACATATCCTCTGAACATGAATAAATTAGCTAGGATATGTTATTCATATTTTTTTTTTTTTTGCAGAATTGTGCATACCATATTTAGTGGTTATACCAAATGCAATAACAAGTACTGCGAAGAATTGTTGCACCTGTAAAACTCTCATTTGCTTAGTGATGATAACGTACATCACAACATATACCTAGGACTAACTAACAGGTTTCTTCCTGGAATATATGGTTTGAGTCCCTGGGAATCCACTTGAATACAATGTGATACTTACTAAAGTCACTTAAACAGAGAAGTGATCTCAGGTCGTGCCTGAAGAAAGCACCACTTCTAAATAATATGTTTAGCTACTTAACAAATTAAAATAAAAAAAATTCAGAACAAAAGTTATTTTAAGAAAAATCTGACTGCATTAAAGTTATGTGTGCTAAGTCAAGTATAATGTCTGGATTATTTTATTCTGTCAAAAAATGCCTATCACTTTTTGCAGAACATCTTAACCATACCAAATTTATATGGCCTTTACTCATAAACTATGGCAATGACACTCCATTGAGCAATAAATGTGGATCCACCTCTTTGACTAAACTCTACCTTAGAACTGCTAAAATTTATTTGGAGGATCCCTATAAAGAATATGCTGAAAGTGTGGTGCTTACTACATCCAAGGATTTAATATAAATAATACATGTTGTTGAGACAGATATGTGTCTCAGAGGATCCCAGCGCTCTGGAACAGGCTCCCCATCCATGTGAAGCAGAGCCCATCCCTAACTTTATTTAAGTGTAACTATGATCAATGGTTAGGAAATTGGAAATTCGCTCCAGGTCTGGCCCCTATGTCTCTGACACACAGAGGCAGACAGTTATGCACAAGCTAATATACCCCTCCCCCTTATAACCTCCAGAACTTCCTAACTAACATACCCCATCCTAATAAAGGCTCATGATACATAGGCGATACAACTGGGTTGGATTGCATGGCTAGGCTTATAAAGGCTCTCATGGTCATTAGCCTAATAATATAACTATGAACCTATAAGCCTATCATGAAATGACATTTCATTTACCAAATGCAGCCCTATAGCAACTGGAGTTTGGAGTATTCTGAGGAAAAGCATGCAGAATGGCCAGTTGCTAGACTACGTCAAAAATGTGATATTGTTCAGTTTTAACTCATTATATCCGAGTGACACCTCCGGATGCGTCTGCAGTTAACTCCTACTGACAAATATTGCCTGTTCATATTTGCATCAATAATTCCAAAACCATGGTATGTACAAGGGTTTAAAATATTTCATCTTAAAGCTTACACAATGACAAACTCAACTTCATTAATATTTGCCCTCTGTAAAGTACAGGCAAATAGATATTAATACTTGTGTTTATGATATTAATTTATATAGATATAATTTTCACAGTAACACAGATAGAACTCCTTACCCTCATATGAAAGCTCTCAGCTAGATGAATAAAATGCTGCTGTCAGTATGTGTGTAACTTGAGTGGTTGCTGGGATATTCTAAGTTGTTTAAAAAACATTACAAATGTATCATTATTGTGTTTACTGTGACTTAAAAAATTGTTTTAAGACCTAGAACCTAAAGAATACTACCTGTATAAAAATAGTTTGCGCTGAAGAGTTTGCCATTTATACATCTTTCATAATGGTTCCAGAAATAAGAACATTTGTTTGAAATGTGAGAATATAATTTGATTCTGTCAAAAGGCTTAGTTAGGCCCATTCAAAGTTACATTGCAAACTTCCTGAGCTCCATTGGAGTGAATGAGTTAATGTATAAACCATTTTCAGCCCACTGACTGCATTTCTTCAAAATCGCCTTAGCAAAACACAACTACTTAGGTGCATTTCTTTATAGCTCAGGCTCATTATAATAGAATATTGCAAGAATTATCCCCACCGATATTGAAACTCTCCAGTATGAATCTGCAGTTTCTTCTGTTACTGCAGTCACGTAACATTTTCATTGTACAACATACTGGCTGCAAGTTTGCAGTGCAAACATTTCACAGAGTACATCATAAATGTAGCAGTTGTTATCACTGTAAATGTAGGTAGCAGTTTTTCACACTCCGGTACTAAGTTATTCAACACTACTGGGGCAGGAGAAGACATTCAGGAGCAGCAATCTGCTGGAGTTAGCTAGAAAAGGGTACTAAATGACCATACTTTACTCTCTTTTGGAGGAAGAAAAGGACTACTTGCTGTGGCTGGCAAAACAGTGGTGAAGGCTTATACTATATTCTATTTAGCAAACAGTCAGGTTGTATCTTAGTACATTTGTTCACACTCCATCTTCATAATCTGAATCCCAAAATACCAAGACAAGCTCATATGTATAAATGACACTGGGAACATACACATTATGAATAAATATTGCATGCATTCTCAAACACTAGAGTGTTGTGTGCACTTCAAAGTTACATGTAGGATGGCTAACTAGCAACATCACTGGTTATCAGTTGTGATCATTCCACTCAACCTCTTACAGCAATAAATCTCACCAAAGCCATAAATAATGGGGGGACAAAAGCCCAGAAACAGGGACACATTTTAAATATTGCTCTGACAAACTTAGAAAGTTGATAAAATAACAGGTTTTGCATTAACATAAAATTTCTGAAGGTTACGAAGCCTGAAACTCAAATGCCTGTCATTATTTTCTGCCTTTAATCTTTGATGATTTGTCAATAATTCGCCAGAAAACCACAATTGTATGTGAAATAGACCAAAGATATGAGGCAAAAATCTGGAAATTCTGCGACAGTCTGTACAGTTGAGTGGTATGGTCATGATCAGTACCAGTGCTAGCACTGGTTATAACTTGGGGATCAGTACAGTGCGGTCACTAGTTATAACTGGGGATCAGTACCAGCACTGTCACAGGTCATAACTGAGGATTAGTACCAGTGCTATCACTGGTTATATCTGGCCATCAGTACCAGTGCTATCACTGGTTATAAGTGGGGATCAGTACCAGTGCTATCACTGGTTATAACTGGGCATCAGTACCAGTGCTATCACTGGTTATAACTGGGGATCAGTGCCAGTGTTATCACTGTTTATAACTGGGCATCAGTACCAGTGCTGTCACTGGTTATAACTGGGGATCAGTACCAGCACTGTCACTGGCCATCAGCGGTAATCAGTACCAGTGCTATCACTGGTTATAACTGGGGATGAGTACCAGTGCTGTCACTGGCCATCAGTGGTAATCAGTACCAGTGCTATCATTGGTTATAACTGGGGATCAGTACCAGCGCTGTCACTGGCCATCAGTGGTAATCAGTACCAGTGCTATCACTGGTTATAACTGGGGATCAGTACCAGTGCTGTCACTGGCCATCAGTGGTAATCAGTACCAGTGCTATCACTGGTTATGACTGGGGATCAGTACCAGTGCTGTCACTGGTCATCAGTGGTAATCAGTACCAGTGCTATCACTGGTTATAACTGGGGATCAGTTCCAGTGGTGTTACTGGCCATCAGTGGTAGTCAGTATCTGTGCTATCACTGGTTATAACTGGGGATCAGTACCAGCGCTGTCACTGCCCATCAGTGGTAGTCAGTACCAGTGCTATCACTGGTTATAACTGGGGATCAGTACCAGCGCTGTCACTGGCCATCAGTGGTAATCAGTATCAGTGCTATCACTGGTTATAACTGGGGATCAGTACCAGCGCTGTCACTGCCCAGACGTGGTAGTCAGTACCAGTGCTATCACTGGTTATAACTGGGATCAGTACCAGTGCTGTCACTGGCTATCAGTGGTAGTCAGTATCAGTGCTATCTCTGGTCACCAATAATGATCAGTACCAATTCGCTTCATGTCTATAATTGTTCTAACTGCAGAGATGGCAGTCACCAGTAGCAGTAACTGCTCCTGCTCCACGGCATATCTTCAAGCATCTGACAGCCAAGAGCAACCCATGCTGGGAAGGCAGGTGGGCACCTTGACCCACAGTCTGTAAGTTATTGTCTTTGTGAAACAGTGCTGATAACATCAAAAAATGCTTGTATCTGAATTGTCTGCAACTCATAAAATAAAATACTTTTTTATAAATACAGTTTTGTATGTACCAGACAGATTATCTCCAAATAAAAAAGAAAATACTTTTTTATAAATACAGTTTTATATGCATTGGACAGCCTAAATGCTAAGTTCTTTGTCTTTATGCCAGTATTGTAACACAGTTATATGTTTCAATTTGTGCAGTCACTACCAAACAAATCTATTCAGCTTGATATTTTGATTCCGACTCTGTTTTTCTGAATCTGTGATACATCTTAAACTGCTGACCAGAAACTTTGTTGGTTTTCATGTGGGAATTTATATGCTGACATTTAGGTAAGATCTACTGATGAAGTTCACTCGTAATTACAGACTTCATGTGGGATAGTGATTGGTGTCTTTGGATGAAGCTGGAGTTTCATTTAAAAAACCTAAAACAAAATGTCTTAAGTTGTGTCTTGGAAGCAGAAAGGATGTGTGGTTTCAGCATTAATGTAGTACCCTTTTTATAGCAACATGACACAGGTTCTGTGCTGGAAAACCAATGTTTGTATTGTCATTTTTTTGTGAACACACAGACTGGTAAGCTGGAATTCTTACTACTGTACAGGTCATTGCCAGTTTATTATACTGAGCTAACAAGAGCAGAAGAAAGCATTAGTTTTATCTCATGCCAAAAGAAGGATTAAAGCCACAATGATTTCCAGGCTTTAGTTCCTGCCATTTTCCCACCCTCTCCTCCTTTAGACTCATAACTGACAGAGACCAGTTTCATTCCAAACAGCTGTCTGTTATTTGAATGGAGTCAGCAACTAATCCGAGTTAAAATTGCTTTATGCTGCTGCTGTAGTGAAAAAGTTTCCAGAATCTAAATCAAACGATTATTACGTGGTGCACATGATGCGTGTGTACTTTTGTTTTCATTTTACTGACTCAATCTAATTTGACATGCAAAGTGAGGTTGGCTGTAGACTTCATAAAGAATGCTGAATGATCTCCTGCTGAAGCTTCAGATATAAGACATTTTAAATCTACTTATATCATGTGTGAAGTCCTGTGAAAGCAGCACAAGTTCCATTAGCACATTGCCCCTCTGTATAGCTATGTATAACTCCTCATTTGTTGTGAATAGTACAGGAATGCAATCATAGTGCAGTGTAGTGTGAATGATTTAAATATAGTTAAAATTAAAAATGGTAGAATCTTAATGTCAAATCTAAGTGACAAATTAATTTGTGTGTGGGGGGTGTAGGCATCATCTTAATCAATCTACACTGGGATGTGAAATCCCAATAGGTAGTTTTTTTTTCTCAAGTTCCCACAATGACCATCTATTCCTACTCTCTGAGCTGTTCCACTGACCCATTTTTTTCACTGATGGTGAAAGCTCTATGGCCTTTTCTTTCTTCCAGCACAGCAGTCAATTAAATGTGGACTGAAAGCTGTCATACATGCATTAAGGATTGGGTCCTTCCCACTTAACCCTGCCCATGGCAACTTTTGAACTCTCCTAAATCTGCTTACAGGGGACACATGCATGCATGCTACCCCTGTTAAGTGGTGCACCTCAATAACATAAGCGCTTTAGGCTCATTGCTTCATGCAATACACCTGCACTCCTGATGGTGTCATCAATGCAACAGGCTGAGCCACCACCCTCACCACTAGGATGACTGAGCTATCATTGGCTGCTTGCCTGTATCCTCCTCTGCATAGACTTTTCAGTGCCAGTGCAGCCAGTCGAACATTAATCATCTTGGGAGGAGTCAAGGTTTTATCTCTCTACACCATGGGACAAAGTACAGTGGATAGTTCTATCTATGAAACATACTACTTCATGGAAACTTAATGCAGGCATAATCTCCAGTCCACTGAAGTTAACCATTAAACAGTTATGCAGACAAAACTACCAGAAAATAAGTATTCATCTATATTGCCCTACAGCAATGTCTGGTATGCAGGCAAGAAGAAGAACTTGCCCTAACGTATTGAATAGACACAAAAAGCATAATCATGACAATATGTGTGATCCAAAGCACTTTATAAAGGGAATTCATATCTGTTCTCTACATGTTGCAGCCCATCTCCAATTGTTCATATACAATACTAAGTGTGGAATTCATAAATAAAGATATAGGTAACCTAAAGACTCTCAATCCAAACCAATTTGGATTAATCAAGGGCAGAATTTGTTTATTTAACCTGGCGTACTTCTTGAAAAATAATTACTGTAGCAATGGATGAGGGCAAATCAGTGCACATCACATATCTAGACCTCGCAAAGGGATTCCACACCATCCCAAAATCAGGTAACACGGATAAATTGTCCAGGCTAAATGTACATCCCTGTGTAAGTCACTAGAGAGCAATCTACTGGAAACACTTGCTTACTGCAATTCCCAATGAGTATGGAATAGAGGCGGTGAGAGAAGTACTACACGTAATAGGTGGTCATAGTAAAGACATGCAGATTCTTATATGTACCTTATTAGATATAGTTCTTCATAACAAAGTATTCATGTTTCAAGATACATTTTATTTGCAAACATGGAGTGTCGGTATGGGCACCCCGTGTGCTAATTCTTTTGCAAATTTAGTGATGCATCAGTGGGAAAAGATGCATGTTTTTGATACTGCATTCTTCCAGCATGTTTTGTTGTATCGACGTTTTGTTGATGACATACTTATTATTTGGGATGGGGATGAAAACCTGTTAAAAGATTTTATTTCTTATTTAGAAACAACTACGACTTTTCTAAGATTTACGATGGAAGCTTCTCCATCTGAAGTACATTTTTTGGATGTAACTATCTCTAAGGATTTGAAGGGTTACATTCCCACCTCTTTATATAGAAAAACATGCTGGAAGAATGCGTTGTTACACTTCGATAGCATGCATCCACGTTTTGTTTTTCCGAATGTTATTAAGAGCCAATATCTCAGAATTATGAATATCTGTAAGGATACTACTGATAGATATACACAATTTCGGTATATGGATGGATTATTTCAAGAGAGAGGGTATACTGATGGCATAATAAAAGAAATTAGGAAACAAGTTGAAAATACAATGGATGATAATATAAGTAACCATAACAAAGTTTATAACAGACACTATAAGGTGAAAAATTCAGGTAGAGCTGGTTTAAATCAAGCAAATCTGACTATTACTATTAGATATACTAACGATAACAAGAGCGTTATAGAAATCATTAAGAAAAATTGGAATGTGTTGTTAATTGACCAACGTACATCTGAATTAGTAGAGACTGTACCAAGATTTAGATATAGGAATAGTAAAAATCTAAAAAGGTTACTTTGTACTGAGAGACATATTGTCTGCCTTGATAAAGGTGGACAAATGTTAAGTAATGGTTCCTACCCATGCAATAAGTGTAATATGTGTAAATATATTGTTAAAGAACAGGAGTATGCACATCCTTGTTTTGACTATGTGTTTATTCCTAGATTCCATGCTTCATGTAATAGTATGAATCTAATATATTTGGCTACATGTACAGAATGCACAGCATTCTATGTAGGTATGACATCTAGAAAACTTAAGGATAGAATGCATAATCACATTTATGATATTAAGAAATTAAATACAACTAATGCATTAGCCAAACATATTACTACACATTTGGATCATGCTTTTGAGTTTAGAGTTTTACAAATAGTCAGAGTCAATAAACGGGGGGGAGATAAGTTAAATCACCTCAAATCAGTTGAATTAGACTGGATTCTAAGGATGAAAGCCCACGTTGAACCTGGACTAAACCAATATGTTAGTATTAGGTCAGTTCTAGCTGCTCGTAGATGAAAAAGGTTATTGTGTATTATAGTTAATTTTTACTATTGCTAGTTAGTAGTTTAATGAATGAGTTGACACATTGCTATATATTATACTGTATATTACTAGTGTAAGATTTCCAGTTTTTTAGTTTTAGTTTTATTTTATTTTATACTTGTTCTATTTGTGTACTTATTGTATTTTTTGATTGCCTGTTTGTCTTATGTTTTGTGACAGTCTGTCCAATATTAGGTTTTTTGGAAGTGACATTCTAAAATTGGGATTGTTTAATATAAGGACAATCTTATAGAAAAATGCTTTACAAATATTTTAAAAAGGTTTTTAAAAAAACGTATTTTAAGCTATGGTTCTAAAGCTGAAATGTTTCTGATGATGTGCCTTAACATAGAGTCAGTTTGCGCAATCATTGATTGTGTTCACCCAATTGAATCAATTAAGCAATTAACAACATTAATTTGTTAATTTATTCTGTTTGAATTGCGTTTGTATATATATGGGTTTGGAATATGTAGATGTTGAAACCTGAGGAAGTGTGTTTTGTAACACGTGAAAGTGCTTGTTTTTATATTAAAATTTTTGGTTTATGACTCTATTGCTCGTGGTGGTCCTCTCCTGTTATTTTGCTACAATACTAAGTGTGGAATTCATAAATAAAGATATAGGTAACCTAAAGAATCTCAATCCAAACCAATTTGGATTAATCAAGGGCAGAATTTGTTTATTTAACCTGGCATACTTCTTGAAAAATAATTACTGCAGCAATGGATGAGGGAAAATCAGTACACATCACATATCTAGACCTCGCAAAGGGATTCCACACCATCCCAAAATCAGGTAACATGGATAAATTGTCCAGGCTAAATGTACATCCCTGTGCAAGTCACTAGAGAGCAATCTGGCTCACAAATACAACTTTTGAAATAAGGGTGGGTGAACATGCCTCCTGAAAAGACCTGTCAGTAGTAGTAGTAGTGTACCCCATGGTTCAGTACTTAAGCCACTCATCTTTGGCAGTTATTTCTTTGAGGTTAAAGTTAATGTTAAGGGTTTGTGACTCATTAAGTTTGGCTATCAAAAACTCCCCAGAGGATGCTATGATCCTCCAAGATGGCCTACAGCAAAAAAACAAAAAAACAAAAAAACAAACAAAAAAAAAAACAGCTGGTGTCAAAAACATGGGCTAAAATTAAATGCCAAGAAATGTATAATCATATCCATTGGCAAGCATGATTCCCTTTTTAACTATTAAATTAACAACACACTCCTGAAAATGAATCTCATAGTCAGGGATCTGGGAACCTATCTTGACAATGAACTGTCTTTCATTACCACATACTCACTATTGTAAAGAAGTTCTTTCTCATTACAAGGTTTAGAACTAAATGTACAGCATCAAGGTCCAGGGATCTAATCATTTCACTGTACTCTGCACTAATTTGTCCAATCACTCAGTGTGATGCCCCTTTTGGTATATACTTAGCCAAATGCTTGTCACAACTGAAATGACCCAACACTTCCTCACTAATAAAATTAAGGATCTAAATCATAAGAACTACTTGTTTTGACTCTATGAGCCTGCTTGAGGTACTTTCAAGTTCCTATTATGCCCCTGTGAAGATTTTACATAGTAAGATTTTTATTATTTATTACTTTAAAAAAAAAAAAAAAAAACAGGACTAACAAAAGTGATGCAACCTCATTGAAAGAATATCTAAGTAGAGGGGTATGAGTCATACAATCCTCAGATTTATACCTCTCAACCTGAAAACATCAAAACTCTGGACAAGGCCCATGAAAAATATGTACAAATCTGTATGCTGATTAACATCTAATTTGCATACATAATTACATAACCCCCCACTCCAATGGAGTTGTGGGATACCAACTTTCAAATGCAAATTGAAGAACAGACAACAAAAATATGGCACCAGAGTCCCCCTGCAGCCATTCCAGTGTCCCATTACCTGGTTATTTTGCCTCATTTACCATAAACACTAATGTGTACATACTGTTTGACTTCTACAATGATTATTTGGATTTTATTTGTGCATTTTACAGCACAACAATGCACAAACACTAATAGACATCTGGTAAACAAAGCAATATTGTCTAACAATGAAAATAGACTTGGCATTAAAATGTCTGTGCCCTTGCAACTTACATTTATTGAAACAGCATTGAAACCCACACCACATCCAAAGAAAATGCTTTAACCAGTGGTGGATAAAGATTACCTTTGGGCTGTTTTCAAATCATTGGCCCCTTGAACACAAAACAAGAAACATACATGTGTTCTTTTCATTGATACACCTTCCTGACTTTATTAAATTATATTCCTTGTATAATACAGCACACTTATTAGACAGAGCACATTTTAAATTTATTGTTAGAACATTTTTCCAGTAGGCTGTACTGTAGGCAATGAAACAAAATGCATGAACCAATAGTGACAAAACTGCCCAATTCAGAATATTTCCATCATAAAAGTCTACTTCCATACCCACACTATAAATAGAAGGACAGTAGTGTAAGCCATAGGCATCTTGCACAGCTTCTCGCACTTATTTTTAATTTAATTTTTTTTGGGAGGGGGCAAAATGTCAAAAAACAGGGGCACATTTTACACATTGCTTGTAACATTTTGTAAAGTTGTTAGAATAAAATGTTGTGTTACCACCATGCATTTCACTGGTAAGTCTTGAACCCAGGACCCTATGCACTATAGTCAGAGCAACATACCACTATGCCAAATCAGCAGCTTCCTGAAAAATAGGAAGACTGAAACTTAATGGCTTATCATTTAGTGAATTCATTTCTCACTTCTCACCATAGCTCTCAACCACTTAGCACAAAAAACCTGGACAAACAAAGCCAATAATGGGGGGGATACAAATTCAGTTCTCACATCTAACTATAGCTCTCAACTCTTAGCACAAAAAACCTGGACAAAGCTCACAAGTGGTGGTGGCTAGGGACTTACCAGGGACACATTTTAAACATTGCCTGTATAATTTTGTAAAGTTGCTAGAATAAAATGTTGTGTTACCACCATGCATTTCACTATCAAGTCTTGAACCCAGGACCCTATGCAGTAGGGTCATAGCAACATACCACTATGCCAAATCAGCAGCTTCCTGAAAAATAGGAAGACTGAAACTTAATGGCTATCATTTAGTGAATTCATTTCTCACCTCTCACCACAGCTCTCAACCTCTTAGCACAAAAAACCTGGACAAACAAAGCCAATAATGGGGGATACAAATTCAGTTTTCATTTCTCAACATAGCTCTCAACTCTTAGCACAAATAAACCTGGGCAAAGCTCAAAGGTGGTGGTGGCTAGGGACTTCAGGCTATTTTTACCCTGTACCCAAGGTAGAGGGTTTGAGCCTGAGTACCTCTAGCTACCAGGTGTATTAAATGGCGTAATTTTCACACACACACTACACTTCTGTGAATGTTTTGTTGCCTTACTTGGAGTATTCCGCTGCAGAGTTAAGTTAGTTTCCTTACTTACTGCTGCAGAGTTAGTCCGATTCCGTTCCTTACTTGGAGTCTTCATAGTGCTGTAACAGCAATTGTTCCCGCTTGACATTGCCATTAGTTTCCTTACTTGGAGTCTTCATACTGCTGTAACAGCAACCATTTGTTGCCATTCCTGCTCGCATTTGAGCATCCAGGCCAGCCAGAAATGCGTGAGCTCCTTGAGCTCAATTCTGACAGGCTGTTAGCCCTGACAGAGCTGACATAATCATGCACGTGCTGACATCAGCTCTAATAGCACAAGAATTAAAAAACAAAAGATAAAAAATCAGAAATGAAGGGGTGCTACTTGGGAATCGTGGCACCCCTTCATTTGAACCCCAAAACTCAGTAAAAACTGAGTAATTTGGCATGGTTGGGAGGTATGCTCAGATTGTATGACAAATGTCCACTTGCCTCATCTAAAAATGACTGTAATTTTGTTTAAGATTATTTTCAATTTCAGAATTTTGTTAACAACATTTCAATATGTTATGTAGCAGACAGAGCACTGAGAAAAAGACAGCCTTTTTAAACACTCTTCTGACATTAGAAAGATGCTTAACAAAGCTGATTGTTAAGCAGCTTTCACATCCATATCCTCTCCTTGAATATTAGACAAAAAGAAGCAGCTATCACAGCACAAAAGTAGGAAGATGAAACAGTTTCAAAAGCTACAGACTTGCTAGGATACACAAATAAATGCTTCCCATCTGCTCAGTGCTAAATAACAAGCCTCCTGTCAGATACGTATCAGGGTTTGCTCAGGAATGGTGCCCTGAAAAACAGAGTGCAAAACAAATTAGAGGAGCCAAGTTTCAGAGGAAAATAACACTAGTCAGGATAAACGAAAGGGAAAGGGAAAAGCAACATTAGGAACGTGCAAGTGATCAAAGTGGGGAGAGCCAGGCAAACATGCCCTGGATCCATATCTCTTACATACCTTGAAGAGAATGGATGCCATTCCTAAGAGAGGCTACAATTAAAGTTCATGAAATCAGTTTTGCTTCAGTCTCTGACACTTGATATAAGTGCTCTTCTCAGCACCCACAATGTACCCAGAATTACTTCTTTTTGCAGTTCTTAAGAAGTTACTTTTATTTGTAGCATGTTTAGATATGTTTGAAGACTTTATTTTATTAACCAAGTTGCTCCTACTACAACTAAAACTATCTGTGCATCTTTATTCCACATTGTTCTAATTTCTACTTGCACGTCTTGATATTTTACAAATGTATGACTTTCATTTCATAAGACAATGTAGACACTGAGTGTAGCAATTTCAATAACTAAAGCTATTTCTTTTAATCTTGAACTATATTTTGTCTGCTTGCTTCTACCTTGCTGCTGGTATGAAATGATTCCTCCAATCCCACCCCTTCTGCTCTCACCCCTAACCATACCCATACTCTGATACAACAAACTTCTGCACATAAACACCTAACCCTATATTCTATAAATATTCAAAGTCTAACTAACAATATCTCAGAACTGCATTCCTGGATAGCCCATACAAACCCTAACATCCTTGCCTTGTCCGAAACTTGGCTCAAGTTTCACATCACTAACAGTGAAATACTGCCACCTGGTTACAACATCTATCGTGCTGATAGATCCCCTAAAAAAGCTGGTGGTGTAGCCATACTCTACTCAGATAGGCTAAACCTGTCTCCTGTCACTATCCCCATCCCCAGCTTCCATCCTGCTGAACTTCTCATCCTAAACTGCCATCTAAACCCACACAAGAAATTTGCTATCACCTCAATCTACATCTCCCCTGGGAATAATATACCCACCCTCAAAAATATCCTATCCTGGTTTAGCCACAACTTAGTCTATGAAAATCTCATTCTTGGTGATGTCAATATAGACTGGCCAAAACTTACTAGTAACTCCCCACAATCCATCATCAACGTACATGGTTTCCATCAACTGCTTACATCCCCACCTGTTTCAACAAAGACTTATCTTCCAGCTCCATCATTGACTGGATACTCACCAACTCTCCCCACCTCTTCCATGGCCTATGTACCCTACCTGACTCCTTAAGTGATCACCTCCCCACCTCTATCCTCAGACACACCTCCCAGGCACACAACCCTCACCTATATAGAGACTGTCGTAAGCTCTCTAACTTCAATAATACCAAATTTAACTCCATACTATCTAGTTTTGACTGGTCCTTCCTTAAACACATCCCACTTAATGATGCTGTCAGTAAATTTAACAACATTGTCCTAGATACCCTTAATTCCCTTGCTCCCTCCAGGAAAATTAGAATTAAATCAAACTATGCTCCATGGCTCTCCAAAGATACTAGAGCACTGATGCATAACAGGGAGAGCACCTGGAAGGCATGGCTTAAAACAAGGCATACTCCCCTTCTACATAAATACAGACAACTACATAAACTAGTCAAGGAATGAGTCATTAAAGACAAGATATCTTACTACAACTCATCTCAACTAGACAACAGGTCCAACTCCTATACTTTCTGGACTACTCTTAACAAAATACTCTACCCTGGAAACCCTTCTAGCCCCTCAACCTACCCCAACAATCTCCTCTAGAAATTGCTACCCTACTCAACAAACTCTTCATTGACACTATCCAAAAACCTCACTCCCTCTAATACTAACACTGCAACTACCACTACCCCCATCAACCCCCATAACCAGAATATCTTCTCATTTAAACCTGTGTCAACTTCTTACATTAAATCCCTTCTTCTAAAGCTTAAATCATGCTCTCCCTCTACCGATAACCTACCTCCTACATTTCTCAAACTTGCTGCTGAATCTATAGCCTATCCTATATCCATTCTCATTAACAGATCTATACAAGAGGCTATGGTTCTTGCTATCTGGAAATCCTTCTTTCCTACCCCACTACATAAGGGTGGCAACTCCACTGATCCATCTAACTATTGTCCCATTGCCATTCTTTCTCCCATCTCCAAGATACTCGAGAAATGCATTCACTCACAACTTCTCAACCACATCCTCCAAAACAACCATCTCACTCCCACTCAGCATGGTTTCCATCCTTACCACAGCACATCCACTGCACTCCTCTCTTTCACTCATACCATAGCCAAAGCCCTGATAACAATCAACTAATATCCTGCCTCTTCCTTGACCTTTCCAAAGCCTTTGATACAGTCTCTCACTCAATACTCCTTTCTAAATTATCTAACCTCAACCTATCTTCTTCCCCCCTTGCCTGGTTCTCCAAATATCTCTCAGGTAGGCAGCAATCTGTCAAATGGCTCTCCTCCTACTCTCCCTTTATATCTGTTCCAATGGGTGTTCCACAAGGCTGTATCTTGGGTGCCCTCTTATTCAACATCTTTACTAACGAACTCTTCACCTCTTGCAGACAATTTTCTCTTATACAATATGCAGATGACTCTACACTCATCTCTCTCTCCAGTAGTATTACAGACCTTCTCACCCTTACTCAAAACTCATTTCTATCCACAGAGAAATGGCTATATGACAATCTTCTTATCCTTAACCCCAAGAAGACAAAGCTCTTGCTCTTTCTTCCCCGCTCACTTTACAACCATAAATCTACATTTACTATAACATCCTCCAACAACACTAGCATAAAACCTGAACCACACACAAAACTGTTAGGTGTCATTATTGATGACAAACTCAAATTTAACTTACACTTACTGCAAGGAATAAAAAACACACCAGAAACTTGGCTTGCTCTATCGCAACAAAAGATTTCTTACTCCAAATGCTAGACTCTCCTTAGCACAGTCCTTCCTCCTGCCCACACTTCTCTACACAGCCCCAGTACTAACCAATATACAAGCTACTACCATGAACAAACTGCAACAAACGTACCACAAAATTGCAAGATTCATTACAAACTCCCCCTACAGCTCCCATCACTGCCTTGCCCTGAACTCATTACAATGGCTCGAATTCCCTCAATTACTCCTACTTTCTCAGTTTCAGGTTATTTACTCCATTCTGTACAGGTCTTCGTCCTGTCCAGCTCTCACTACTTTTTTATCTACCTACACCCCTTCTAGAACCCTCCGCATCTCTAACCAACAACTTCTGAATGTAGATCATGCAAAAAGGAACATAGGAAAACTACAATACAACTGCTCAATAGCCCACAGTAGGAACAAACTTCCTCTACACATATGCTCCATCATACACCCTGCACACTTTAAAAAGGAACTCAGATGTTATCTTCTCAATACTAAATCAAGTCCCTGCTTAGAGCCTACCTAATTTTCCCCTTTACCCAATGGTGCTTCATCTCTCTGAACTCCTGAGAGCATCTATACCTTCCTAGGAAGCCTAGGCAAGAAATCTGATCACTTCTATATAACTTGTTTGTGCATATATATAAAAAAAATAGTTCATATACTTATTTCTTTTAGGGTAATCTAAATACGTTTGATTCAAATTTGTACTAATATGTTTTGGAGTGAAACTTGGTTATGTTACTTTCTATTTTTGTTACCTATGTAATCCTTAATTGTTTTGTAACTGGAGCTTTTCTCCTCGGTTCTCCACTGAAAATGGGCCTCTGGCCCAGCTGGACCAACCCGGTTAACAAATGTCAATAAATAAATAAATCATTACTTCATCATTTCCAACAATCCTTTGCAGTCATTTTCCAATGTCTCTCAACTGCTTCTGTTGTAATATTTATAAAGTCTGCAATGTAACAATCTTGCCACATTATTATGTCTTTTAGTATACAAACCTTCAGTCATGAGTGTGTCTCACTCTACAACAAGATGTATAACTGTTTCTAGTTCTGTGCAGCGGTAGTGTTGTTGCCTCACAGCAAGAAGTTCTCCCGTTCTATTCTCAGCTTGGGTTGGGAGTGCCATCTGTGTGGAGTCTGCATGTCCTCCCCGTGGTCGACTGGGTATTCAAAAGACATGCGTTGAATGGGCGTGGTTTCTTGGAGGTTGGGCATTGGGCTGGCAACTCGACACCATAAAAAAACAACTGCCAATCATTAGCGGACCCCTAAGCGGGAAAAGCTGAAAGACAAGACTGCAAAACTTACATTTGTCTGCATCTCCTACATTTTCTAGAGGTTTTATGAATCCCCTAGTGCATAATCCACCATCTTGAGCTGCCAATATTAACCTTTTATCTTTTGGTTTAAATTCATCCCATCTAAGCCATTCCCACAACTGGTCAACATGCGGCTGTTCCAGCAGATCTCTATCCTTCTTGCTATAACTGCAATCTTTCCATTTACCTTTTCTTTTTTCCTGATCTCATTCTTTATATTCTTTCATTTGCTTTTACATACAAACATACATGCATACGTACATACACACATACAAATATTTCAAACTTAAATTTGATATTCACATTTCCCAAACAGTGAAAAAGGTGCATAAAAAACTAGGTACATTATACAGAAATAAACTCTACTTCACAAAAAATACCAAAATAGCTATTGCTCAAACTTATTTAATATCCACCTTATTATACGCCACCCCCATTCTCACTAATCGCAAGAAATCTGAAATACAAAAACTTGAATCCTGCTATAATAAAATAGCAAGATATGCCACCAATTCACCAACTAGGTCACACCACTGCCTTGCTCTTAAACAACTTAACTGGCTACAACTCCCCCACCTTCTGCACTATACACAATTAACAATGGCCCACAAACTTCATTCAGATCCTGACAAAATACCATCCTTACAAACCCTTCTACAGCCCTATGTAATCAATAGACCACTACATTCCACCAACAAACAACAAATAAAAACCTGCTTGTCCAAAAAACAAACAGTTGATTTCCTATTTGCCAACTATATAGGTAAAATCTGGAATAAACTCCCAGTAGACATTACCTCCATAACACCCTTACCACTATTCAAAAGCAGTCTAAAACAACGCATCCTTAACAAGTCACACTGCTTATGCTCTGCCCCAAATGACAGCTCACTCGTCTGCAAATATTCTAGTCCAATTTCATACACAAAACTTATTTTAACACCAAAACATAACCTACCTCCAATCACCCACATGTGTGCTACCAACATACACTTTATCACATTACCCATGCCATAATCTTTCACTCTCCCAGTACCTACATTATCTCATGCCTGCATAAAAGTCCTTCAAAGTTCTATTTGATTATATCACATTACCCATGCCATAATCTTTCACTCTCCCAGTACCTACATTATCTCATGCCTGCATAAAAGTCCTTCAAAGTTCTATTTGATTGTATAATTCCTGTGTGCATAGCACACTGTAGACCCATATACTACATACTAATGTTTTCTCATACTCTACTGATGTATTCTAGACACAATTATGTTATGTAATGCAACCACTACCAATTCTACCATGATATGTATTACTTTGATATGTATTACCTCCATTCTGGATGATATTGATATTTGTTATGTAAATATATTAAATGGAGCTTTTCTCCCCGGGCACCCACTGAAAAAGGACATGTGTCCAGCCGGACTTTCCAGGTAAACAAATGTAAAATAAAATAATAAAATAAATCAATGCCCTTCTAGCATGCCAATATACCAGAACAGTTGTTTCCATAATAAGTGCCCAGGCTGTTATTTAAATATCTAAGCTAGTACTTGCTTTAATGCAATCTGATAGTCTGTTCTATGCATCAGCTGCCCTCTCAGACAACCAATTAGTACACTTCTCATTACTATGGAATCTTCTGCATAGGTCATCTGATGATTCTCCAGTACTAATTGATAACCCCAAACATCCAAAGAGGTAGTAGTCTCTAAATGCCCTATATGCAAGAATAAGATCTCCTCTTAAATATCTGTATGAGACACTGTATATGTTCAAATTTTTTATTCTTTCATAATAATTGAATTTTCACATCTCATAGATGGTATATTTCCACTGTACCTTTACAGTTCACTCATGCTTGTTTTGTTATAAAATTTCCATACTGCAATTCCATATTCAAGTTTGGGTTTAATGTAACCAACAAACAATGACTTCATCGTTTCTGATTTCCTAGACTTTATACATTTTTTATGCAACCTATAGTTCTTTAACTATCATTAACAAATTGGTTGATATGATTAGAAAAACTCAAAGCTGGATCTACCCTTGTACTCAGGTCCTTAAATGAATTTACAGTTTCAGTCACTGTGAGTTGTACTATTCACCTTACAGTTTATTTCTTCCAAATCTCCTATGCTTTGTTTTTGATGTATGCATCAGCATATTATTCTCCTGTGTCCAAATGTTCAGTTTATTTCTTCCAAATCTCCTATGCTTTGTTTTTGATGTATGCATCAGCATATTATTCTCTTGTTTCCAAATGGTCAGTTTAGTCAAGTTCTTTTGTTGACATGCCCAATCTGTAACACATGTAATCATTTCACCCATTTTCAAGTCATCTGCATACAGACTGCAGAACACCTCAGATGAACAAGATAGATCTGAAAGATACAATCTAAACAAGTATAAACCTAAGACAGAGCCCTGTGGGATACCCTAACTATAAACAAGAATTTTACTTGTCCAATTGCTGTATGATACTTGCCACATCATGTTTGTAAACCATGCAGCTATCAGGAGTGCATTGATACCTAGTTGTCCTAATTTATTGATCAGTGTTTTGTGTATGACCCTATCAAATGCTGAAACCTATATAAATTACATCACAGCACAAATTTTCATTCATATCTGTTATTGTATTGTTATAGAATAACATGTTACAGGTGATAATAGATCTACATTTAACATATGCATGTTGACATACGGTTTCAAGTCCCTGCCTTTCCAATTCTGACAATAACTTCTCCAATATTACCTTCTCCATTACTTTTCCACAACATGAAAGTAGACTTAAGGGTCTGTATGACTCTGTGTTTGTTCTACTCCCATTTTCCTTAAAGACAGGTTTAATAAGTGCATGTCTACAATCTTGAGGAATCTCCCATATTGATATGACTTGTTCTCCCGTTTGATTCCCGGCTGGAGTGCAGGGAGTGCCTTCTGTGCAGAGTCTGCATGTCCTCCCCGTGGTTGGGTGGGCATTCAAAGGACATGCGTAAATGGGCATGCCTTCGTTGAAGGTCGAACGTTGAGCTGGCACCTCGGCATTCATGAAAATCAATTGCCAATCATTAGCGGACCAGAGTTCTGCTGTTGTGACCCCTAAAAGCCGAAAGACAACAACTTCAACAGTAAATAATAAATATAATGATACTGTAAGTTCTTGCTGAAGTGTTCTCGTGTCATTATTATTAATTCCGTCTCCTCCTTATGCTTTGTTTGGAACCAGTTTGCATGCTTCTTTTTCAATGTAATCGAATTTGATTTCAGTATCTGAGATTACCTGGATGTCACTAGGACAACCTATCACCCCAGTTGTGGAGCCAAACTGTTTTGCATAAGAATTTGTAAATATATCTATAATCTGTTGTGTCTGAGAATAAACTGTAGAATCCACACACACTTTATCAGTTTGCAGGTCTTTACTCCTTCCACATGTCATACATCTATAAAATGATTTCCTGCTATGCTCTATATCTTTATATGAATTTTCTTCAATTTTTTTCTTGATCTTGTCTCATACTATGCTTAATTTGTTTGTTTAGCTTATTTATTTCAGTTTTCAAAGTTGCAGTTCAACCTCTTTTACATTTCTTATATTTTTGTTTCTCACCTTAATCAAGTATCTTATTCTTAAGGAAATATATCCTCCTGATGTTGTGTGCCTAGATACTGATGTTAAACTTTTTTTTTTTTTTTTTTTTTTTTTTAAATTCAAAAATTTTTCTTTCAAAACTTTCCACATTTTTATAGGTTTTTTGCTGAATGCATCACTCCAGTTTATTTTACATGGTGACTGTTTTGCTTTCATATAATCTGTTATTAATATTCTGTGCATTGATTAACATTTCTGTTTGACAGAATTATCAAGCAACAAATTAACGTTTATAACCCCATGATCGCTGCAAATCAGGGTGGTAAAACTTGACATGAAGTAACAGTAATTTCTTTAAGATCACAAACAATGTGTAGTATGTTCTGTCCCTGGTAGGTTTTTTTACAGTCTGAAGCAATTGTTGCTCCTGAACATACGCTGTGAATAATTTCCTGACTAATTTTGTTGAATCAATATTATTCTTGTCTGTTTCTGGTAAATTTAGTCCCCAGCCCTGTTGTGTTTCATGCAGGAAATGGATGAATCCCTCTAGGTCATCAGCACTTGACTTTGGCGGTCTATACACTCCATCAACTCTTACATATTCCAGGGTTGTCTTTATTGTCACAGTTACACAGTCTATAGTATTGGTGCTATCACTGTAATAGTCACAGGTCTCATAACTATCTTTAATGCCTATTATAACACCTCCATCAGATTTTTGTTAGAATGTCTGTTACAGTAAAAACAATTATACCCTGACAGAATTGGCTTTCAGCCATTGTTTTTTAACCATGCAATAACAGCATCAATCATGTGGGAACATAGCAAATTTTCCAATAAAAAACTTTATTACTAATGCTCCTAGCTTTAACACCATCAAAGATGCATCAAATCTTGCTATCTATAAACTGCTAAATTTTCAACATGGCAAAAATCCTGCCTTGTGTTTGTCAAATGTTGCAAAATATCTGCTACAAAAATTCTCTGCCCTGATCTTAACAAGTGCACACCATCCTGTCTGAACACATGTACCCAAAATTAGGCTGGGAGTTTCTACACATTTCCATTTTTTAAAGCAGGACATTATTTCATGTAGGTATCTATCCAAAAAATATATTTCATTTCAAAGATATGCGTCTGGAGCATTTTCCAAGTCGAACTTTCCCGGTAAACAAATGTTAAATAAAATAAAAAAAATTAAAAAAATGTTTTATTCCTAGTAACATGACTCTCCTTTCTATATGTGATTTGTGAAAAATATGTCCAAACACCTGTACAAGCTATGCTATCTAAGAGGGCTGCAAGCTCCCTACTAACAGTCAGAGATTCCTTGTAGCTGAGATCATTCGGAATGACATGAATTAAAACAGATTTGTACTTCGTTACATTAAGGCATTCTAAGGCCTGTCTCACATCCTCTGTTTTTGCTCCCGACAAGCACAACACTATTCCATGTTCATTATCTTCTCTACAAATGTAAGTATCAGTTCCTCTAATAATTGAATCTCCAATTATAAGAATATCTTTTCTGACCAGATCTAAAGAATCTTCAACTTCTAATTTACTAATATCTGCTCTATCACTTGTTAAAAAGGAAAAAAATCTTCATCACTCTTAGTCTTGTTAATCCCACTGTTTTCATTGCTTATTACATTATGCAAGCAAACAATTGATATCTAGCTGGCTTTCTACATCCACAGCTTGAGCCATGTTGTCAACATCTGTCTTTCTCATTTTTTCTTACAGTAAAGTTCTGCGATCTTTCCATGTTCAATTTTGATTTCTTCCTTTTCACCTACCCCTTTGCATCCTTTCTCCACCTGCTCTCTTGGAAAAAGGATGGCTTTTTCTGTAGAATGAAGGTTTTCTATATGTTACATAACAAAACCGTGTCATTTTTAACATGTATTCTGTTTGTTTTACAGACATTTATCAGTTTTTCTTCTTTGTTATTTGTTGTAAATGTCTTCCTTTCTTTCTTTTTATTTCCTTTTATACACTTTAAATTCTCAGAGTGTTGAATACATGTATCCAGAATTCCAAAACTGTCAGTGTACTTTTTGAAGTATTTTTTTCACTTTCTGTTGCCACCTGTTTTTTTATGCATGTTTGGTTTGATTTTCATGCCTGCTTTTTTCCTAACAGTTTCTGCTAATCTAAGTTAAATACGTCACTTTAGACTTATTTTTTTCATGTTTTAGAACATTAAATATGTCTGAATCTGGAGATGTCAATAAATATTTATGCAACACCACAATCACTGACCTCTATGCAAAGTCGATTTCAAGAAGACCAATGCCTCCTTCAGACCAAGGGATATATAATCTTGGCAAGCACTGGTTCTTGTATATCCTTTAATGGGCATGGAATAATTTTCTTATTTCTTGTCAAGCTTACCCAGCTCTTTTTGTGGCCAGTCAATCACCCCAAAGCTGTAAGTTACACAGGAAGTGCAAGTTGATTTATAGCTTGAACTTTATTCCTAGATGTCAAATCCATTTTCAATATTAATTTTAGGGTCTATGTTAGAACATCGAAGTTTCAGAACTTCGAATGTTCTAATATCGACCCCTATTCAGCAAAAGATGAAAATAGCGAAGTTACAGAAAACCAAATTCTTTCCTAGGGAAAGAATTTGGTTGTCCGTCCTAATAAACGCTATTTTCAGCACTGTGGTGGAAAGTTATGGGTCAGGTTCAGGTAAGTGTGCGATTGTATGGATGTGAGGGTTAGGGCAGGTTAGGTGAGTTAGGGTTAGGGTGCAGGTCAGGTAAGTGTGCAAA
This sequence comes from Protopterus annectens, assembly GCF_019279795.1. NCBI lineage: Eukaryota > Metazoa > Chordata > Ceratodontiformes > Protopteridae > Protopterus > Protopterus annectens. The sequence goes on from NC_056729.1 coordinate 509,501,323, forward strand.
TGTGTGGACGTGAGGGTTAGGGCGGGGTAGGTGAGTTATGGTTAAGGCGCAGGTGAGGTATGTGTACAATAGTGATGGGTCTTAGTGTTAGGGTTTGGGTTAAGGTAAATGGGTAGATAGTGATGTATGTACAGTTTAGTGTAGGGTTAGATGTAAGATTTTAGGTGTATGTGTGTGGATTGCTGTTTGTTTGGTGTGCTTGTGCTGTGTGCATGTGTTTTGGAACAGCAAATTTTTTCTCTAGGAAAATATTTGCTGTTCTGAATTTTTGATATGTTCAACTTTCACTGAATAGGGGTCGATATTAGAGCATTCGATGTTCTGAAACTTCGATGTTCTAATATAGACCCTTAATTTTAGTCTTGTAAAATATTCCGTAATGAGCTTTGTGCTCATTTGTACATGCTGTATCACTGCCCCTTCATCTATCCCAGGATAGTTGCACACTCTTTTTATTCTAAACTTTTATATCACATCCCTCCACAAGTTTTGTTTTCTCAAGTCTTCAATATTACACTTTCAAATGTTGCTTTTGCACATTTGTTGAGACCAAATGACATTTGAATGTTGCCTTCTCAGATATCATTCCTATGTAAACTAAACTAAAATTGAACTAATTAATTAATTTAACTTAATTAAATTTTTTTTTACTCCTTTTATAGCTTCATAGGTAAGTACTAGGTTAGCTGCCCTTGTGGGCCATTTTGATCCTATCCAATTTCCATTTTTGTGTTCAAATTAATTTATCCCATTTGGTTAGAGTGTGGCCTTACCTTTCCATGGTCGCTACTTATATATTACTCCTAATGATAATAACTGCAATCACACCATAGATAATTCAAGGAGACCCACTCATGGCACAAAGCATTTAAGAGCTGCTTCTATTTGGAGTATAGGGGTCAGTCCTTGGGTAAATGTTCTGTTTCCCTTCTACAGATCTAAGTTGTACTTGAATACGGACAGGGATGAACTTTGTTTTATGTGGCTGGGGAGTCTATTCCATAGCACTGGCATTCTCTGTGAGATATACCTGTCCCTTCAAACCATTCTGATGATGTTTCAGAAGAGGTTTAAATCCCTAGACTGAGTATTTCTGATGCCATTTGACTTACTGATGTTCATTAAATCCACCAGTAATCGGTTGGGGAATGCCTTGTATGCCAGACACAGGTCACAGCTTGGCAGTCTATACAGTGACAGGCCTTTGAGTCAGTCCATGTGGGACATGTTTAAACCTTCTATCCTTTAATTAGGGCATCACTGTGGACATTCCAGTTGTTGCATGTGTCTTGACAGATACATACCAAAAGAGGCATTATATTCAATGATTGGCCTAATGAGGGCTGAGTAAAGCCCCACTTTATCTATCCAGTCTCCTTATTGTGCTAAACTGGGTACTCATAGATATTTCTACAGAATATGTTAATTTCCTTTGTTCTTGGTGGTATCTAAACTGTTGCTGTTTCCTTTCCTGTCATCCTGTAGAATCTCTTTCGATCATCCCTAAATCGTTTGTATCCCTAAACCATTTGTATCCTTTCTTTCTATTTCTTAGTGTATCTCCTATATTTTTCTGCCTGCACAGAGATTTTTAAGTTATTGTTGGAGATAGTGTAATTTTTTGATGGAGTTCCTCTTCTGTATTCTTCCGGTAATGACACTTGTTCTCTTAATTGTTACACATGTTTCAAATCAGTGTTTCCATGGTGTAATCTATTTGTCCTTTTTTTTTCTTTACTAATTTATGCTTTCTTGGTAATACCTTGTCTGGTATTAGTTTTACTGTACAATAATGTATTCTGTTAATTTCTGTTATATTGTGTTGATCTCTCTTTATAGTTCCAAAGACTTTCATTTGGCTTACTAAGTTTTAGACCATCCATGTCTTATTCACTTTTGGTAGCCTCTGTCTCTCATACATATATTTAAATTTTTTATCAAATCCAACAGATCTTCTCTTAAAGGACAACAACGGGATATTAAAGCAGATTGCTCATCCTGCTGTCTCATTTAGTCCCTGTTCGTTGACACAGCCTTGAAAAATCACCCATGCAGCTTTAAAAGCTAATCCACTCAACTGTTTTCCCTATTAGGCTTCCTACTTTTCCGTACTGTTTTACTTTCACTTTGAAAACCAAGTTGAAAAACCTCTAGCTGGCTCTGAAATGATGATGTCACATCTGCCAGAGCTCTTGCTCTAGCTACCGGGATGTTTCCTCCCCCAAAGTGATGTAATCCTCACCTGATTTGCATGCTGTATAGAAGAGCCAGTGGACCTCCCACATTGTGATGTCAGAGCTGCCTTGCCCAGCCCACTCTTAACCTAGCAAAAATGTCAAACTATAATCTCATTTTTCTGAAAAGCCCTACTGATATGTGACAAAGTACAGGCAGAAGCACAGTAACAACTGCAAAAACTAAGAGCATAAATTTGCAATGACCATCCATAGACATCAACTGCATGTTTTTAAGTAAGAAGCAGATGTCTGTCACAATTAATCGACAACACTACATCAGATTACAAGAAGTATGCAATACCATAATTTTCTTAAATTACCACTTTAAAAAAGCATGTGGGTGCTGTCATGCAAGTCTGTGAAACATTTTGTGTTTATAGTGCATCATTTGTTAGCTATTTAACCAAACAGGAAGGAACAATAAGTGGGAGTTTGATGCTTTGCAAAACAGTGATTATTCCCAGTGCTATGGAGCTTGGCTCTAAATTTGACAGGAGGAGGGCAACAAAAAAATCTCCCACTGTAAGGAAGGAAAGACTGACAAGAAAACAGTACATTAGTCTGGTCACCTGCTGTGAGCTGTCAATCACATGCAGATAATGGGTCAAATTACCCTTCGCTCTTTGACAGCTAGGGAAGGTAGGTGTGAAGGGGGAGGGGAGATACCTTGAAGAACTAGATTTCGGCCTTCACAAAAGAAATCAAGTTAGCATTTCTAAGAAGAAAGAAAAGTAAAATGCACCTTTCAATTCTGATCTGTGGCACTTGCACTGCTTGTGTTTGAAGTAGTCATTGAAAAAGGATAAAATTTTAACCAAAAGTAGGTGACTATAACACAGCAATGAATGTCTGTGAAATCAGTGCAATGACAGGAGCTTTAGGGAAAATGTGGCAGATCTGATGCAGTTTTTTGGAGACAAGTAATGCATTCTGGGATACTTACAGGCAGACTAAACAGTCAGAATTATTTCAAGATGCCAGACCCCATGTGGTCATAGTCAGAAATTGCATATAAAAATATTTAAAAAGCTCTAAATAGTCCCAGAGTGGTGCTAAAATGTAGGAAACACCAAACCATAATGAAATAAACATGTTTTGTGAGTCTGTGGGTGTGGTTGTCCTTTAAATTGTTTTCTTACTGACAGTTTCTTCTACAGTTTGTATTTTTTGTTCTTTCTCCCTCTGTCTGGAAATAGCTATGCTCTGAAACAACTATGACACTTCATTTTGTGAAACATCTTAACTGCTTCCAACATTTAATTGAACTGATGAGTGATTTTTCTCTACTTGCTGCACCACTCTAGTTCCCCTGTCACTTCAAGCTGTACCTGTTTTAACAGGCCACTTCAAAATGGTGTTTTTTGTGTTTGAGATTCCCATTCAAATCCTTCCCTTCGTAACTGATCTATCACTTCATTTTCAATTTCCTGCACTTCTGCATTAAACTATTTTCTTGATACTATGTTATTCTATTCTATTATTCTCTTTTTTGTAGCATTTACCATATCTGGGGGACTTTGCCTATATGTATGTTCAAATATTTGTGACTTTGCTTTAAGATCATTAGTTAACACTGATTCCTTTTCTATGTATAAACTGCACCATATTAGGTATCACTCTTCTCTCTTTCACGTTGCAAATACTTGTGGGAACTTTTCTTTCTCTCTTAATGCTTTATTTTTTGCTTCCTTTTCCAATTCATTCAGTGTTTTCTTGTCTACATAATCATTCCCAAGTGTACTCAAGCCTATGCATGCTCATGTTTGCAACAAAGTGCTACACTGCTGCCATGTACATAGTGACGGATAGACTAAAGAGGGCCAGCATGGATAAGTCCCAATGCAGATCATCATATAAATGGGGAGTATATGTGAAGACAACAAGCCTAGAAATATCAGGTAGAAGAATACACAAAAGGGTAGCCATAAGGAATGGGAGGGGTAGGGGGAAGATGAGTATTTTTTTATGGGAGAGGATTCCATTTTTCATACAAAATGAAGGGTAGCTAGGAAAGGGGAATTGTTCTCAGACAAATACAGACAGAGAAAAGAAGGTTGCAGAAACACCCAAACAAACATAAAATGTATACACAGATACATGCATTGATGCTGAAATAAAAGGTGGGAACAACGTTGGCTAAATAGACTGAAAAAAAGGGCAGATGCTTACTTCATAGTTAGTTACTAGACATGTATTCCAGAGATGACTGACCAATACAGCACAAGCAGCATTATGACTATGGGAGGTATTCTGAGAAATGTCACCAATAATAAATGATTCAAAGACACAAATGAGCTGTGTTGAGCAAACACTCATTAGCAGCTCATTTGCATGTCTCTTAATCAAGCACTACACAATTGGAACAACCGCTTTAACTGTTCCTCTTAGCAACCCGTGTCACAATGTTTCACAGGCTTCTACTGACACACATATGCATGTACACACACATGCACAAATACCCACATATATTCTGACACACATGAACAATCATAAAGACACTAATCACACACACACATGCACAAACACACAATAATCCTGACACACATGAACACTTATGAAGAAACCAGTCACAGTCTCACGCACACACACACACACACAGACACACACACACACACACACACACACACACACACACACACACACACACACACATATTCTGACACACATGAACACACATAAAGACAGCAGTGTCTCACACACACGCACACACACACACACACGCGCACACACACACACACACACACACACACACACACACACACACACATGCTTACATATATGCTCGCCCCATGGATGTAAACACACACATAAACACTTAGTCTTGTAGTACTTGTCTGTTGTGGCACTAACAGCTTTGTTACTGCCTTATACAGCAATGGGTCTCTTCTCTCTCTCTCTTTCCAGTTTATGCACCATGTGGTACATTTGGCAATGAGCAACTTTCAGCACTCGTTTCTGTAGCAATTCCAAGGTTTTACAGACTCAGGTTGCTAGCCCAAGGCCCAACCCTCCTTGGAGGGTGACAACAATGGGTGTATACCATAAAAAGATGGCATGTATTCACATTGCCCCATTCCAGAATTAGTATGGTAGTGCTTGTTTTTCTCACACTCTAGCATTCAGTTATGATCATAATTAACTTACATTAGCCGTACCCCCAGAATGTAGCATTAAATGCTGCAATACCCAGCAAGACTGCCGTAATTGGAGCCTTCATACCACTGTAGTTTAGAGACATCATGGAATTTCTCCATTATTATACAATGAACACCCCCGCTTGAAGCATGATGGCTCAGTGGATTATGGGTTTATGAATACCCCCTCTATTTCTTAACATTTTTATGTTCCTACATTTAGCATCTGTTGTTTTTCAAAAAACTCCTCTCAAAGCATGACTTCACAAACATTTGCAGGTTAAACATTTTAATTGAAAATCGTCTTATTTTTCTCTGCAGAAGAACTGCTTATTGAAACAAAAACAATGTACAGATGTAATATGTTTCATTAAAACCATTTTCTCTTCTATGCAAAATAAAGTATACTGAAATAGTGTAAACACAAACTTTTTCCTATAGTTTTTTCGGTCTGTATGCATGATATAGAATCTGTGATTTTTAAACATCTTAATTTATTAGAACCCAATAATTTTTTTCTCTTTTAAGAACAACCTGCACACTCTACCTCTGCAGAAGGAGGAATTAATGAATAACTCAATAAATATATTTGGACAGACTTTACAATTCTAAAGACTCTGTCATCATTATTGCATCTCAGTCATAAAAGTGCATAACTCAGAAAAACCAAAGAAGCCTTCTTGGTTACCAGCCCTTATAACATGTTTTCACACCTTTTTTTAATTTTTTAACTATTTTACTTCTGTTCTTGTTGACCCGATAGTAGCTTTATTATGAAATTTATGTTAACACATGAAAATCTATGTTCCCTGTCAAGTGAAAAATTATCCCAAGTGGCACCATTTGCTTTTAGGGTATTTTCCTTACCTAACCTCTAACTGTTGTCCCTAACTATACCTAGGGCTAACAATATCTGTTTATATCTGTGCAACACATTAGCAATGCCCCTTTTACCTTTTTTTAAATAAAACTCCCCAAAATTAAAAAAAAATAAAAGTCAGTATTAAAAATGGCCAGTTAGTTTATGAATCTGCATCTGTGTAAGTAAAACAGGTTATAAATTAATTATTTGTGACTTGTTCTAACAAAAAAAAATTCTTTACAGTAAAAGAAAATTATCTCATAACTCATTAACAGTTGCAGCTAGTATTTTATTTTTGTTTAACTTTATATTTTTTCTGAAAATGTTACATTAGTCAAGAGTTAAATTGAAATTAACACTTGTGGAAGACATCTTCAAAAATGGAAAATTTCAAAGAGAAGCTGAAGTAATAATATTTTACATTTAAGTACATTTAGTACTGTACTACTTCCCCATCTTATAAATCTCTCTTATGTAGGACTTTCTCTTCAGTGCATTTTATTTTGTTTTCACGGACATGATCTGCAGGTTTAGTTAAAAGTTAAAGGAAATATAGCAGTGTTGATTTTGTTTCATGCAAAAAAAAAAACAAAAAAAACAAACATAACAAACAAACAACAAAAAAAAAAAACAAATAGAAAATAGTTTACTGTCATTTTAGTTGCATATTCAAACTGATTCCAATAAATGTACTTTCTCAAGTACATCTTCCAGAACTTCAGTTGGCGTGGGGTGGGAGGTTACAATACACATTGAATATGTCACCAAATTAAATTAAATTAAAGTAAATCTTGGCAGCAGTGACAGTTGGCAGCCACCTATTTAACATACTCACAACTTATTACTGCACATAGTCTTACACCTGCACTTTACTCAAGCAGTAAGCTCTTAGCAATCACAATATGGTCTAATAACTCAGTAGGTGACTTACTGTACTCCCAGTATGTAACTAACTCTGGAACATTGCCCCAGCATTCCTAAAACAGACCATGAAAAACTCCACTGTCAAGCCCTTACTAAAACAACACCTAACCCACCCTTGATGGTGCACACGCCCTTACTTAAACAACACCTAAACCACCCTTGATGGTGCGCATGCCCTTACTTAAATAAAACATAAACCACACTTGATGGTGCACATACCCTTAATTAAACAACATCTAAACCACACTTGATGGTGCACATGCCCTTTACCTGGATAACTCAATTTTTCTTTGTCAGCTCATGTCCTTCTCTTTTTATAACCTCTATGCTCTTCTACACACACACAAAAACAACTTTCTATCACTCCTCCTCAATTGCCTTTGCATCTTAATCCCCTATTTACATTTCAGTTTATTTCTAATCTTCCAAATGTACCCATCTCCTTCAAATGCTGTGCATCATGCTCTTATAACCAGATTTTATGTCAGTTGTTGTTGTATCTTTCGGCTTTTCCTGGTTAGGGGTTGCCACAGCGGAACTCCGGTCCGCTAATGATTGGCAGTTAGGGTTGCCAGCTTTCTTTGTGGCTAAAACCGGATTAAGGTCACGCCCCTCGCATCACCCATAACTCCACCCATTCCCACCCCCTGCCCCATCCATGACCCACCCATTTTGTGACATCACCATTGCATCAGCTGATGGGAACGCCCTCTTTTTCTGTTCCGGATGCCTGCTTTCAGCCAATTTCTCCCCAGTTGCCATAAATACACACTACTGCTACACAATAGCACAGTGTTGGAATAGAGACACTCAACAGTACATGCCACACTACTGCTCCACAATGGTACAGTATTGGAATAGCAACACCACAATAGCATACAAGACTGTAGCTATAAAAGGACACATGGAGGCAGTACTGATGATTGTCACTGACACTCATGGTGATACACATTGAATGTATCATGGACAATTCAAGGGAACTAGGCCATGTGGCCATTTATGCCTTGCCATATATCCACACTTCAACCTTACGACCTCACCTCACTTTTCCAAGAAGAAATATCTCAATCATTCTGGGGATGAATTTATAAATATTCATCTGTTTGTCTCAAAGGAAAATAGTGTACCACATTGCATGAACTGGAGTGAAAGATTCTTGCAGTGAAGGGGTTACCATTGTGTGACAAATTTGTCTCTCCATCAAGAATTGGTTATTTTCTAAAGCAGGCTCAGATCTCTGGTCCTAATGAATGCTGAGCTGTTTAATTTGTAGAGATATTAGCAGTCTTAGACTAAAGGATCCATAATGTCACAAATCCCACATAAAGAGTCTACAGGGCACCAGATACAGGGACAGAGCCTACAGGCTCTTTTGGTAGCTAAGGGAATTTTGGTCTGTGTTATTTTTGTTAGGAATCTCTGTGGTCTCTCCAACTGTCTCTGTCCAGTAGGTTACACCCCAAAGAGTGGAGTGTATTCTACAATGTGCCTGGTCAGTGCACAATAAAGAGAAATATGGACTTCTTTGGATATAAAGGAGATGCCCTTTGTGATCAGCTGTGTCAGAGAAGGATTTCCTAACCACTGATGTAGCATGATGATCAAAGAGATGGAATTATTTACTCATTTTCCATGGCCTGTCAGAACATCGTCACTTAGGAGAGGAGTGTTTTCTGTAATATAAACTGGGTTTAGGGATTGTTTACCAAATTTGACAATACTGCACTTTTCAGAATGTAGCTTTAGCTCATTTCCTGTGCACCGGCTATTAACACATAACTTAAAGTTGTATTTTCTACCCATCAGAAAGGGGTTTGAGGATGACACCCATTTTATAGTCATAGAGGTCACCTGTTACCCACATGCTCTCTGAGGATGCAACTGCCACCTTCACTGTTTGGATTATGTCTCACAACCATTTTGCTATCTTTCTAAGTACATAGGGATCAATTTGGAGCACATTTAGCTTGTTAATTATGTTAGCATGTGCAATGGCTTGTGTTACTCTCAAAAAGAGTGCATGTATGTACATATGCAAGTTATCTTTTATTTATTCATTTGATGTTTGTTATCCAGAGTAAGGGACTGACCCTTTAAGGGCCCACTCAACCACTGCCTCAAAAAGACAGTACAGAAATGATGATGACTTTGAAAAGAAAATG
>NC_056729.1:509858141-509943141 GCF_019279795.1 Protopterus annectens
ATATATGCAAATAATCTCAATGCTTAAATATTCTCTAAAAGAACCAGCCACAATGAAAAGTTTAAATATATTTAATAATAAATAATAAAAGAACAAGAAAATACTAAACATCTATTTACAGTAAGTACTTTCAATCACAGGAAATATTAAAAATAACACAGTTGGAAAGATTCACACAGTTACAGAAAAATAATACTTAACTAGTCTCACTGTATTTTCCTGACTAATCTCAAGAGTTACTCTTTCCTGATTCACTTACTAGAGCAAGGCAAGATGAAGTAGGTGAGTGGTTTTCTTTCTTTGTCAGGTTCCAAGAAACAGATTGACTAGTCTGACTGACAGACTTCTCAATATAATATCTAAATATTATTTCTGGGATAGCTTACAGAATGATATCACATTTGGTCCTCTGACTATGTTTTACACACTATCACCAACACTAGAAGCTTTCAGGATTTTAGCACCTATGTGTTACAATACACACAGATAAAGCTTTGCTCAGATCTGCTACAGCTCCTGGAATTCATAAACCAATTTCAAACCTGTAGCCTTCCAGAGTAAGCAATTAGCTCCCTGCTAGAGGCAAAAAGAAGGCTTCCTAATACTTGGTTTCCCAGACATTGGTTTCCAAGACATTTTTGTCTGTGGCTGCAACCAAAACTATAAGATACAATCTTTATGGCCTAATTTAATTTTAAATTTAATTTTAAGTTTGCTGCAGCTGGATTGTGATTAACCTCTTCTCTTCCAGTATCATCTATTAAAACATATGCAGTACATTTAATTCAGTTACAATCATATATGTACATTTCTTTTCTTTCCAGCAGGGCACACTATTGATACATTTTTTAACACAAGCAACTTTACAAATACATATTCAACACAAGCATCGGTACAAATCAGTTTGATATTCAACATATAATTCTTTACTAAATTTCAGCTAATGCTGCTAGCATATGTTACACATCTACTGCACCACTTTTCCTGGCATAACTGGCAGTACCTCCTATTGTCACACAAGGCATTGTCAGTCCCCACTGTGACAGACCTCCTGCATATCCATAAAACAGATGGTACCAGAATTAGCCATTCTAAAGACTTAAGCCTTGCCTGTGACATAAATAGGACCTGCTGGTGAGACAGGTATGTTCCAGAGACTACCCCTTCTCTGGAACAGGCTCCTCATCCTTGTGAAGCAGAGTTCCTCCATAACTTAGTTCAAGTGTATCTTGGACAATTGGATGGGGAACAGGAAATTCATCCCTGGTTTGGTACCTATGTCTCTAATGGACACAGGCAGCCTGAAATGGTTCATATCCTAGGCCCCTGCTTGTTAATGTTTCACCATCCAAGCCCCTGCTTATACATATAAAGGGTACCAGAACTTGTCAGTGATTTGGGATGCATAGCTAGGTTTAACTCATTCACTCCAATGGAGCTCAGGACATTTGAACTGTAACTTCCAATAGGTGTAACTTAAACCTTTTGACAGAATCAAATTATGTCTTCACATTTCAAACAAATGTGCATATCTCTGGAACCATAGGGAATATGAAAAAAGTATAAATGTCAAATTCTTCAGCACAAACTATTTTTATAGTGGTAGTATTCATTAGGTTCTAGGTATTAAACCGAATGTTATAAGTCACAGTAAACAGAGTAATTATTACATGTATAATATTTTGTAAACAACTTAGAATATTTAATCAAACACTCAAGTCACACACATAATGTCAGCAGCATTTTATTCATCTATCTGAGAGCTTTCATATGAGGATAAAGAGTTCTGCCTGTGTTACTTGACTGTTGAAAAATTTAGAAAAATGTGAAAATTATATCTATATGAATTAATATCATAAAACAACACTTAATATCTATTTATCTGCAGTAGACAGAGGTCAAATAATGCAATTGATTTTGCCATTGTGTAAGTTTTAAGATAAAATTGTACTTAGCATGGTTTTGGAATTATTGATGCAAATTTGAACAAGCAATATTTGACACCTAGAGGCATCAGTAAGAGTTAACTGTAGATGCACCTAGAGGCATTACTCGGATGTAATGATTTAAAAAGGCCCTTGTGGTCATTAGCCTAGTAAAAACCTATGAAGCTATGAAACTAAACTAGGATGACAAACTTGTTTGCTACACAAGGCACGCACATATTTCAGCCCTTGCTGGAGGTGTTTGGTATCAGTAGATGAGTGGATAACAGTGCCCAGTTTGCAGCCTTCAGCAGACTTGGTCAGCTATCCTTCTGAGATATTGGTTGGATAACTGAAAAATAAATGCCAAACAGAAACCCACTACTGAACCTTGTAGTAATTCACTAGTTAAAATTTTACCTTCATGAAGGTACCAACAATTTTCAAGACTCATGATCTGTTCATAGGTTCATAAAAGACTACTAATAAGAAATATAATTTGCAGCCTAGGCTCAAGATCCCACTTAATCAGTACCCTTCAATATGAGTAACTACAAATAAATGTGTTACCATTTCAATGAGCGTTTGGGGGCCCGCCCTGGGCTGCATTTATTTTCACCCATCCATTCACTGAGATTATAGGTGAAGAAAATCAAGAGGCTAATTTGTTTAACAATTAGGTGAAGTCTATTCCATAGGAGAGGAATTCTTTGAAAGAGATATCTATCTCACAAGCAGGTCCTGTTTCTGTTATGGTGGTAGTTTGGTTCATTCACGCAGATATTTATAAAGTTGTTTGCTTTGAGAATGTATAGAAAGTCACTTAGGACAGAGCTATTAGAAGCTTTGTAGGTAAGGTAAAAGTTACACTTCAAAAAGTCTCTGTGAAACAGAGAAGAGAGATGGTGCCTCAAGACAGCATGCATAACACATAGAAGTCATGTCAGTGATTTTCTGTTAGGAAATACTGCCGTTCTTCAAGTTGTGTTATATGTTTGGACAGGTATATACTGAAATGGGCATTATATTCTATTATGGGTCTGACGAGGGAAGATTAAATAATGATAATAACCTACTTTGACCGAGAATATATATCCCTGGTAATCAGCCTGTCTAGGTAGAAATAACTCCTAATAACAGTAGCTGCAGGGTGATTCAAGGATAGTTCATTTTTTTATGAAAGAAACTAGGTTCCTAATAACTGTGTCAGTTTTCACGTGGTGCCATCCTTGTAGCAGTTGCATGGTTGCATGTGCTTACCTTGGGGAACAATAATTTCTTGGCATTTAGCTCTAGGTTGTGGTCCTGCACCAAGTATTTGTATTTGTTAGGCATTCCTGAAGAATCTAGGAGTCAGCTAGAGAGAGCATGATAGCTCTGCATTTGGAGTCATCTCCAAACTTGGACAACCATAGACCTCTTATACCAGCTCTGATATCAGAAAAGTAAATGTCAAAAGGCTCCACAACTGATCTCTGAGGGTCTCCACTAGTAAAGACACTTTTAAATGAAAACATACCTTCTACACTAGTAGAGTAAGTTCTTTTAGTGAGTCAATTTGCTATTTGATGGATTGCAAAAGAGTTTACATTTAGTTTGATTAGTTTGTCAGCAATAAAATAGAGTTACATAAAGTGAACTTACCATAAGAGTAGATGTTTGAATGATCACTGCTACAGTAGACTTAGCTATATGGGTTATCTCCAGGCAAGGATATAACAGCAGTCTGCCAGCTTCCAAAGCTTCAGAGCACCATCCACATGCCCAAACTGTCAAGCAGCTTTAGCTGAGCTGACTAAAAGAGAAGCTTGGGCAAGAAGCCATTCAGAGCTTTCCTGCCAGCAGACAGAGGGTGTCTGATTCCTAAATGGGCAATGCTAGGAATAATAAATAAATAAATGTCCACACCCTGGCATAAAAAACACCAAAAACTAGGGAGATGGAGGCAGGGAGTGGCTACTGCAATATTTCAACATCTACTGTTATGTTTAACTTTCACAACTGTACTATGTTCTTCATATTGATCACTGCTGTAGTCGCCTTAGCTATATGGGTAGATTACCATAGCTAACTGTATTTTGAAGGAGGAAAGAAAAAAGTCTAGGAATCCCTGGAGAATGGTCCTAGCAAGGAACCCATGTCCCTATGGAAAATGAGGTAGGACTGACACACTATAAGAGTTTGCAACTCAGATACTTTCTTGCAGAGGTCAGAGTAATCAGTAAAACTGTTTTCCTTGTTAAGAACCTCAAGTCAACCAGATTATCTGGTTTAAATAGAGCAAGTGCTAACTTCTCTAACAGAAAATTAAGATCTCAAGAAGGAGCCATCAGTTTACTTGGAAGCCTCTTATGCAAAACCCCTTTCAAGAACATTTTGACATGAGACTAGCTTGAAAGAGGAGGATCCATGGGCAGACTTGCTGAAATCATTGAATAAAACCCATTCCCTACCTGGTAAGGAGTAACTGGTTCTGCCACTCCTTGAGACAGCATATGATGAAGAACGGGTGGAAACAAAAGAATCTGATCTGTAAGATGAGGAATGACCCACTGGAAAAGAGGAATTTCCTCACACTGCCATCTTTAACCCTGATGAATGATTTTCAGAATGCATTTTTCTGCAACAACCTGTTATTAAACAGAAAAATGGGGATTCATACTTTCTAGAAGAGAAAAGGTGCCAGAGTGGAAGGGGTCAAAAGATCTCTTGAATAGTCATTCAGTCTTGTTGAACTTTCCTTGGTTTGGGGAGGATTGTAAGAATTCTTTTTGGAACCTCCTTGCCACTTGTTATTAAATATCTATTTACCTGAATTCTGTTTTTTTGCCAACATTGAATAAGTAGAAAAAAAATCCTTTGGACATTTTGGAAAAGGAGAGTGAAACATCTTACAGTTTCCCTAGATCAGTTTGCCCCTTTAACACACTTTTTGATAACCTCTACAGCAGATGGAGCAAATACTAAATCTCTATCAAAGGGAGAATTTAAAATCTCATTTTTTACACCATCTGGGAGATTCTGAGAATGCAGCCAAGCAAACCTCCTTAGAACAGTACCAGTGGCCATAGCCATGGGAGAAGTATCAATAGAGTCATACACACACTGCAACCAATGAGTAGTGACCTGTGCAACAAAAGAAAACAAGTTATTTAAATCAGATTTTTTTGATAAGAAGAAACTGTAGATAAAACATTTCTTATACTTTTCACAATATGCTAGAATAAACTTTAACATATGAGCCTGACAATTTAAAATTCTGAAAATGAAAGTTGCAGAAGTTACCTATCAATAATTACTGTATTGAAAAAATAGGATTGGAATTAACTAAGTGCTTAGCAGCAGTGGAGTCAACTAAGGCTATAGCTGCTGGGTCAGGTTTGGGAATAGTGTATAAAATTTGAAAAGACTAGGGAACTTTATACATTCCATCTGCCTTTTTTGGGGGACAGCTGGCTATCAGGAAAATTGCAGGAAGTAAGACACACATCCTCTAAAGCAGACAGGACAGGAAGAATGGGTGTAGGTTCCAGAAAATCCTTCTGCAACAACTGATAGCATTTTATACGTGACTGTGAAATTTCAGTCTTTTCCTATTGAAAATACTGGGACATTCTAACAATAGTCTCAGAGAAAGACAAACCCACACAGGGAGAATCAAAAACTGAGCTCTCTTCTGAGTGTGAATCAGAAATCTAAGGACAAAACCCTGAATCTATCCCTGCATCTTCCTGTTCAGATTCAGAATCTTGAATCTGTTCAGGAAAAGAGGTCTCCCTCTTTCTTTTACCAAAAACTACTCTAAAAGTGGGACCAGTAGCCTGACTTAAACCCTGAGCCAATCCCAGTAAACTACTCATGTCCAAAGAAATTTGTGGAGGCGTAAATACATGGTTGGTTTTCTATGACTTTTTGACAAAAAAATTGGGGCTGATTATGTTACTAATGGCAGCCACTGCTTGCCTAGGGATGAGCACAATGTTGTGACACAAGAGGGAAACCTTCCCTGTTCCTATCCCAAGACCAACAAGAGTGTGTCTCCCTTCCCCACTGAGTGGACTCCAACAGCCGCATAGGACATATCTAAACCCTGGTCCATAGTGGCTGTACATGCCACACCAGAAGGTGCGAGGTAAAAGATAAGTGGTCTGAGGTACAACAAATGGCCAGAGCAGATTCACCCACCATAGGCTTAGGCAAATTGCTAGCCTGCTATTGTGGCAAAGGCTGTTTGATTCACTTTTTCTTTTTGTAGTTGGAAGAAGGACTGACCATGGGACCAAAAATTTGTTCCGTAGTCAAGCCAAAAATGATGCTTCTTTCCTGGGTAAGACAAGCAACAAATACTGGTAAAACTATCAGTCCAAAAAGTTACTTTTTTGACAGAAAAAACATAGTGAAAAGCACTTTCAAACACTATGAGAAGCCCACAATGGAAAAATAAACACAATTTCTCCACAGAAAATATGTTATCAGTTTATACTACTTTTAACCTGACAGAAAAAAATGAGTGCACAGTTTAAAAGTACATTACAATCTTGAGACAGACCATTAAAACACAACAGTCCGAGCTTTAAATTAAATTTCCTGAAGAGGAAAGTAATAAAACATCAGTAAATATAAGAAAATACAAATTGAACTTATCTGCCAAGCAAAGGGGAGGCACAAGCTCACTGACAGTCATCAAAAGCCTAAATACTATTTGGTGGCAGTAAAGCTTTGAAGGGCTTCATGCCCAAGCTCAGCTCGAGTTGCCTGCCAGTTTGGGTATGTGGAGGGTGCCCAGGAGCTTTGTAAGCTGGCTGTCTGGTGTTACATTTTTGGTAGGATATAACCAAAATACTGTATCTAAGGCCACCTCAGTAGCGATCAAAATTAAGAAATCAGAAAGTAGGATGGTGTCAATGGCCTTCCCCAGGTCTGATGCATAGCGACTTACTTTCATCCAATGCACCTGCAATTTATTCAAAGAAGTTCACTACATTAAGAAGGCAGGATCTAGCTTTAATGAAACCAATTTGGTTTGACTCAAGATATCAGAGACAGCCCATATCCATGTGTATGCATTTCATGACACTCTCTATTGCCTTGCAAATAAGGCTAGTTGAACTTATTGGTCTGTAGTTCCAGGGTCACTGGTGTGTCCTCCCTTGTGGAGTGGGATGACCACACCCTTGCTTCACACCTCGGGTACAAATCCAGTGAAGATGCAAAGTTTGAAAAGATTTAGTAGTGAGTCACTAAGGCTGTGATTGGTGCTGACAAAAAACAGTCTGACATATTCTTTGGACCCATGGAGCTAGTGTTCTTGGCCTTGAAGAGTGTCCTCAGGACCTGCTCCAAAGTGATCTAAGGTGGGGTGCAGATATGTTTAATATGCAGCAAAAGTTAGGGGGGAAACAGGGGTGCAAAGTCTGAGCAAATTTTGTTTGCTAACATGTTGGCTAGGTCCTCTGGGGCTAAGTATGCAGTCATTGTTAAAAATTAGTTCAGTGTAGTGCTGGATATTACTTTTAACATTTGCAATACATTTGAAGAATGGTTTGTGACTGTTCTTTACAGATGCAGTAATTTTCAGTTTATACTACCCTTGGGGAATTTAATTTTTTTCTTCTAAGTTTTTTGTTTAGCCTTTTTAGTTCATGTTTGAGGGTTACATCATTCAGGTTATTCTTATGGACAATAAGTTTCTTCAGACACAAAGGTGAGAATAATAATTGTCCATAAACTCAGAGTGTGCTACTTGTATGTTGAGAAAAGGGGGTGATTAATTTTCATCAGGCTGACACAAACTGCAATGCATTTGTTTGTGAATAATATCCAAAGACAGTAAATTTTAAGGGTAGATCTGGTTTTACCCTCAGTAAATATCATTGAGGGCTGTTTGGATTTGAACATTGATTGGGCCATAATAGAAATATATTTATGAAGACTAGATCCAATATTTGTGATGCCCTATCTGAGACATGAGCTAATTGGTCAAAGGAGTTTTCATTTTTGAAATCTAGGAAGTGTTATGCTTACTTATTTGTAATAGTGTAGTTTTCCCAGTTTATGGATTGATAGATGAAATCTCCCAGGGCAAAAATGTTTGGTTCAATGAGAAAGGACTCTTAATTGTTAATTGTGCCTCATGGGTTACGGGTGACACAGAGAGGGCTCTGTAGTTGGCTATGAAGGGGTACTGATTCTTGTTGATGGTGAGAAGGATGTGGAAGATCTCGAGGTCATTGTCTACCCTTATGAGTCTTAATGTAATTGTGATACTTATGAATGCATTCATGCCACTACCTAAATTTCAGTCATCTGTGGAGGTGGGTCTGAACTAGTGGCAGACATTAAAACCTGGTACTGAGGGGAATGCTATCACTACATTGGAACCATGTTTCTGTAGCGATGCAGATATCTATATTCCTGAGGATCAGGAAGGCCTGTCAGGAGTTCACCATCTCATTCAAGCTTCTACCATTGAGCAGCACTACTTTTATATAGTCCTAAGTTTGTTTAACTATGTTGGTAGTTTGAGGAATCTGATCTAGCCTAAAAAATGTATTATGCAGGAGAAGAAAGTTTTAGCCAGTATACAAAAGTATGAGAAGACAGGTGCAGGCCATCCCTGCCAAAGCAGGTAGGGCTGACAACTATCTCATTGTGAGTTGAAATATAAAGGACTCCCCCTCACAGCAATACTGATAACTAAGCCAGTAGTTGAAGTCACTTATATTTTGTTTGCATTGTGGCTTCATTCTTGGTGAGGGTAGAACATTGCCCAAAGCTAATTTCATACAAACTGAAGCACATATTCTGAAAACTCTGTCATGCCTCATTTCATATAAAGCAAGGAAATGCATCTCAAATTATTCATTCCTACATGCACAATGATCATGTCATGTGTATACCAGGGCTGAAGGGACTTGTGGGCTCTTGTGACATGGCAAGTCCTACCACCAGTGAAACAGTTTACTGCATTCCTTTTCTCATCCTGATGAGTGGTGCATGTTTGTGTCTTACTATGGCGTCGCCTATGGCTAGGACATTATTGCTTGTATTGGGAAGACCATGTTTCCTTTAAAGCATCAGCTTACCAGCTGAGTGACTCTTTTTAACTTCTGTATTATGTGTTGTTATAGGTGTCATTTGCTTGTAAGATTGTAAGTGTGTAGCCTGTAGAGCCAACCTACATCTTGGAGGTCTTTGAGATTTGGGAAGGGATTTCCAGGATACCTCAGCATAACATGGTTTATTTGCTGATTTAGGACATAGGTGGCATGGCTGTATGAGGAAGATATCTGTACTGACAGCTTGAAACATACTGCCAGTGTGTTTCAATGAGATGCTGGCTTTTAAAGTTTGTAAAAGCTTATACTTCTCATGCATAGATTCATCTAGTAATAGAAACAAATGGTAGTCAGTATGCATGTGGCTGTTGTCATACTGCCCCAGGGTACACAGGGCTAGCTGGCTGGATACAGAAGGTGCTGGAGACTGTGTCTTCATAGTTCTTAGGGCACAGTATGCATGGATACACCAATGAAAATACTGTACAGAAGGACATTTTATATTTACTGGGAGAGGAAATAAGATTAGATAGTGAAGGCCAACTGTGGTGGAGTGCAAGAAAGTGTAGTACAAGCATAGTCACAGTAGAGAGGCAACAGCAAATCAAAAAGCTGGAAAGTTCACACAACAGTAGGTACACAAGTGCTGAAAGTGACTTAGCAGGCTATTTTGTTTGCTATACCAAGAGAATTCCAAGTTAAGGTATACCTCAGTTGTCATGACAGGAGAATTACAATACAGTGAGCAACTGCTGATAAATACAATTACAGTGAAAGCAGTAGTAAAAATTGGTAAATACAGCATGGTGGCTTAGTAACATGCCTCATCGGCCACAAGAGCAGAGGATTACAATTACACTGAATCAGTAGCCGTAGTTGGCTAACACAGTTATAGAGAGCAGTGGCACAGCTGATGAGTGCAATATGAATGCAAGCTGTCTGGCTCAAGTTTCTGCAACAGCAAAGAATTCCAATTACGATTTAGTAGCAACAGTTGGCAAATACAGTCACAGTGAAAGCAATGACAGAAATTGTTGAATACTGGAAGAGTGATGTAGCAGTTTGGCAAGGATCAGTTATAAAGGAAACACAAACAAGGAACCCACAGAAAAAAACAGCTATGCAGCACGAAGATACCAGTAGAAATCCAATACAATGAAGGTGCACTTCAGCACGTACCACACCAGTAAAAATAAAACACACTGCTTTATTAATGAAGTTCCATTATGGAACGAAAGTGCTAAACTCTTCTATTTTAAAGTAGTGTGTTTTGATTTTTACTGGTGTGCTCCGTGCTGAATTGCAACTTCATTGTATTGGATTTCTACTGGTGTCACTGTCTTCATGCTGCATAGCTAGTTTGGGAAAGATAATAAATCAGAAAAACGGCCAGTACCAAATGGGGAAAAATCCACTTTTATTATAGACAGACTGGTTTTGGCCCCAAAAGAGCCTTTTTCAATGTCAAAAAGAAGTAGGTTAGGAACACCCACTTATAAATAACTGAAGCACCACCAAATAGCCAATAAGTAACAGTAAAGAAAAAGGTTAGATAATTAGACTTGGTGGACTTTTTCCTCCAGGTCTAAATGAACATCTGTAGGAAACGTTCTATGTTTCATGCATCATTTTTGCATCTATATCTATATTTGTTGTAATATGGTATGAAATGTTTCCTATTTTATCCATCAATTTTGCTTTTGTATATACATTTGTTGCGATATGTTATGTATCATTGGTGGAGGGTATTTGTGTTTAAAAACTTTTTCAGTAGCTCTGGTTTATTTAATGAATTATTCATGGGCTACTGTTACTTATTGGCTATTTGGTGGTGCTCCAGTTATTTGTAAGTGGATGTTCCTAACCCACTTCTTCTTGACATTGAAAAAAGGCAATTTTAGGGCCGAAACCGGTCTGTCTATAATAAAAGTGGATTTTTTTCCCTGTTTGGTGGTGGCCGTTCTTTTGATTTACTGCGGTTGTTTGGGCCTTTGCACCTGCTGTCCGGGCGAAGGTTTTCAGTTTGGGAAAGATGTCACAAAAAACATAAAACTGCATTATAGTAAATCAGTAGCAACAAAAAAATGACAAATACAATGAAAATAGTGGACTGCAAAATATAATTTCAGTGAAAACAGCAGCACAAACATGCTGAAGTTTGCATCTGTATGCAGTTGTCTACAGCTGGACATAGCTGAACAGTAGCATGACTAGGTTTATTACACAAGGGTTTATGTCAAGAAATGTCAAGACCTTTTATAGAGACTGTTTATAGAACAAGATGATTTGAATGCATCAACCTAATGAAGATGTATCTCAGTAGTGTGCCACAACACTGCAGATTGCACAGAACTTCCTAAGTGTAGTTGGATCTGGTTTATAGTCAGTCAAATAGTTGTTCTCAGGGCTGCTCATGGCATCATAGGTCAGCCAAGTAAAGTGTCAATATATGCAAACCCACCAAGTTTAAACAAGCAAACTAAACCACACAAGCCAATTAAAAACACACTGTTCCTGTAGCCAATAGCAAATTTTGACAAGACCAAAAGCACTACCCCTTCCCTCACCTGAAGATTACATGTTAAACCAGTTCATCATCATCATAAGCTCCCTTTTCCCATCTTCTACATGAGGTTGGGGCGTCATGTAAAACTGCTGCCATCTCTATTTATATAATGCCACTCTCCTACATTCTTCAGCAATCACACCTGACTATTCCCATGTCTTCTCTCACACAATCTATCACCTTACTTTTCAGCTTCTTTAGCAGTCTTCTGCCCCTTTGATTCCCTTTTCCTCAACCCCCCCCTGCAAATACTTGAAGCTGTTATCCTGTTCCACTATTTCCCTTCTGTCTCAATTTTCAGCTTCTGATTTCCTCTTACTGTTATTACAACTGTCTTACTTGTACTCAGTATCATCCCATGTGTCAAGTTTTGCACTCCATTCCCATACAGTTTGCTGAAGTTTTTGTTCAGTCTGCCTGTAATGTCACAATATTGCATAGATTTGTTAATGTCTCCTATGTTCTTGCACACCGGCACAAAAATGCTATTCCAGCAGTCTTCTGGAATACTGCTTTCTCTCCATAATGATATGAGTACCTCTGGAACCATTTTTCTCCACTCGTCAACCATCTTGATCATTTCTACTGTGACCTCATCAGACCCTGCTGCTTTCCCTGACTTAATTTTCCTTTGTGCCATTCTTGCCTCTTCTAAGGTGGGTTCCTCTTTGTCTTTCATCGTAGGCTGTATCTGGAGCAGTACAGCTTCTGTGGGGGTTTCTTCATTAAAAAACGACTGGAAGTACTCCTTCCATCTGCCTTTGTTGTCCTGAGAGCTAGTGAGGAGGTTGTTGCCACCATCCCTTATGAAGGGTGTCTGATGACTGTTTTCTTTAGCTTCCTATCTTCACCTTGCAGCCTGATAGAGTTTCAGCCTGATAGACTCATCTGATGAGTCACTTACCAGAAGCTGGTAGAGTGCTTCTAATGCATTATTTTATTTGCTGTAGCAACTGCTTTCTTAGCATCTTTGTTAGCCAACCAGTATTCCTTCTTTGCCTCAGCCATCTTGTCTATCTCTCACTTTTTCATGAACTCCCTCTTTTTTGATGACTTCCAGGACTTCTGCATTCCAAAACCATATTCCTTTATATACCTTATTTCCATACTTGGCTTGGCTGTATACCTGTCCCATAGTTCTCACACAGTTTGTTTTGAGGTGCTGCTGTTCTTCATGTTACAAGTTTTGCAGGCCTTTGCCTTCCAAATCCTACAGCAGTTCCTTGCCATGACATTGATACATGTGAAGGAGCATATTTGGTTTCCATGGACAGCAGGGGAGAGAAACACCACTATGTTGGAATTCTATGACATAGCCCATTTCTTTGAGATCCCAAGAGCTATTATCTACATCCATATTGCTATCATGGTAATACCTGTTCCAATGGCAGCATGCATATGAATAGAAAAGACTTCCACTCTATCAACTTCTAGGTGTTGCATAGTTCACAGACTATTATATACAGTATGTCTGTATGCCACATAGAGAGTTACCATGATTCCCACATGTGGAACAAATGCAACTTATTTCCGCATTTTATATGGGAGAACTTTCTGCAGGGCCATCTAGTTGGTGGACAAACACACATTGCCAAACAAGGAGGCTTGGATGGTATATTACCATGAACATAGGTAGCAGACCACTTTTAATGATATTTGCTGTTTTGTGTTGCAAGTGATGCTCTATATTCCTTAGAGCCATGGCTAATAATCTCTATCTGCAGTCATATGTGACAGAGATGTCTTGCAACACTGCACAATCACAGACACAGAATATCATTGAATGTGTAATCAGAGTGCTAAAGGCCCATTTCTGTTGCATGGATACATCTGGTGGCACACTGCAGTATACTCTGGAAACCAGCAAAAAGATATCTGTGGTCTGTGCCATGCTGCATAATGTGCTGTTAAGAAAATAGAGTAAAGGGAGCCCTTAGCACTAGCTGGCACAATTACACCCTTTGCAGAGAAGGAGGAGGAAATGGGTGAGGAGCTGAGATGGGTACAATACAGCATGGCAATGTTAAAGAGGTGGTATTGGGTCCATAACTGTGGTCTGTGACAAAACAAATATAGGGCAAAACTGATGCATGTGGTAATGCACACAGGCTATGCAGTACAGTGCACTGACTGGCCATGCTGTGCATCAGACATTACAATACCCACATTAGTCAAAGGGCTGGTCAGGGCAGAATCATTATCATATGCAAAGGTGAGGAGCACAGTGTGAGGGACTTTAATTCCTCCATAGGTGGAAGAATTATGCATGATGCTTTTGGTAACCACTCACATGGATAAGAGGTGTCGGGGTGTCAGGGATCAAATATTTCAGCTATGGAGTTAATTTCCCATGGGTGGAATTTTGGTTGGGTGTATCACGTGCCCATGCAGTGTCAGGTCTAGAGGCTGCTGGTTCAAGGGATAGCAAACCATGTTGTGTGGGCAACAAGAAATCTTGCCATAGCACCAATGTAGTGTTCGGGGCAGAATGATGTCCATGATGCCAAGTCTGGGCATGAAGAGGTGTTATCTATGCTAATGTTACAGCCAATTCAACCCAACTCAACTGATGTTGACCAGTGGTATATGTCAAGACAGGAGCAAGGCACAACACAAATTGGTAAAAATATTTACAGATATTTACAAAAAATATATGTACACAGATATTATTTACAAACATGTTTAGAATCTTCTATACATGACAACAAATATGTTATAAAATGTTTGCTTTCAGTTTCAAGGCAGGAACTATAGAAAGGTGGTCATTTAAACCAGGGTTTACACAGGCATCAAAAAACATTTGCCATATCATCTCTTGATATTTCAATCTGGTTTCCCAGTCCCCACCCCTTTCTCGAATCTGAACTTGCTGTATCACCCATAATTAAAATTTAGCTGAGGGTTACACTAAACAATGTCTGGAGAGGGCATTGGTGTATTTGCCCCTGTTTAGATCATATAAGTGCTCATATAGTCTTTGTCTAAGACATCTGTCAGTCTTGCCTATGTAGAATGCATAACAGATGGTACAATATGCCATGTATACATTTCTTTTAGAGGCACAATTGTGGTGTGCATCAGTAGGAATAAGCTTGGTAAAAATAACTCACTGTTATTAACCACCATCCAACACTGTACACAATGGGTCTATATCAGAACAATGAAAGTCCAAAATAGTGAATGACCTAAAGGTTGAAAATGCAGGACCTCGAACCCGCTATTGTGGGGGGCACAGCCCCCCACACCCCCTGCTAAATATATATACCAACTCCAAGATCACACTACAGTGAGGAAAGGGCAAATATTCCAATCTTCACTGTACCGCAATCTCACAAAAAAGCAGATTGAGATCCAGCATTTCCGACCTTTAGGTCGTTCGCTATTTTGAGTTTTCAGTGTTCTAATAGGAACCCTGCACAACTACCACATCTGAAAGTATGCTTATTTTTGTGCAGTGTGAAGTTATTAACTCGGGATGCATTCTCAAACAAGTTCTTAAGGTCGGCACCTCTCCTATAGCTAACCATAAAGTAATATTGAAAAACTAAGAGGGTGTTGGGCATCATGGCAAGCATATTTCAGAACTTAAGAATAATTACTTTCATTCGCAAAGAATCTTAATTATACCCTAACACAAAGTATGGTATCCTTGGTTCCAGTGGTTCCTTTGCCTAAAGGGTAAACATCTTGTGTTACCCCTATTTCCAAGGTCTCCTGAACACCAGCTGACATAGCAATAATATTATTAATTGCAAAAGGCTTCCCACTAATCAAGGGGTAATATTTAAATCCCAAACCATCCATAATTTCCTTCTTGATGTTATCAATAATAAGTCTGGGGTAATCTCAAGCCATAAATAAGCTCTCAATAAAATCTAATTCCCTAATCAAAACCCGTTCATTAGAAGTCATCCGGGCTGCCCTCACCATTTGACCCTTCACAATATTCTTTTTTGGGGGGAGGGGCTAGTTACTTTTAAAGTGTAGGTATGAATTTAAAAATATTATTTTTTGTGTATTTGAGACACATATTCACTTTTTTATGTATTTTTAGAAATAAGCACATCTAGATATGCAATGAACTCAGTGTCAACTGAACTGATAAAGAACCCAATAAAAGAGAACCAAGTTAGCGAAAATTGGAATTTTTCAAATTGTCTAGGGTCCACCCCTTTCATTCTGCTTAACCTTTTCCAAAATTATAAACTTGAACCAGTGTTTGTCATTCAAGGCAACATCCTTGGCTAATGTACTATTGCTATTGTTTTCATAACAGTGTTTGTAAATATGTTCTTTAAGAAACCTTTCAGTCTTACCTATGTAAAATGCAGTACAATCTTGACATAATGCTGCATAAACTACACTTTTGGTGGTGCAATCATATATGTCATTAAGTTGTACTCTATGTCCCCTCCTAGTGAGGTTGTTACACAATAAAATGTATTTACAATAATTACAACGTCCACAGCAATG
This sequence comes from Protopterus annectens, assembly GCF_019279795.1. Taxonomy (NCBI): domain Eukaryota; kingdom Metazoa; phylum Chordata; order Ceratodontiformes; family Protopteridae; genus Protopterus; species Protopterus annectens. Next base: position 509,874,164 of record NC_056729.1, read on the forward strand.
CATCCTACAAATCACTGCAAAATTTGAAGTGTGCACTGGTCTCTCTAAAATGCACTTCAACATTAATCCTTTTCTATAAATAATACAGGGATAGTCATCTAACTTGTGACATGTAGCCATGTCTTCTTTTCGAATACCCCAATTCTTTACCCATATTGCCTTGGTTCTATCACTCTCCAAGTTAAACGTAGTGACTCCACCACACCTGTTGTACTCAGTTGTTTTATCCAGATTTTTTCTTCTTTACCTATGTCCTTTTCAACATTACCTAATAGTGGTTTATAAAACCTTAATGCTCTTTTTTCCATCACTTCTTGTTTTACATTGTTATTCATACTAAGAGAATAACCCATACTCTCAAACATATTTTTTAGTTTATCACACTCCTGTAAAAATTAATTTGTTCTTATCAGCATTCTGACTGCTCTTACAAATTGTCCCTTTATTATAGCTTTCTTTTGTGAAACTAGATGTGCACTGTTATAGTGAAGTAAAGTGTTGGAATATGTTGGTTTTCTATAAATAGAAGCAACATAATCATTGTTCTTAACATTTTCCAACATCACATCCAAATAGAGGATCCTAAATGTGTTCAGTTGAAAAGTGAATCTAAGGAAGGATATTGCCCCATTAATATAATCTTGAAATCTATTTACATCAACTTCACTACCATTTCATAAAATAAAAAAATATCGTCCAGGTAGCATACATACACCCTTAAACAATTTTTAAATTCACTGTCTAATAAAAATTTCCTTTCCCAAACAGCCATCACAATATTAGCTAAAAGAGCCCCAGAACATGCACCCATAGCTACTCCTTCTTTTTGTAAAAAAGTTTACCTTCAAATAGTATAAAGGTGTTTTTTAATACCATTTCTAGAAGTTCTTCATATAAATTAACTTTTGTGTGATCAATATTGTAAAGAAACAAAAATTCACAAAACCAGCTAAGCCCCTCCTCACGAGGGATAACTGTGTACATATCTTTTACAGTGATAGTCACTAACGTCAGTGATATCATATTGCACACTGTTAATTTTATTAAGGAAATCCCATGAATCCTTACAAATTTGTGTTTCTTTTTCTACCAGGTGTTTTAAATGGTTATCTAAAAACTTGGCACAAGCACAAGTTCTTGACCCCCTAGTGTCTAATATTGGGTGCATGGGAGTGGGGGCATTCAGATTGTTATGGATTTTTGGGATCCCAAAAATATTAGGGAAAGCTGGAAAGTTGATATTTAAATAATTAAATTCTTCAACTGTAACCCTACCATCAATAAACAGATCCCTAATCTGTGTCTTTACTTTATTATAAGCTTCATTCACTTCTCTGCCACTTACTAGGATATAAGCATTACCATTTAGTAATTTAAATGTCTTTTGTCATTAAAACCATCCCCCACCCTTATCTAGTTTTATAAACCTTACATTCAGTCATTTAATACATTCAGTTTCATCTAGGTCATTTTTCCCTATGTGTGAATACCTTTTAGCAAAAATCTAAAGTCATTTTCACACATTTTTTCAAAAAGTTGAAGTGAAAGGCAGGTTGGAGGATTAAACATACTAGACATTCTTAAGCCCGTGACAGCTTGGCACATGCTGTTAAACATTAACTTAAAATTCAATTTTCTAATATAGATCTTAAACTTGGTTAATAATTGTGCAATATTAGCATGTTTAGCGATCACACAATTCAAACCTTTTGCCAGTATTTCAACTGCTCTTTTGCTGACTGGTATTTGTGTATAATTAACCCCTGAAGGATACAGGCAGAATTTTGACAAAAAGAAAATGCAAGACTAGAGACTTTTTTCAGGTCCAGCTCCCAGCTCTTAAAACAATTATTCTGTCAAGGTATAATCCGCAAGTTAAACCCCACCGGGCTCTCTCTCTCTCTTCAGGATTCTAGGCACTTCCTTCCGATGATCTTTGATGTAAAAAACTGACATCCTGACTTGCTGCTTTCAGGCAACCTTATGTGCAACATTAATTGGCAATTAAAACCTTAATATCTAGATAACTATTATAAGAATATTCCTACATTCCATTCTGCAGTGCACTTAAAGGCATGTTCTCCAAATTCAACATGCACTTTTAAACACATACTTAATGTTTACTAGTCAACATGTTAACAACCACAGCTGTCCCAGAACAAAACAATGGATTTGGGGTTCATAGTGATGTAATGCAGGCATTTGACATCATATTAGCATTTCTGGTTGCTAGGCTAAGTCTGTGGATCATTGTATACTGACAAGGATGACGGGATGGTGCCCACTAGCATGACTTTGTATTGCTATCAAAATAGTCTGTCAGCACAAAGGATTATGGCTGTAGTATGTTTATTAAACTGCTTCCAGTAGTCCAGGGTTTGATTCCCTCAACGTCTATTTGTATACTGTGTGAATCTGATCAACTCACTTACCAGATAGTGTTCTGGGGTTAACTGGGATTTGGGATAGGCTTCTCAATGACCCCCAGGACAGCATAATGAGTAATTGTCTTTGAAGCTATAAAACTACTATAAAGAGGCATAATCTGTTAAGAAAATAAAATTCCTGACTTGCAAATTGCACTATAAAGCACAGAAGGCTTACAGCTAGTCATTAACTTTGCATGGCAGAATATGTCCTTTCTGCATTAATCAACCTTCTGCAGAAAATGCAGAGCTACCATTATCCCAAATCTACCTTTGATGCATATGTTTCTAGAGTACATTTTTTTGCAAAATCAGAAGTCAATAACATGGGTTCAGAACATACAAAAAATAATCTATCTGCTTTAAGACAGCATTGCACCTTCACAGGAGGTATCCCTCTTGTAAGTTCTGTCAAAGGACAGACAATAGTTACAAAATTCAGAACAAATTTCATTAGTACCCAGCTAGTCCTTCAGCTGTTTCTAAGTTTCTATAGGCAATTTTTTATGATCGCTATTTTTTTACTATTTCTGGTCTTCAAATCCCACTTCCAATAAGTCATCCAAAATATCTGATGTCTAGCATGACCAATTTACTTTTTTTAGCATTCACAGTACAGCCTGTCAGACTTATAGATTCTAACACACCTACACATTTGGCAAGTGAAACTTCTACTCCTCTGAATAACTACTTCATCCAGGTATGAATTAGCATATTGTGATTGAAGCTTCGGTATTTTTTCATTAGCCTCTGACAGGTGACTGGCTCCATATATGTCAAACAAAAATGGTGTGTATTGAAACAGATCATCCAGGGTTATAAAGGCTGATTTTTTATTTATTTTTTTTTTTTTTTGACAGATGGTTAAAGTGGTATCTGGCTATCTGTCAATATCAGTTTGTCAAATCCATTGTTGTCAAGTAATAGGCCTTTTTTAGAGTTACTACCAAACTGGATAGCCAACAAACTATAAAATGTAATTCAGTTTCTTAAAGTCTTTACTGAATCTGATCCTTTCATTATGTGTAAGAACTAACATTATGGAGCTATTCCAGTCACTCTGTAAATCTTCTCAAACCTGATTATAACATTTTGAACTTCTTCCTTTACTAATTATTTTATGGCTGTAGTACTCTGTGAAGTTGCAGTCTAACCTTCACTCCATATGCTGTCCTTACCTTATGTTCTATCAGGTATCCCAAGTATTTCAAAAAACACTGACTTAGATTTTAATACAAACTCTCCTTTTGACAAGGATTCCTCTAACTGAACTTCAAGTGAAGAGTCTCTGATTTTGTCTGGATGAAATACAGCTTTCAGGCTCTCAGCAAAATTCTCAACTTCCTTCCATGGCTTTATTGCATTAAAGTGATGAATTTACACTGTCTTTCTCTTTCTATTTCCTGCCTGTCTAATCTTAAAGTTTATTGCATTTACTTCCTCCCTGAAATAGCCCTTACCCATTTTATCATAAATGTGTCTTCTGTGCAGAGCTCTAGCACCAGTACCAGGTTTCCGGTGTTAAATTCTATAAGATAGGCATTCTGATTATAGACTATCTTTTACATTTCCTGTGCTCAAGGTATGTGTGTATGCTCCCTCACATGGGCATTACTAGCTTTAACCTATTCTGCAAATAGTACAATTTTCTGTCCCACTTTTAAATGATTTCCTTTCTACTTCTGAAGTTTTCTTAGCCATGTCAAGCAGCCCTCTCAGATGTTTGCTGTATGGGCTTCCAAAGGGGTCATTGCAAACAGTACATAGAGTAACAACTGGTCCCAGTCTTTACCATCTGTATTAACCATTTTTCTATGCATGGATTTCATAGTTTTATTAAATCTCAACTAATCTATAAGTCCAGGGATGGTATACTAACTGACATCTTTGACTGTTTTGACTTTACATCTCTGACAAAGCTAGTGCAGTACCCTTGACATAAATGGAGTTCCAGTTCATAAGCATTTTTTAGGGATACCAACAATGAGGAAAAACAGTAACAGCATACCTCTTAACTGTCCCAATTTCCACAGCATGTCCAGATGTTGCCCCATAGCTTGTTCCATTCCTTATAACATTAATCTTTTCTGGCAAGTCTTTGAGGACTGAAGTCATTAAATAATTATAGGCATTTGAGTTTTAAACTTCATACCATTCAGAAAATGCATACTAATGCAAAAATGTTATTATATCACATGTACAACTTCTTAACAGCAATATTTAAAAATTGTCCCTATTTTTGGTCCTTTTGCCACCATTAATTTTGCCCTTGTTCAGAATTCATGTGATATGAGGTTGAGATGTACGAGTAACAGTTGTTTTTGAATAGCTTTAACATTAGATTTACATAACTGCAATGCTTCTGGAAATTTGGCAGAGTAATCTACTTCTAATAGTTTATATTCCCATTGCTGGATTTACCAGTGACTCCACAATGTTCATAGCATTACATTCACAGGGTTCTTCTATTATAAGCATTAGAATCAAAGGATTTTTATATCTAGGACAGGATACCTTTTCCTGGCATGCTGGACAGGAAGTACACATGTTTTCTCTTTCATTATGACTGGCCAGTAAATATTTAACTAGCTTTCCTGTGTTAGTTTTGTCCATTCTCCAGGTGCCCTTCCAACACACAACTATGGGCTAGGTCCATTCCTAGTGTCATGTAAGTTTTTGTCACTAGTACTTGAAGTAGAATGCCTTCCCTTTTCTTACTTACTGAATATAAAATATCTTTTATTTTAACACCTTTATTAAATTTGAACAACATTTATATAGAAAAAAATATACATTATTCATCACGTATGCTCTTTTCTATAACTATCATCAGTCCAACATTACATAGGCCGCTCAATTCCTGTCTTCTCTTAAACCTCACTCCTCCACCTGAATATTAGTTTGCATATAATGTTTTTCACAATTTCCATTTACGGCTATGTAATTTGTTCCTTTCTTTTTCTAAAGATAACACTTCCACTTCTTTTATACATGCATACCTATAAGTATTTCCAGCATGGGCATTAATGCCCTTCTAGCTTGCCAATAAATCAAAACACTTGTTCCCATAATAATTGTCCAGGCTGTTCTTAAAAATATCTAAACTAGTACTTGCTTTAATGTAATTTGGTAGTCTCTTCCATGCATCGGCTACTCTGTCAGAGAACCAATTAGTAGACTTCTCATTCCTATAGAATCTTCTACATAGTTTGTCCGATAATCCTCTAGTACTTTTTGATAACCCCAAACATTCCCAGAGGTAGTTGTCTCTAAATGCCTTATATACCTGAATAAGATCTCTTAGATATCTATGAGACAATGTACAAGTTCAAATATTTTAGTCTTTCATAATAATTTAAATTTTCACATCCATGGATGCCCTTGGTATATTTCCGCTGTTCTCTTTCCAGTTTACTCAATGCTTGTTTTCTTATAGGGTTTCCATATTGTTATTCCATTCTCAAGTTTGGGTATAATGTAACTAACAAACAATGACCATTATTTTTGATTTCCTAGACTTTATGAATCTTTTTATACAACCTATAGTCCTATAACTATCATTAATCAATTGGTTGACATGATTAGAAAAACCCATAGCTGAATCTACCCATATACCCAGGTCCTTAAATGAGTCTACAGTTCCAATGACTGTGTGCTGTATTAAATATTCACCTTTCAATTTATGTCTCCCAAATCTCATATGCTTATTTTTGATGTATTTATCAGCATATTATTCTCCTGTGTCCAAATGGTTGATTTAATCAAATTATTTTGCAGACATGCCTTATCAGTAACACATGTAATCAGTTTACCCAATTTCAGGTCATCTGCATCTAGACTGTAGAACACCTCAGATGAAAATGTTAGGTCTGAAAGATACAATCTAAACAAATAAGGACCTTTGACAGAGGCCTGTGGGACACCCTGACTGTAACCAAGGATTTCACCTGTCCAGTTGCTATATTATACTTGCCATGTCCTGTTTGTAAGCCATGCAGCTATCCATCTTATCAAGAGTGCTTCAATATCTAGTTGTACTGATTTATTGATCAGTGTTTTGTGTATTACCCTGTCAAATGCTGAAGTTAAATCTATCAAAATTACATCACAGCACAATTTTTCATTCATAGTTGTTATTATATTGTTTAGAATATCATGTTACATAGTAATAGATTTATTTTCAACATATGCATGCTGATATATGGTTTCAAGTCCCAACCTATCCAGATCTGACAATAACTTATCCAATATTACCTTATAGGTTCATAGGTTCATATGTAGGTACTAGGCTATCGTTCCTGGGGCCTATATAAGCCTAGCCAAAAAGGTCCCCTGGCTTTTGCCACACAAGAAAATTATTTTCCTGTGTCCCTGTCAAGCAGTGCCACAGAAGTGATCCCCAGGGTGAATTTTCGATTTCCCATCCAGTCATCAAGAATTTTGTTAAAGAGGGCCAATGAGGAGCTTTGCTTGACATGAATGGGTAGTTTGTTCCAGAGTATGGGAAGTCTCTGGGACAAGAATCTATCCCTCCAGCATGTTCTGTTTATTGTGGTGACAAGGTTTAGGTCTCTGGAGCATGTGGTTCGGAGAGATTGGCATTTCTTTAAGTGTAGCATGTCCAACAGCTCTGGATTTGACATAGCTTTGTATGTTAGGCAGAGATCATCTCTGAGTAGGAGATATGCGACGGAATAGAGCTGGAGTTTTTTTAGACGGTCTGCATATGGCATCTGTTTGAGGTCAGTAATCCTCTTAGTGAGGTATTTCTGTGGCCTTTCCAATTGTTGCAGGTGTCTTGTGAGATACATGCCAAATGTGGCATTGTACTCTATAATGGTTCTGATGAGGGATTAGTAGAGAGGAACAATGACCTCCTTTTTTCTAGAGAACGCTTTTGTGATCAGGTCTGCCACATAGAAAGATTTTCTGACTACTGTGGTGATGTAGTTATCAATTATTTTACCACAACATGAAAGTAGACTTAAGGATCTATATGAATCTGGGTTAGTCCTACTCCCCTTTCCCTTAAAGACAGGCTTAATAAGTGCATGTCTCCAATCTTGAGGAACCTCCCCATATTTATATGACCTAGTGAATAATAGATATAATGGTACTGTAAGTAATTGCTGAAGTGTTCTCAGGTAATTGTTACTAATTCCATCCCTACCTGTGCTCTGTTTGGATGCAGTTTGTGCAGTTCTTTTTCAATATAATTTAATTTGATTCCAGGATCTGGAGTTACCTGGATGTTACTCAGGCAACTTATAGGTTCATAGGTTCATAGGTAGGTACTAAGCTATTTGCCCAAGGGCCTAAGTATGCTTAGCCAACGAGGTACCCTGGGTTATACCACCCAATAAAGTAATTTTCCTGTGCCCCTGTCAAGCAGAGCCAGAGTAGTGATCCCCGGGGTGTATTTCCCATTTCCCATCCACTCATCAAGATTTTTCTTGGAGTGCTAATGAGGAACTTTGCTTGAAATAGATGAGTAGCTTGCTCCAGAGTATGTGAAGTCTCTGGGACAGGAATCTATCCCTCCAGCATGTCCTGTTTATTGTGGTGACAAGGTTGAGGTCCCTGGACCATGTAGCTTGGAGGGATTGAGATTTCTTTAGATGCAGCATGTCCAACAGCTCTGGGTTTGACTTAGCTTTATATGTTAGGCAGAGATCACCTCAGGGTAAGTGATATGCTATGGAGTAAAGCTGAAGTTTTTGATGATGGTCAGTGTAGGGCATCTGTTTGAGGCCAGTAATCCTCTTTGTGAGGTACTTCTGTGGCCTTTCCAGCTGCTGCAGATGTCTTGTGAGGTACATTCCAAAAGGGGCATTGTATTCTATAATAGGTCAGACTCAAATGAGTGTCGAGTAGAGGGGAACAATGACCTCTATTTTTCCTGGATAAGAACCCTTTTGTGATGAGGTGTGCCACATTGAAGGATTTCCTGACTACTGTGGCTATGTGATTATCAAAGGAGAGGCTAATGTCCACCTGAGTTCCAAGGTCTCTTATCACACATTTGGCATTAAGTAGACTGCCGCCTATGTGGTAGTTCATGGGTACAGAGTTTTTACCAAAGGAGATAACAATGCACTTTTTGGCATTGAGCTTGGGGCCATGGTTCTGTCACCAGGCACCTGTCTCAGTGAGGCCCTTCTGTAGGATGTCCACATCATTTGGGGGCTCGACTATGGTTCCTAGTTTGCAGTCATCTGTGAACTTCATTAGCCAAAGGCCTTCTGGTTAGCCTGTACTTCAGAAAAGTAGATACCAAACAGGAGAGGTCCCAGGACTGAACCCTCTGCTACTCCTCTTGTCACTGGTTTGAAGTCAGATTTGGTGTCTGCAACTTTTACAGTGTGGGTTCTGTCAGTGAGCCAGTTGGCAACCCATCTTGTGATGTAAGGATTTATACCTAGTTTAGTGAGTTTATCTATAATTCCAGAATGGGGGATGGTGTTAAAAGCCTTGGCAAGGTCAAGATAGGCTGTGTGAACCACCTTACCCTCGTCTACAGCTTTGGTGACTGCCTCAAAGAAGTCAATCAGGTTCAGGAGGCATGATCTGCCTTTCACAAACCCAAACTGGGTGGGGTCCAGAGTTTGGAGGTTACCAATGTCTTTGTTTATGAGTTCCATGATGATACACTCCATGGCCTTACAGACCAGGGTCGTCGGGCTAATAGGATGATAGTTCCCAGGATCAGTGGTGGCTCCCACTTTGTGGAGTGGAATAACTGTTGCTGTTTACCATTCAGTGGGCACAAAGCCTGATGTGAGGCTATGATTGAACATGGTGCTTAGGTGGGGAGCCAGTTCATGTTGAAGTTCATGTAAAACACAGCCTGGGATGTTGTCCGGTCCCATGGATGCTGTGTTTTTGGCTTTAGAGAGTGCAGCTTTTACCGGCATAGTTGTGATTACAGGGACTCTGCATTCTTCCTGTATAGATATGGGCCCTTTAGGGGGTGAGATGAGGGTAAAGTTAGCACTGAACCTATCTGCCAGGATGTTGGCAATATCAGTTGGTTCTGTAATTTTCGTGCCGCTGTGCTGTAACTCAGAGCAGATCTGGGTGTTACCATTGAGATTCCTGACATAGCTATAGAATCACCCCTTTTGTGGAGCCAAACTGTTTTGCATACAATTTTGTAAATATAGCTATAATTTGTTATGTCTGAGAATAAATTTTAGAATCTGCACACAGTTTATCAATTTATGTGTCTTTACTCCTCCATCTTATGTATCTATAAAAGGGTTTCCTGTTATGCTCAATATCTTTATAAAAATTGTCTTCAAATTTTTCTTGATCTTGTCTCACACTATGCTTAATCTGTTTGTCCAGCTTGTTGATTTCAATTTCGACCTCTCATCCATGTCTTATATTTTTTGGCTCTCACCTTAATCAGATATATTGTTCTTATGGAAATATATCCCCCTGATGTTGTATGCCTAGATCCTGATGTTAAACATTTTTTTGATTTTTGCACTCAGTTTCTCTTTCAAAACTTTCCACATTCCATCTGCAGTTTTTCCACTGAACACCTCACTCCAGTTAGTTTTACATAGTGACTATTTTGCTTGCATATAATCTGTAATTAACGTTCTGTGCATTGGCTTAGATTTCAGTTTGACAGAATTATCTAGCAATAAATTAACCTTTATAACCCTGTGACCGGTGCACATCAATGGTGGTAAAACTTTACTTGAAGTTACAGTAATCTCTTTGGGAACACAATGTCTATGTTCCGTCCCCTGGTAGTTTTTTTTTTTTTACAGTCAGAAGCATACACTGTGAATAATTTCCTTACTAATGTTGTTGAATCAATATTATTCCAGTCTGTTTCTGGTAAATTTAAGTCCCCAGCTAGTATTATTCTTCCTTCCTGTGTTTCATGCAAGAAATGTATGAATTCCTCTAGGTCATTTGTATTTGACTTTGGTGGTCTATACACTCCAACAATTGTCATATATTCCAGTGTTGGCTTTATTGTCACAGTTGCATGGTCTATAGCATTGGTGTTATCACTGAGGATGTAATAATCACAGGTCTCATAGCTATCTTTAATCCCTATCATAACACCTCCAACACCTCCACCTTTTTTTATTAGGATGTCTGGTAAAGTAAAAACATTTATACCCTGACAGAGTTAGATGTTCATCGTGTTACACTGCTGCAGTCATCACACTTAGGTTATCCTGCCATCAGGCGGTCCAGCAGTCGGCCCGAGTTCCAAAGTCTTGGTCCAGTGTTGGTTGCTGTTGCTTTTTCCCTGACGTCAGTACGCCAGGGGTATATAAGATGCAGCCGACGCCATTTTCTTCAGTCTTTCTTGCCGCGTGGTGCCCAATGCAAAAGCAGTTCGCAAGTGCCGGTCAGCCAACTCCTGAGATTTTCATTCCGAATCCAGAACTAGTTTACAGCCATCGTTCTTTAACCATGTTTCACAAAGAATAGCAACATCAATCTTGTGGGAACATAGCAAATTTTCCAATAAAAAACTTTATTATTAATGCTCCTAGCATTAACAGCCATCTGAGATGCATCAAGTTTTGCTTTCTGTGAACTGTTAAAATTTCAACCTGGCAAAAATCCTGCCTAGTGTTTGTCAATTACTGCAAAATATCTGCTGCAAACATTGTCTTCCCTGATCTTAACAAATGCACACCATCCTGTCGGAACCCGTGTGCCCAAAACTAGGCTTGGATGCTCTGCACATTTCCATTTTTTAAAACAGGGCATTTTTTCCATGTAGGTATTTACCCCAAAAATATTTTCATTCACAGTGACCTGACTATCCTTTCTATAGGTGATTTGTGAAAAATATGTCCTAAACCCAGTACAAGCTATACTATCTAAGAGGAATGTCAGTTCCCTACAAACAGTCAGAGAATCCTTGCAGGTGATATCATTTCTACCAACATGAATAAAAACAGATCCATACTTCCTGACATTATATCTGTTACAATATTCTTCAAATATAGTTGATTTTCATTTTCTAGTACTTGTGTTTTGGCAGCCACCAGAATTAAACTTAACAAGGTCTTCCTTTGTGTAAGCAATTCAGATCCTGTGTCCCAGCTCAAAAGAATAATTTCCTTAGTTACACCCATCTGCTCTCCCAATATTTGTGACAGAATACTCAGCAGGGCATTTTTAAAGTCTGCCAACTCATTACACTTCAAAAACATATGCTCCCAGTTGCATCTTTCTTCCCCATCACACTTCCAATATTTGCCATCCACATGAGGAAACATTCTTGGTGTCTGCTTGGATTATAAAAATACCTATGCAAACACTTCCAAACAAAAAGTAATGTTAAATTCTTGTTCACATTCAATTTGTCCACGAGTCAATTGAGAATTATCCAACATACCTGTGGAATCAGGAACAAAGTCTATAACAATGCATTACCAAAACACAGCAAAGTTTTGTAGTTGTTGTTCTAGAATCCCTGATACAAAAAAAAAAAAAAAAAACACTTCAATGCATACCAATACAGCCATCAAGAAGAACAAACTACAGTTTCAAGTTAGGCTAAATGTGTATCTATCTGAACTTGAACACTATCACCTCAATGGAGTCTTACAACTTAAGTTTTTAACCACAAAATCTTCTCCTGAAAATGTACACTAGACCCCCTTCTCAGTTTTTCAGCATGTATACCACTGTGTTGTCATTACATTCTATCAGTTGTGCCTCCAATGGTGCCAGTGTCAGTGGCGCAAAAGGTAGCACATTCACTTTTGATACAGAGGACTCTGGGTTCTATTCCCACTCCAGTTAAATCAATTGCTTTCATTTCAGTACACCATAAGGGAAGTGCTGCACTCCTGAGTGTGTCATCCTTCAAATGAGACATTAAACTGAGGCTCCATCTGACTGAGTTGGTGGTAGACCAGGTGGATGTAAAAGATGCCCCAGCAGCTATCAAAAAGAATAGGAGTCCTTTACTTCTATGCACATATTTATATTTATACAATTATATTGATTCATTTTCATACTTTATACATCAAAATTTGTCATTTTATATTAACCCTCCACTCTTTTTTTATAACCATAATCTAATCTTCTTTAATGTAATGACAATATCCATTTTCCATTAAACATAATTTCATACATAGTTTCATTCCATATAATTCAATTTACATACAAAACTTTCTTATCTAAATCTATCTTCAAGTTTTTACTTACTTTTTTATAATATCCATATTCAATCATGTCCAACCTCACATCTTCATTTTTTATACTTTTAAAAAAAATTCTGTATATAATATATTCCACAATTTTTTTAACATTCTCACATTTTAAAAATTATGTTCTGTTGTTTCTTCTTCTCCACGATATAAACATATTTTTTGTTTTTCTTTTTATAAGGCATATTTGCCTTTACAGGTAGTTTTTTTTATTTCCATCCTGCACAATAATCTTTACATTCAATATTGTGTTTACACCAATCATTTCTTTCTTCAATTGCTTTAATCTTTGCTTTTGAAACAGTTCCCATGGATTTATACAATAATATTTCTTCTTAATATTATTATACCATGCATTTGTATCTTCTTCATCTTCACCAAATTTTATTTTCTATATTTGTATCTTTTGCTGATAGTTGTCTGTTTCTTCTTTTAAAAAATATTTTGTTCTATTATTATTGCTTATATTTCCCAAAATTCCTTATACTTATACTTCAATATAATTGTCACTAATTTCTCATTATTTCATTTAACAATTTTAATATGTTATATAAATGTAATGGCACGGGATACAGTATTGTATTTATTAACCCTAATCTTCCATTTTCCTTAGCTATATATAAAACACCCCTTTTAACAATATTTAGTTTTGCAAAAGAAAAGTTTATTTCTAATAACAGTTTTTCATATCCTCTAGGAATTAGAATGACACAAGACAAATATGCTATCTTTCCTAATAACAGCGAATTAATAAGATACACTTTTTCTTATATATTAATCTATACATATACCGTACTATAACAATTTCCTTTATTTCCTTCATTATTAAATTCCATCATTTCTTATGCTCTTTTTTATCAAAATGTAACCCTAAAACAACTATTTATTTCATATAAATTTTATGCCTGCTACGGTAACTGTGGGTCTATATTAGAACATTGAAGTTTCAAAACCTCGAATGTTCTAATATCGAACCCTATTCAGCAAAAGCTGAAAACATCGAACATACAGAACAGAAAATTTTTTCCTAGGGAAAAAATTCGCTGTTCCAAAACACATACACACAACACAAGCACACCAAACAAACAGCAATCCACACACATACAACTAAAATCTTACACCTAACCCTACACTAAACTGTACACACACCACTAACTATCCACTTACCTTAACCCAAACCTTAACCCTAAGGTCCGTCACTATTGCACACTTACCTGACCCGTGCCCTAACCCTATCTCACCTACCCCACCCTAACCCACACGTCCACATAATCGCACACATACCTAACCCACACCCTAACCCTAACTACCCTAACCCGCACTCAATCACACATTTACCTGAACCCGACCCGTAACTTTCCACCACAGTGCTGAAAATACTGAAGCAACAGAAATGGAAAACCAAATTCTTTCCCTAGGAAAAAAATTGTTTTTCTGTTGCTTCGATATTTTCAGCTTTCACTGAATAGGGTTCGATATTATAACATTTGAAGTTTTGAAACCTTGATGTTCTAATATAGACCTGTAATTGTATCAGCCAATCCTTTTTTATTGAGCATCATCCCTCTTTCTCTTAAACCTTCAGCAAAATAAATAATAAATTATTTTATCCACTCTTTATTTTTAGTTGTTATAATAATATCATCTGCTTAAGATTTCATAACTTGTAATTCAACTTCCATTTGAATTTTATAATTTGCATTTTTTATTTTCTGACTTACCTCTCTAAATACTGTATTTATAACCAAAGCAAAAAAAAATACTGCTCATAAGACACCCCTGCCTTATACCATTATTTATATATATTCCTTTACTTATCCATTCATTAATTAAACCCTTTATTTTATTGTTCTCATAAGCTGTTATACACTCTTGCTTATCTTATTATTAATATTGTACATGCCCATTATTTTCCACAAAAGTAATGCTGTATAGAATCAAATGTGTTATTATCACCTACCATAAGTTTTATATCTTCACTCTTTCAATTTATATAATCCATAATTTCTCTCACTATAATTATTCAAAGGATCATAGGATGATAGGAGATTACTATGTTATTAACCCAGAGGCCATTTTAAGCCTTTAAGTGCCCTATCCACTTGTCCAGGTTCATCTTGAACAGTGTCATAGAGGTATACTGTTTCACTTGTATTGGTAGCCTGTTCCAAAGACACAGCAGTCCCTGGGAGATAAAGCTCTCCCTCCAGCATGTCTTATTTAAGTTGCAGGCCATATTTAGGTCACTGGAATGGGTATCCCTAGTCTCATTTGATTTACGAATATGCAGCAAGTTCATTAGGTTTGGGTCTTGGATTGCTCTGTAGGCCAGACATAACTCTTCTCTAAGAAGTCTATATGATACAGAATATAGTGACAGGGACTTTAGGGACTTAATAATTCCTGACATACCTTTCCTCTTATACTCTATACACTTTACTCTATGATATACTGCATCTTACCTTCAAATCTCTTTTGTATTATTCTCATAAATATCTTATTGTATTATTTAAAACTATTGGTCTCCAGTTTTTACATCTTCTCTTTCTCTTTTTCCATATACATTTCAATATTCCACTACATAATTCCTTATATTTCAATCTATCATTCAACCATTTATTAAACACACATACTAAATACGTTTTCTGCCATCCTTTTAAATTGTTATACATTTCAAACCCAATGCTATCTGAACCTGATACCAATTCTGTATTTAACTGTTTCAGTACCTTTTCTAATTCTTTGCCAAGTTTTCTATTATTTTTCTCAGTAAAAGTTTTAATTTTCCATTTCTTTGTATCATATCTTTTTTACCAAACATTTCTTGTACATAATTGACAACAATTTCCATAATCTGTTGCTGACATATCTTTCTATTACCTTGTTTATCTTTCATTTCTCTCTTTATACCTCTAACCTCTTTTACTATTTTACTTAAATAAAGGAACTTCTGTTCTCCCTTGTAGAAAATATTTTTATTTATACAACAGTTCTCTAAATCTCTCATATATTTTCCTGTAAATCTCTTTTTTTTCCTCATAACAATCTCTACGATTTTCCAAATTATTTATAATTTCTCTAGGTATTTTAGCATATTCCTGTTTTTCTTTTTTCTTTATCCATTGTTCCATGATGTTGTATCTTTCGGCTTTTCCCGGTTAGGGGTCGCCACAGAGGAACTCCGGTCCGCTAATGATTGGCAGCAGATTTTTACATACCGAGTTGCCAGCCCTGATGCACAACCTTCAACGAAGGTACGCCCATTCACGCATGTCTCCACACAGAAGACGCTTTAGCTGAGAATCGAAAAGGACAATGTCTTACTGTGAGGCGACAACACTACCGCAGCACCACCACCACAGTACATGATATATAACTATTTTTATATTTTCTTTTGAGAGCAATCCATAATTCTGACCAATTGACATACAATACTCTCATGTTAATATGATCTTTCTATAACTGCTTAATATCTTTCTTTCCTTGTTCATTCCACTCCTTTTCATTAATTCTTTTTATACATTTCCCCATCTTTATATACTCTTCATTATGACATATTTCTATCCATATTGCCAAATGATCCAAAAAAAACTGTCATAATAGTTTCTTCTTCCATTATACACACTCTTTCTGGTAACAAAAAATAGTCTATTTCAGTTTTTAAAGTACTTCTCCTACAAGTACATGCTTCTTCATAGGTTCATAGGTTCATACTAGGCTATCTGCCCTAGGGCATTTATAAGCCTAGCCAGAGTGTGTTTGGCTTTTGCCACCCATTTTAAATGAATTTTGCTATGCCCTTTTTCAAGGTTAGTATACTGTGCCTCTGTCTAACAGTGACACAGAAGTGATACCCGGGGTAAACCTACGATCTCCCATCCACTCATCAAGATTCCTCTTGAAGAGAGTCAATGAGGGACTCTGCCTAACCTGGACTGGGATTTTATTCCAGAGTGAAGGGAACCTCTGGGTTATGAATCTGTCCCTCCAGCATGTCCTATTTATTTCAGTGCTGAGGTTCAAGTCTCGAGCGCGTAGCTCGATGGGATTTGGATTTTCTGAGGTGCAGCATGTCCATTAATTCCAGGTTGGACATGGCTTTATATGCCAGGCACAGATCGCCTCTGAGCAGGCGGTATGCCACTGAGTAGAGCTGGAGTTTCTTTAACCGGGCAGCATATGGCATCTGTTTGAGCCCTTTGACCCTCTTGGTGAGGTACTTTTGGGGTCTTTCCAGTTGCTGCAGGTGTCTGATAAGGTACATCCTAAAAGGGGCACTGTACTCAATTATGGGCCTGATGAGGGATGAGTAAAGAGGCACGATGACCTCCCCTGATCTAGATGTGAATCCCTTCATGATTAGGTGGGCTATATAACATGTTTTTCTAACCACTTTGGCCACGTGGTTTTCAAATGAGAGATTGCTATCAACTTGGGTCCCCAGGTCCCTAATTATTTCTTCCGTACTTAATGGATTACTACCTATGTGGTCATTTGTGGGCACTTTGTTTTTGCCAGAGGGGATGACTATACACTTTTTGGTGTTTAGCTTGAGGCCATGGCTCTGGCATCAGTTGTCTGTTTCTATGAGGCCCTTTTGTAGGATGCTTGTGTCGGCTGGAGAGTTGATTATGGTGCCTAGTTTGCAGTCATCTGCGAACTTGGTCAGCCACAGTCCTTCCATGTTGGCCTGTACCTCCGAGAAATATATACTGAACAAGAGAGGTCCCAGGACTGAGCCTTGTGGGATGCCACTTGTAACTGGTTTGGAGTTTGACATGGCTCCAGCAATTCTAACCATGTGGGTTCTGTCCTTGAGCCAGTTTGTAACCCATCTAGTGACATAGGGGTTGGGTTTATATTTAAGCTGGTGAGCTTATTTATAATGCCCGAGTGGGGCATTGTATCAAAGGCTTTTGCGAGGTCCAGGTAGGCTGTGTGGACCACCTTTCCCTTGTCAATGGCCTTGGTGACTGTTTCAAAGAAATCGACCAGGTTTAAGAGGCAGGATCTGCCCTTAACAAAGCCGAACTGGGTAGGATCCAGTGTCTGTAGGTCCCCAATATCTTTATTTATGAGGTCCATGATGATCCTTTCCATAGCTTTGCAGACCAAGCTAGTCAGGCTTATGGGGCGATAGTTTTCAGGATCCGTTGAGGCACCACCTTTGTGGAGAGGGACTACTGTTGCTGTATGCCACTCTTTGGGTACATATCCTGTAGTAAGGCTGAGATTGAACAGTAGTTTTATGTTTGTGTTTAGCTCTTCTTGGAGTTCATGTAGGATGCAACCCGGGACACCGTCTGGTCCCACTGATGCTGTGTTTTTTGCTTTGGAGAGGGCGGCTCTTACCTGAGCATCTGAGATGTCAGGGGGGCAGCACTCTGCTGGGATAGATATTTGCCCTTTTGGTGGGGAGGGGGGAGTTTGCGCTGAACCTGTCAGCTAGGATGTTGGCAATGTTTGTGGGTTCGGTGTATTTTTTGTCATTTTGGACTAATTCTGAGCATATCTGGGAATTCCCACCCAGGTTCCTAACATAACTAAAGAAAGCCTTGTGATTATCCTTAGTGTCCTGTGCAATTTTTCTCTCAAAGCTGGCCTTAGACGATTTTATGAGTGCCCGTAGTTTTTTGCTAATACTGATCAGAGATGCCTTCCCTTTTTGGGATTTTGCTCCATCATGTAGTAGCTTCCTCCTTCTATTGTATAGTTTGTTTATGGCTGGGGTCCACCAGACAGGACGTCTGCCTTTGGAGGACTGGGACTTGGTTTTATTTGGGATTGCATGATCCATGCATTCCTGAAGGTGTTCATAGAATGCATATAACCTCCAATATAACTAATTTTCCACATTGTATTATTTCTATCATCATTTTTACATATTTCCCTCTTTTCTTTTTATTACCACTTAAGTCACAATTGAAATCCCCTGTAATTATTATTTCCATGTTAATAAAAACATAGTCCAATACTTTCTGAAATAAATTCTCCCTCTCTTTACTGGCTACATATAAATATATAGCCATTATTCTATACACTTTTCTGCCACCTTAAATCTATTACACTTATTCTTCCCATTTTTACTAGTATAACTTCCACATTTTTAATTAACCTTCTACATACAATTTCTATTCCTGAACACTTTTCATTCCCTGTATTCCATATTATTTCCCCATCCCTATAATTTTTGTGTCTATAGGCTTTCTTCCTCTGTCAAAGATTCTATGTCTTCCAAAATAATCATATATACATTTGTTGCACCATTCTAAAACTACTTTTCTTTTAACATTATTTTTCATACTATTATCATTCACAGAAATAATCCTTAAATTGCTCCTTTCTCTATTTCTTAGTTTAGGAAATATTATCTTGTATTAATCCATTACAAGAAAGGATTTGTCCATTACATTTCTTTTTTCTTGTATGTTAATAGCTTTATATTTTCTTTTTCTATCGTCAACTCTTCTACCAATATAAGTCTTTCTTCCTCTTACCATTTTCCAAATTATGTCCTCTTTATCACTAAATTCTGATTCTGTTTTTAATTTGTCTCCTTTATTATTTGTTCAACTCCCTTTTTCTACAGTTTCATCTATTTCTATCTCCTCTTTCTTTATCTTTCTCTTTAACTGGTTTACAGCACTTAGCTCATCCTCATCCATAAATGCCCCTTTTTTACTTTTATAACATTCAGGTTCACATGTTTTGTTTCATGCCCCATTTTACCACATATATAATATTTCTTCCTGTCACAATTAATAATTAAATGTTCTTCCTTTCCACAAAAATAACAAGTCTTTGGCCGTCCCCAATATGTCATAATACCCCTGTTACTAGAAACATTTATGACATTTGGAATATGTACACTTTTATCCATTTCCATTTTCAGATTAATATTACAATCCAATGCACCAGTTAATAAAGTCCTATTATCATGAACTTTTGCTATGTTTATAATTTCCTTTCATACAATTTTTTAAATATTCTTTTAAAATCTCTCTAGCTACTTCCGTTCGGAATTGTATGTGCACTTTCTCCAGTTCATAAAGTCCTATTATCATGAACTTTTGCTATGTTTATAATTCCCTTTCATACATTTTTTTTAAAATATTCTTATAAAATCTCTCTAACTACTTCCATTCAGAACTGTATGTGCCCTTTCTTTTTAATCTCTCGAAAAGATGCCCTTATTATGTATTCATTCCAATGGTTGTTTTTCTGTCTTTTTTCATAGCCACACAAAATTTTTTCCATGGCTTGCACAGTCTCAAAAAAGTCACAAAATTTGTCTCTGTTAATGAGAATAAATGCTATTATCTCTCAAAATTGTGTTCCTAATGGCAACAAAACATTGTACAATACATTGTATTGATTCAGTTCCTTTTCCTTTTTACTTTGTATCTTTACTACAAACTTTCTTTTCATGCTGTCTTCTTCTCTTTTCCTCTCTCCCTCTCTCTGTCCTTCCAATGTAACTGTTGCTGCTACTGCCTCTGCATTCATCCTCTTTCTACTGCTTCCATCTGGAATTTCTTTTCCATTCTCTTAGTTTATCTTCTCCATTATGTCACCCCAGGAAATATCCTTCTCTGGCTCACTCTGATTTATTAAATCCTGCAATAAGTCATCCCACAACCCTCCTGAATGGAAGGTTGTAAGTACACACTCTTCTACAGCTGCTTCATTGGTTCATTAAAACAACCTCTTCTGAAATGCATCTTCCAAAGCCTCCATACCACCACATTTTATCTCAGAGCTGGCATTTGCCTATGCTCTCTGCTGCTGTTCTATCTCACATACCATCCTACCAGGCACTTCTGTGCTAAGAATGGGACATGCACACATATTTACATTCCAACAAAGCTAATGCAAATTGAAAGTGCCATTCACATTACTGCACCCCCACACCCCCCGCTAATTATATATACCAACTCCGAGATCACACAGTGATCTTTATTTATATACAAAAATAACTAATTTACAAAATATCTGCATATTTATAAATATTTACAAATGTTCAAATATATAGCTATACACATACACAGTCATAATTTCCCTTACAGCTGTATTAAATTGTCATTCCTGTTAGACCCCCACTCCTTTTTCCATGACCATCAATTTTACTTAATATTGTTGCAAAAATCAATTTGCTATTAAACATACTTTTATTTATTCTTTCATTCCATATAACCTCTATAACATAAAATAACTTTTTATCTGTTCTTTTAATATAGTCTTTATTTCTGTTCTTATAATATCCATATTTATTCTTAAAAAACAAATTACTGGAACCACAAAGACAAAGAAAGAAACACCGAGCCACACTCTTCTGTTGTTCTCCGTATCCAAAAAGCAATAACCACAAACTAAAAACAAAAACTGAGTTTATTATTAAGCACTTTCATATATATTTATATGTCTGTGTGTGTACGTATATACCAAAATACTATTAAAATTCACATCTCCATGTGTTTCAATTTTAATAAGCAATTTGTTGAACAGGTCTCATTAATACCTGGCACATTTGTAGCATTGAGTTTTAAATGCCATTTCAGTTCACATTTCATAAGATGCTCCTCCATTATAAAGCCTCTATGGTCTCTCAAAACTTGTTCTATAATAGTAAACTTGAAAGTATGTGAAGTAAATTCAACTGTCAAGTTGAATTTCCTTCACATACATTCAAGTTCCAAAATCCCTATTCTTCTTGTTACTATATTCTTAATACTATTCACATTTACAGAAAGCAATCTATAATGTTCATTTTCTCTTTTCCTTAGATTCCTGGTTTCATAAGTTCATACCTAATTACTGGGCTAGCTTTCTTCATATGCAATTCTAAGCCTAAACAATTTATCAACAAAGGTCACAAAAAAACACTGTATCTTATGTCTGTGAGTCACACACCTTAACAATTATACCAACCCTCAGACATTAGCTGTGTATATTCCTTTTCATCTATGTCCTTTATTTTTTTTATTTTGTACTTATCCCTTTAAATTGTCATTTGTTGTCTTTTATCCTTTTTTACCAATAGAATTCTTATTTTCTTCCTTTTACTACCTCCCAATTTATGTCTTCTTCATCACTTATTTCATAACCTTCTTCTATGCCCTCTTTATTATTTTTTCTCATCTGATTTCTCTTCTACTTCTACTACTTCTAACATTTCTTCTCTTTGTTCCTTTTCTTCTCTTTTTTTCTTTTCATCACTCTTATTTTCATTTTTGCAATCCATCCATAAATGTCCAATTCAGATTCATTTATAACCTTTCAATTCACATTTTGCATCATGTCCCATTTCACCACAAATATAACATTTCTTTTGCCACAGTTACTTAGCAGACCTTCTCTTCCACACAAAAAAAGAAAAAAAACATGTTTTGTGTTGCCCCCCAAGTATTTTATGACAACCCTATTCCCCTCCACATGTGTCATGCTTTGTATATGTGTGTGTGTGTGTGTGTGTATATATATATATATATATATATATATATATATATATATATATATATATATATGGGTCTATATTAAATTATCAAACGGCATGAATGTCCAACGGCCAAAATATCGAAAGTGCCGTTCACATTACTGCACCCCCCACACCCCCCGCTAATTATATATACCAACTCTGAGATCACACTACAGTGAGGAAAGGGCAAAATTCCTGATCTTCACTGCACCCCAGTCCCACAAACCAGAACTCAATGAACGGCACTTTCAATAATCCGGCCATTTGACATTCGTGCCGTTCGATAATTTAATATAGACCCTTTATATATATATATATTGAAATGTCTGGTACTTCTTTACATAAAGTTTTCAAATGTCCTTTCAAAGTCTCTCTTTCTACCTCTATTTGAAATTGTACATGAATTTTCTTTTTTGTTTCCCTGTTAAATGGTTTTATCATAGAAAGATACCATGGGTTACAGTCTTTCTTTTTTTTATATTCTTCAAGAAAATTTTCCATTGGAAAAACAGTCTCAAATATAATGTCACAAAATGTCTGTTCAATATATATATTGAAATGTCTGGTACTTCTTTACATAAAGTTTTCAAATGCCCTTTCAAAGTCTCTCTTTCTACCTCTATTTGAAATTGTACATGAATTTTCTTTTTTGTTTCCCTGTTAAATGGTTTTATCATAGAAAGATACCATGGGTTACAGCCTTTCTTTTTTTTATATTCTTCAAGAAAATTTTCCATTGGAAAAACAGTCTCAAATATAATGTCACAAAATGTCTCGTTGTTAATAAGAATAAATGGTCTTACCTCATGTGCTTTTACACCCAAAGGAGCTATTAAATTGCCCCACACCATACTTGTCCATTTCTTTGTCTTCTTTACTTTGAATGCTTAATATGTATTTCTGTTTTTCATTTTCTTCTGCCTTTTTTCTGCTACTTCACTTTTGCCTTCGTTTACTTTCTCTGTATGTTTTCTTTTCCATCTCATTAATATTCAGCATTGTCTCTGCATCCTCCTTTTTTATTTTCTCCATAATGTCCTCCCAGGAAACATCTGCTTCATTTTGTGGCTTACTCTGCAGCACCATTTCTTTAAGTACATCATCCCAGAACCCTCCCAGTAGGAGGCTTGTAATTATACATCCACCATTTGCTGACTCATCTCTATCAAACAGATTTCTTTGAAATATTTCTCAGAATTCTGCACATATTCTCCAGTCTTGATAGTTGGTTTCTCCTTCATTTCTTTCACCGCTGCATCATATCCTTCTCTCTCTCCATCTGCCTCCCTGTTTCTCGGGGCTGCCTCTGTGTATGGAACAGAAATAGGAAGTGTTTCTTCAAAATGGTTCCCACTTGCAACAATGAAGAGTAGGGGAAGTTCCCTGATGCGCTGGTCATATTTCCCCAGCAGTATAAATAGCACCTCAGGTCTCCCTAAAAAAAAGTTACTAGCCTAGTGAAACTAACATGGTCAACAAAGAATAAATAAATAGATAGACATTAGCTGCCATACATTATGGATGTTTTCTCCATAGTTTTTCAAATTCATAACTGGATAAAAATAACCTCAGTTATTCTTCATTGGTCCTTTGCAGACTATCAGCATTAATACTACTATTACACTACTCTAGAAATAATTGCATTTTTATACATGTATTACTTTCAGGATCTGATTAAGTCAATATGCTTACTTTGCAAGAATAAAAGCATTTTATACCATATAATGTTCACCAGTTATTCCTAAAATATTACTCTTACATAGTTTGTATAAGTGGTATATGGCTTGCGACCTGTATTCAGCCATGTATGAGAGCCATCCACCTCAGCACCCACCATCCAGAGTTTTTCATTTTGGTCCAACTTTTTATAAGGGCTATCTTCTCCTCAGATCCAACATGGGACAGATATGACCAGCATTGCATACAGAGCATAAGACCCCAAGTTACCTATAACACCACAGACTTCTCCCCACTAAACCAGTGTTTTAGCTCCCAACTGTGTACCACTTTTATTAGTATTAATGTTCATCTGGCAAGTCCTACATGACCTTGATGTAAAGCCATTAAGAATATGAAAGGTGGGCATTCCACTCTGACCATTCTTACCTTCACTAGCCAAAGTGATCGGCCCTCACCATACATTTTAGCTCATTACCTATATAGGAAGCTCATGCCATTGGCCCATTGCTCTCACAGAACTGCCCTTCTTCACACCCTTTTGCCCTGAGAACACACCTGCTTAGCAACTCAGGCTATTTATAGTGTACTGCAAGCTGATTTTGCTAATACGTGTTATCAACTGGATCTGAAGACGTCATTTTTTAATGAAAGTGCTTATCCTTGGCTGCAATCACTGATTCAAATAAAGACAGCTTAGATAAAGGAAATACACCAATTCTGATCTTTTTGATTTTAGCATTACCAATAAACCTTGCAATTGCTTTACGGTTGAATGCATGCATTTAACGTAGGTCTTAATATAATGTCAAGGTCCCTTTGGTTAGCCTTGTTTTACTTACTATCCACTTTCTTCCTACAATTTTAGGTTCTTTCTTGCCCTGCTTAAAGTATTACAGTATCTTCTTAGTCTTCTATTTTTAAAGTTTATGTGACTTACTTGTAAGTCCACTAAATCTGAATTACTTTCCTTAGTAACCTACTTCAAGGTGAAAGGTATAACTTCTTTCCCCAAAATCACCATCACCGCAGCTTCTCCCAAATCTTCCCTTG
Source organism: Protopterus annectens (assembly GCF_019279795.1). Lineage (NCBI taxonomy): Eukaryota > Metazoa > Chordata > Ceratodontiformes > Protopteridae > Protopterus > Protopterus annectens. The sequence goes on from NC_056729.1 coordinate 509,898,994, forward strand.
CAAAGGGTAGTTTGAAAAGAATTCTGCTTTAGTATCTTCAGTAGAGGTAGGTCTCTTGAGTCTGTGTCTTCTTTTAGGTTGCTTTTCCTTAAACTCAGTGCAGGTAGATACCACTCTCTTATTTTATTTTCCTTCTCTGCATTCCCTTACAACAAATGATGTGTCAGTACAAATACTGGTAATCAGTTTTACTTATTTTTTGGTTTACAGATTTCAGCTGCATTTGCATTCTTATCTCATTTTCTGTTCTAATTTTATTCTGAGCATTGTCACTCAAGTGCCTTTCTTTTCTATTGTATCTAGTTCTGTTAACACTTTTTCTTAGTTTATGTGTATACTTCTATCTTGCACTGGAGTTTTCTTGAGAGTTTCCTGTCAAGTCATCTTCAGTTCCTATAGTGACATCTGTAACACTTTTTTTCATAGAATTGTGCTTCTGTTCCTCTGTCATGTTGCTCTGTCACTGGACATACTTGTGATAACAGACAGAGTGTTATTTACTGTTTAGCCACATTATAATTTTGGCAGCTCTTGCAGTTTCTATGCCAATTTTTTTTCTGGTTTTGTTTCTGAAGCTGTTGGTTACTATGACTGCCTCCCTTCCTCTGTTCTTATACGTGAGTGTTGTATCAAACTGTTGCCCTACATCTTTCTTATCAAAAGTATTATCTTGTTGCATTGTGTATATGGATTCTTCTCACTCCCACATTTTCCATAGTGCTTTAATAATATAACATTGTGAGTTAAATAGAGAGGTACAGACACAGAATATAGCATTTTCCTGAGAAACATTTAAATTTCTGGTTTACTATCACATGTTCGTTCGGTTTTTAGATGAACGAACTATGTGCGAAAACCACATAGCGGAACCGTTAGGGCGATCACCACATTGTTGAAGCTGACAAGAGTGAATGGCCACTGTTGTCAGCTCCAACATTGTGGTGCAGATTGCACTATAGTGGACATGGGGAATGTACCCTTACCCTCACTGTAGTGATCTTGGAGTTTGTATATATCAGTAGGGGGGGGTGGGAGGGCACAGGGGAGCTTGCCCCCCTGCAACAACCAGTTGTGGTATGTTGTGTGGGTAGGAGCATTTCAGTGTAGTCTACATTTTCGAAATTCGACTGCACTGAAATAATCGGTTTGACATTTACACTGTTAGGTGTACAGACTTCCGAACATTTGGTTCGGACATCTGTACATTTGAACAATGTCATGTCGAACATGTGATATTAAACCTAAATTTCTATACCTATAAATGGATACTCTTTTCAGTCACCATGAGTGCAAATTACATCTATTTATTTATTGCTGCTAATCTTATACTTCCACACTAGGGGACGCTTGACAAGAGAAATCATATTGCCAGAATCTAGCAATGCTTGAATCTGTATTCCTTCTAAAAATACAGTACACTTCACTAGCTTATTTGCAATACAAAGACATAAAGCAGACTCATTTATTCTAGCTGTTGTGTGGATGACTGAATGGGTGATCAAAAATTTTCACTGGGGATATGTGGAGAATATCTACATAATAGGGGCATTATTAGCATCCCACAGTATTGGCTGATGAGTTTCTTAATGGTGCCCTTTGGCCCTAAGCTTACTAAAAAACCTATGAACCTATGTGATTTATTTTACTATTTATGGATGGGAAATAATTATCAGGAGGCGTGTAATTCAAAAATAATAATGTCCAATCCAGACCCATGAAGGCTATTGCTGTATTATAGTTTCATCCATCATTGCACAATATGGCACTTAGGACCCTCCACTGTCTGTAGCTAGAGTTCAGTCAACATCTTTACGCAATTCAGTTATCATTCACCCACAAATTATTAAATTCCTCCAGCTGCCCTTATTTGTCTATAACTATCAACTGGCTGCAACCTGCTTAGAAATTCAGACATCTGTAGGCAGATTGGCTGTGTACTCTAAAGACAAAAAATAGATTCAGTACTTCACAGTTTCCTGCAGTTATTCACATATTTAAATAGAATAAGTTCAGGAACTGTCAAAAATGCCTACAGTATAATTGGCTCGACAGCTGTGGCCTTAATCTACATTATCTAGCCTTCCCAAACATTTTCAGGCATTGTCAATTATACTGTTCTAGGTTCTCACATCACTCTGGTAAATTTCGTCTTCTCAGTGAGGAAGGTGTATTTGTGAAAATAGGTAGTTTAATGTACATGCTTATCATTTCACTTTTTTCATAGAATATATAAACATTGTAATGAGGTCCATAAATATTGTAAAGTATCTTCATTTGGTTACTCTTCCAAACTCAGTATTTGCTCTGAGTAGCTAATTTTGTGTCAGTTCACATCAGGGTCTATCATATCTACATGACCTACTGACTTGTCATTTATTGTTTGCTTTGTAAACTGCGGAGAATTATCACTGACTTTTTCATCAGGAGCATTTCTCCCTAAAAATCCAGTGAAAATGAAGTTTCCCAGCTGGACATTCCCAGTCAGCAAACATAAATAAATAACAGTAAATGAAGTCTTGTTTTCAGTGTCCATTTTATTGTTTTTATTCACCCACCATAATTCTTTGTTGATGGACGTTAATATTGTTAATTTTTATTTATTTACTGCCACAGAATCAGAATTAAACTGAATTTCTGGAACTTTACTTACCAGCTGGCAAGATGGGTTATGAAAATCACAGTGCAATGTTGGCATATCAAAAGGTTTTAGATGGCACTTGGTAATAACAAGGTTCCTCACAATGCAGCACCTAGCTAATTCAGTTTAACACGGATACCTTAAGGATCGTATGCACAGATATTTTTCTTCTGTTTCTTTTTGCAGATATTATATTCCTTCCATTTAAACTGTGCTTTCTGATACTAAAATATGTAGTTTTTTATTTTATTTTCTCAACTGGAATGATATTTATTAATTTTAATAAACATGCAAGTGTACTTTCTGTTTCTGAGACGTGATCCTTTATTTTGTTGATGCAGTGGGGATAAACAGCTAATAGATGACAGTTATGTTTTCTGTATTCTGCAGCAGATTTTACAACAAAATGACAGACTGTAGCACACTCAATCAGTCACTCACAAAGGCAACAAATAAAATGTATTTCAATTCAAATAAAAAGTAACAAAAGAGAACTGGAACAGGATAAGATTCCTAAAGTATATAATACTTGGCATACAGTGCAATAACACAGATATAACACTGTAATAACCATTTGTCTATCTTGGAGTTATAACACAGATATAACACTGTAATAAACAATTGTCTGCCTTGGGATTATCAGTCTTAGGAGAAAACTAGATGTATATGAATCACTACAAAGATAGCCTACAGCAAAATAAGTTTGTGTTATATATCAGCTGGATTGGTGCTGGGATGAAAAGTTGTCCTCTGAGCTGAATGGGTTTCTCATTAAGACGGAAGCTCCATTTATATGTGGCCCTAGTCACTGTAGGTAGTATCTGGTGAGAAGCCAGACTGCCTGCAGTACTGAGATTCATATACAGGTAGAGCTGTACTGTAGGCTTCAAGAGTTGAGGGGAGTATCTAGGACCACACATATGCATGCTTCAATGTACTGTGAGTTATTTCCCAAACTTGTGTACTAATGGCTTATAGTATTTGTTTCAAAAATGTAATTTTATTCCCTGGTGGGATAGTGACCTGAAAACCTGTCCCTTGTCTTGGATGTGGACAATGCAGATTAAATGGCTATACCACCCCACAGATGGATTCCCTGCACTGAGCAGCCTCATTGCCATGAAGCTTTACCTGTATATTAGACCTGGCTCCCTGCAGGTAATACCACGTCTGATAGACACGTAGAGTTGCTGTGCCCAGAATGTCAGACAGACTCACCTGCCCCACCAAGACCTTAGGTAACTTTGGGTTATGCACAGTATAGTTGTCAATACCATAAATCTTAGTATCTGTTCCTGGCATAAGGAGACTTCCTTCAATTTAATACCACAGGGGTATTGAACTACAGGCTGTTTTCCCTCACCATAACATTATTAAATGGTGTTGACAGATGGCACAGACTCAGTGAGTAACTGGACAGCCGCTTGGCATATAGTACATACAAACACTTATTACATATAGCTGTACTGAACTAACTAAAGTAAAAACTACATATCTAAGAACCATAAAGTCCAATTTACATAACAGCATAATAATTACAAAAACAAATGGCATAAAACTCTGCAGTTTATCTTTATCTCTGACATTGCTCTTCTCTGCTCAAGGCACATGTTTCTAAGAACTATACAGTATATAACAAACTATATACTAACTTACAATATATAGTAATGTATACAATAATAATAATAATTATTATAACTCTTGTATACCCTCCTATATAACAGTATACCTGGCAGCATGTAATAACAATGAAGATACTTGAAGGATGGCCTTTTCATTTATAGGGCTATGAGAAGGATCTGCATGTTCTAACATGTCACTCATGCAATGATAAGTTACAAATATCATTACTTGTTCCCCTTCCAAAATAATTCTAAGTTATGCAAAAACAAAGAGCAAGTTGTGAAACAGAGTAGCTAGAACCTATAATTACTTTGACTTTCAACAAATCTCGAACTAGAAGAGCAGAGCATGATGAAATTCTTATATGTTAATATTAGCAGCATCCAACAGCAAAACTAGAAAATATACCCAATACTTCAGAAAGTAAGACACCATAATAATGAAATGGCAATCTACTAATAGAATTTAAAAAACACTTGCATCCACCTTCTTTGCTGTCTCCTACTTCAATCACAATGCCCACTCCCTTTCATTTTTTGCCTTCTTCACTGTACCCCCCCCCCCCCCATTTTTACTCTCAACTATGCTATGTTTTTAAATTTTGGAAAAACAATCTTAATCTATATACTGAAGAGTTAATATGTATTTGTGGGTTTTGCTGCAGTTCTTAGTTTCAGCGCACATTTTGCTTCTTTTCATTGCCATAACCTACTATTCCTGAACTAATTATGATTTCTAAGGAATGTATAAACAAAACACAATGTCATTTCTAAGTATGATTTATGTATTTTTAAGTTTTCTACTGTTATGTTTGCCACTGGCCTTTGTCACAGTTGAAAAGAATATATGGACCAGCCTACCTACTTATTCATCAAATGAAATTAAAAATTATTTATTTATATGTTTATTTATTTATTTATTTATTTATTTATTACATTTGTTTACCAGGTAATGTCTGTCTGGGTCAGAAGCCCATTTTCAGTGGAGACCCGGGAAGAAAAGTTCCTGACAATCAGTAGAGAATTCTAACAAATACTAACAAATATAACAATATTAATAATGTTTGATAAAACATAAAAATAAAGTTGAATGCCAGATTTCTGCTCACATTCTTACATTCTGTGCAAGATTGCATTTTCTGACAGGATAACTGCCAGCAAAGGATCATAAATATGCTCGGGCTTTCAATGAGTAAATATAGAATAAAAGATCAATAGAACAACTACATTCATTGTGCACTTTTAGGAATGATTCCCTAGCTTGCTCCACTCAAAAGTTCATGGCTTAATTTATTTCCATGCTCATCAGTCAGATCTTTGTTCTAACAGATAATTAGCCTGGTAGGTCTGGAGACATACATCTGTTCATGTCTAAGACATCTAGCTTTCCCAAGAACCCTTGTGGAGACACAGTAGTAAACAAAGCAAGTACTGGCTACATCAACTCAATTTCTAAATGAAAATCTGGAAGATGAGCAAAAAGATTTGGCAGACCGTCTGTAAACAATTTCTGTGGTCAATGTACTTAGACAGTGTGGCTTAGCCTTTCATGAGGATATCTGGGTTCATGGTTAACCAACAAATGGAAACCATCTTGATATCCTCTAGTGTGCAGGTTTTTTATTTCATTCTGGCTGGAGATATTGCAGATGTGTACAAACGTAAATGGAAATCTTCTTCATATCTTTATTCCACAATGTATGTGGAAGTGATTTGTTTAACAGTTAAACCACTGATGTTAGCCACTGTGCACAATATATGTATAGCATATTGTTCTGCTTATGTGGTTTCCGTTCCATACTGCTTTCTAAAAGGGTTGTGTTATTCAAGAGATTTACAGATTTGGCACTGCTTTTAAAAGATTCCTTGTTTTAAAAATACTTTTAAACACTTAGGAAAACTACTCCTCAGGCATACTCGGTTCAGTGATCAAACATTTGCCATAGAAATGTATATAATGGAGGGTAGCATACAAGGGAAAAAAATGGCATCGGAGAGGAACATTCTTTTACTTCATGCCATGCAGTGTTTCAAAAAAATTCTCATTTGAAGGATGTCTTTTATACAATGTCATCCTGTCAAACAAAAGTATATTTGGACTAACTTGTGTGGTTTGCAAGTGGTATATATCCTTCCAAAATAAACTACTTTTCAGACCCACAAGCAATATGTTTTTCCTGACGATAAGGAAGAAATAATGCTGATAGTCAGAGTGTCTGCATTTCAGTTAGTTGTAAACTACAATTTTAAAGATACACTCAGCGAGAAAGGAAAGCACTGACCCTTGTCTGGGGATTGAACCCAGACAGGACACCCTCCCACCTACATTCCATGCAGGTGACACTGCCAATGGACAAACATGGATTCTGTGGACAGTTAGGTACCTGTTTTCACCCCAGAGCGGTTACTTCCTTTCATCTAGGAAATCATCACAATGGTGATTTTTGAACACACAAACATGCAATGCAAAGCAACCAGCTAACCTAATATTGTATTAGCAATTCAATGAGAAAGGAGATTCCTGGCCACTGTCTTTAATATCTATCATGGCTTTATTGCTAGATGTTTTTATACATCACTATAATATTAGGTGCTTTGTAAGGTTTTCCCAGATTATTATCAGTGTTATGACTGGTTTATCCTTATTATTCTAATCACACTTGTTATACAAAAAAGTGATTAGTGATAAGCATTTATAATTAAACTTACTTGGTATGGCTACAGTGGGCAGACCACTTAAAAGGTCATTCATGAAAATTTTGCATAAATATGAAGGCTACTAGTTATTTTGGCCAAGACTAATGCCAGTTTTTTTTTCTAGTGTAAAGAAATGTCAGTCATTGCCAGAAGTAGTCATTAAAGGCACTAAAGGTGATGGCATTCCCAATATAGAAGAGCAGATATACTTATGTTCAACCCGGGACCTTCTCCTCAGCTTCAGTAATCACGCAAATAAAATTACTGCCAAAGCTCTTTCACAAATAAAACTATGCTACAACATTTCCCACTTACTAGTCCCTGCTTCCCAAAAATATTCTATCTCCAAAAACTAGAATATTCCATTCCACTTCTCAGCATGCAGTCAATCTATAACTGTCAAAAACTGTAGTCCACTTGCTGACCAAAGAAAACACCATTGTGAAGTTCTATAAGCAATGCACTGGCTCCCAATACCAGACAGAGCCATGCTCCTTAAAGAAACTCTAAAAGTTCTTAAAACAGGATACTGTCCTCCTATCAAAAGGAAACTTCCTCTGAGAGACCAAAACTACTTACTTAGAAAGAGCCAAAAGAATGTACTTTCCCTTTCCAGGCCCAGATTCAAATTTGCCACAGGAGAGAAAACCTGCCTTCTCTAGAACAGGGCCTGTTCTGTGAAATCATCCAACAATGATGTTAAGTGGAACTGGAACAGCACATTATAAGCATTCAAAAAAGCCTTAAATGGCAGCCTCTTTGAGGAAGCCTAATGATATAGTTTTATTAATTCAATTGTATGTATTTTCTCAGCATGCTTGCAGTGTTTTCATAGCATTTTATAAGTGTTCTTCTTTTCTTTTTCATCATAAATGTCATATCTCTGTAACTAGGTCATGACTGAAAGCAGTCACTTGACCAGCCCACCTACATGGTAAACAAACTGAAAAATAAATAAATAAGACATGGTTAATTTTCAGAAGATGGATGGTATTTTCTGTACTGAAAAAAAAAACAATCACTGTGTTAGGAAACTGTGCTTACATACAAGTATTTCTAACAATGTGGACATTCTACAAAAGGGCCTCACTGAGACAGATGCCTGGTGTCAAAGCCATGGCCTCAAGCTCAATGCCAAAAAGTGTATTTTCATCCCCTTTGGTAAAAACTCTGTACCCATGAGCTACCATATAGATGGTAGTCTACTTAGGGTTACCATACGTCCAGGTTTCCCCGGACATGTCCTCTTTTTGGGCTCCTGTCCTGGCGTCTGGGCGGTTTTTGAAAATTCTGCGATAAATTGCAGAATTTAAAAAAAACAGACATCTCTATTGCAGTGGGATTGTCCCGGGATCGGCAGTCCAATCCCGAGTCTTGCACTGCCAATTACAGTCCCGGCAAAACAGCCTCCGCTTTGTTTTTTTTTTTTTTTTGATTGGCCCATATACCAGTATACCAGCCAATGAAAAAAAATTGCAAAACGGAGCTCTGTTCAATGTGGAACTGCCTGATGTTCTGCATTGAAAAGAAGAGGGTCCGCTGTGCGAGTTTTTGATTGGCTCGTATGCCAGTATACGAGCCAATCAAAAAAGTCAAAAAACGGAGCTCTGTTCAATGTGGAACTGCTTGATGTTCCACATTGAACAGAAGAGGGTCCACTGTGCAAGTTTTTGATTGGCTTGTATAATGGCACAATCAAAAATCACCAAACATGGAGCTGCTTGTCTTTAATTGCAAAACTGTGATGTTCCACATTAAAGACTAAAGACCATTTTTTTTTTTTTCAGTCTTCACCTAGTGTGAAAGACCTTTTGTCCCGATCCGGCCAGTCAAGAATCTGGCAACCCTAAGAGGACAAAAAAATATGTGCTGGTGTAATATCAGCACATATTTTTTGTCCTTTTTTTTTGTAGAACCAAATATAGTAACCCTAAGTCTGCTTAACACTGAAAGTGTGATAAGAGACCTTGGGACACAGGTGGATAGTAGTCTCTCCTTTGATAATCACATTGCCACAGTATTCATGAAATCCTTCTACATGGCACACCTCATCACAAAAGGTTTCTCATCAAGGAAAAAAAAGGTAATTTTTCCCCTCTAATTGTCACTCATTAGACCCATTATAGAGTACAACACCCCTTTTGATATGTACCTCACAAGACATCCACAACAAATGGAAAGGCTGCAGAAATACCTCACAAAGAGGATTACCAGCCTCAAACAGATGCCCTACGCAGACCGTCTCAAAAAACTTCATTGCATATCACCTACTGAGAGGCCTAACATGCAAAGCTATGTCAAACCCAGAGCTGTTGGACAATCTCCACTTAAGGAAATCCCAATCCCTCCAAGCTACATGCTCTAGGGACCTAAACCTTGTCACCACAATAAACAGAACATGCTGGAGGGATAGATTCCTGTCCCAGAGACTTCCCATACTCTGGAACAAATTACTTATCTATATCAAACAAAGCTCTTCATTAACACTCTTCAAGAAAAATCTTGATGATTGGATGGGAAATAGGAAATTCACCCCGGGGATCACCTCTGTGGCTCTGCTCGACAGGGGCACAGGAAAATAATTTTCTTGGGTGGTGAAAGCTAGGGTACCTTTTTGGCTAGGTGTATATAGGCCCTAGGGTCAATAGCCTGGTACCTACCTATGAACCTATGAACTAGTATCAAAACTGATATACAGGTTGGTAGTAAAAAGTCAAGGTAGTGGACCAGCTAAATGGCATTTAAAATGAAGATGGGTACAATTTATCAGATAATTTTGAGGTTCTGCTACTAAGGTGTATAATATTTGGTTTGTTGTTAGTGATAATACCTAGAAGAATCACAACACTATAGAGCTCTCAGTTATTGAACTTGTTCATTGTTTGGAGTAGGTAGTCAGTTTTGCTTAAGCAAGGCTCATCTAGTGCTGGTTTGGCAGCTTAGCCTAGAAGATTATGGCTTTGGAGTGTTAATGAGCTTGATGTTGTGGTTCTGGGTTTAATTCCTTATTTTTCTCTTGCAAATTGCATAAGTCTGAGCAAGTCACTTAAAGCAGATAGTGCTCCCAGGTCACCCATGAAAGGGCAGCCTTCCATCCAATGGACTTAGTTAATAATTTCATTAAGTATAACAGAAATATGTGTTTTTTCTGATTTTTCATTAAAGATTTTAAAAGAAACAAAGACAGGTACATATGATAATTATCTAAAAGATCTGTTAGCTATCATAATTGTAACATAAAAAAAATCTTAGGTATCTAGGTTAAGCAGAGAGCTGAATGTTTCATAGCACTTCCCAGCACACAGGATAACACAGATCACTGAACATCCTGCTAATCCCATATCACAGATGACTGAATATCCTGCCAGTCCCATATCACAGATAACTGAATATACTGCTAGTCCCATATCACAGATAACTGAATATACTGCTAGTCCCATATCACAGATCACTGAACATCCTGCCAGTCCCTACATATGGTGCTGCACTAGTGCATCCATACAACCCTGTAACTACTAGATCTTATCAGGTTTGTTTCAGGGAATGTTCTTCCATAGGATTATCCACCTGAAATGCAGTTTAGTCTGAATAGCAAAGTGCCAGTCTACCTCCCCTATCAAGGTGTGAGTAGATGTTAAAGGAGAGGTAAAAAGAAATACAAAATGAGACTCTCACAACTCTCATTCCCTACTAAGGGATATCTACCCAAGGACTGATCCATTAAACAAGTATTGTGTCTATTGCTCCTGAACTAGCCCTATTATCCCTTACCTCATATTTCCATAGGCCTAGATCTCCCACTTCTGCTACCCCTGTCTACTTATTATTTTTAACCAATCCAACCTTAGTCCACCAAGAGCACCTCCAATGGTTCTGCACCACTAAAACTTTAAAGGAATAGAGTTTTCTCAATAATGTGCCACCAGTCTTTTTACCCACCCACCTTCCAGTCATCAAAATGCCAATACTTTCTTCCCTTTTCTGTGTCCCACTTCCCATCTTTACTATAAAAAGGTGCAATATTTAGTTTTCTGATAGAATTTTCCCATACACCTTTACAGACTTTACATATTTTCATACTTGCTGAGGACCCCACCACATGTAAATATTGCCTATACCAGTCCGCTCACATGATCAAAACACCTGATTTGGCTTCCAGCTCTTCTCCAACATTTTAACTGACATTAATCTATACAGCATACACAACTGCATTACATATATTCAGGCTCTCCTTCTTGTATCCCAGGAGGTCTGCCTTACATTGATCCATCTTCCCATCTCTCTCTGATTCTACTTTCTATTCTCCTTCCTTCAGCAGAACACTTATGCTACTCCCTGCTCTGCCACCATAGCCCTAATTCTTTGTTTATCTTCTGCAACAAACCTCTTCTTACCCCCTACTAACTCCTCCCCCCTTATCAGTCTTTTTGTACTTTTCACAAATAGTTTTTTGCTTGCTCATAGCCATAAAATTTTCCTTTATATAATCCCTATTACTGTATCACCTCAGCAAGTAACTTAAAACTCCTATCTCTCTATCCTCCTCTGCTCATACATCCTTACTAATTCACATCTTTTTTCCCTCCAGCTTGACTTCCAAATGCCATCTTTCCTCTTCAAAACCCTTCTTTTTTCTGGAGACCATTGATCAAGTTTAACTTCTACCATCATTTCTCCTCAACCTTTTATAAGGCCCAAACAATTTATATCACACCATCTCATTCAATGCCTTCCATGCCCTCCATGTCTGAATTCCACACTGCTGATCACAGTGGTGGCTTCAGCCTCATCGACAGATCAATTAATATATTAATAGCCATGGCATTACTCAAAAAGGCAACATGTGCATTTTTATTTCCCAGATAATTTATGGCCATTTAAATGGGCCTACAACAAAATCAGTTTTCTCTAGCTGAGGTTTTATAGCATCATGGTTGACCATACCAAAGATCTACTTAAAGTCAGTTTTTAAAAATACTGTTTTCATTACAATTGCAGACAGCTTTTTGTTTCACCCTACCCTGGATGGTGGAATTATTCCCTCCACGGCCTTTCAACAAATATAATCTTTTCCAAGAGTATTGCATGTAAGAAACTGTAAATACTTTATGTGTGCAACAATCTCTAATTTAAAAATAGTTTTGCCAAAATGTGGAGTTCTTCTGCCAAGAATACCTTCAAACAATTGTGCTTTCCATCCTTTCTTTCAAACAATGTCATAATCCTGTTGCTACCAAACCTGAGAAAAAAGTTAAGAAAATGCATGAGTTAAAACAAGACAATTACACATCTGATCAGTACCAGTTCTGTCAAACAATGAATGAACGCTTGCAGAAAAAGAAAGAGATAGCTTATAAGCAGTTTTTTTTTCAACTGGCAAAAAGCTTAAATGGCAAATGTGGATCTGTTCTGTAAACATATATAGGGCCAGATTCACGAAGGCTTGCACGGAGTCTAAGAGTAGAGTAAGATTCCATGCAGCCAACATGTCCACCGAGCGATCCAGGAACAGCCGGTAGGGGCGTGCAACAGAGCTCTCAAAACTAGTCTTACACGGACAGGGCTTGGATATGCAAATGACCTCAATTGCAGATGAAAGCTATGCAAATGAGGTAAATTTGTGATCCAGGAAACCTGAACCTGTCCGAGTAGGAGTAGTGTTATTTGTAGAAATGTACTCAGTTGACAACTGAGTATGGTTCTGCAAATAGCAAAACGGAGCCATGACAGCTCCAATAAAAGGATGCATTTACAAGAGGAAGCATGGCAATGGCCAAAAATATGGCCATTGCCAATGTGAAGTGATGCAAAATAAAAATAAAATAACTTTTTTTTTCATCCTGATCTCCGGGGTTTAAGTGTAGCGAAGCGCCGCGCAAACTCGCTGCGACCTAAAAAACAGAAAATCAATAATTAAGATCCACAAATGTGGATTTTATTGTTGATATGAATTTACAATGCAAGTGAATGGCAGGCTGAAGACAACATGGCCACCGAGTAGAGGTTGCTAAGGTGGGAAGCTCAGTCTAAGAGATGTAACCAAGCATTAATAGGCAATCCTATGCAAATGAGGGTTAGGATAGTGAATCGCAAGTTTACATAGCAAATGAGCACAGTCAGTGGAGTGTAGGAGTAGGATAAGGGGAGTAACAGAGTAGAAGATAGGTGACATCATGAGGGGGGGCATGTATGAAAGAAGTGAAGTTCATTGAAGCAGAGGGGCATGTGTCAGGTGACATTTACATATCATTGAAAGAGGTGTGTCAACAGGTAGGCTAGGTAAAGTAAAGAAATTGAAGGTGTATGCCGTGGATAATACCAAAGTTTCTTGCTGAGCGTGCATGCTCGCGTATGCGCACCAGTAAACCCGAGTAAGACAGTGTGCGCGCGTGTTAGTGTGTGTGCACGCGTGTAAGCCGGAGTAAGCATATGTAAGGCTGTGTAAACAGTTGTAAGCACATTTGTGCTGGTGTGCACACATTTTAGCAAGAATAAGCAAGTTTTAGTCCATGTAAGCATGTGTGCACACGTGTTAGCTGCTGTGCGCGTGTTTGAGCTTGTGTGCGCGGCGCTGCCCCCTGAGGAAACAGAAAGGGAAAAGGAAGCACACCAAATAGTAGGAAGTTACCAGGGAGTACTAGCAGAGATAGCAGTTGAAAACAATCAGAATCAGGCAATTACACAGGCAGCACACTAGCCCAGCCCAGCCCAGCACTTAAAACTCTGCAAACCACAGTCCATTATGTTTCTCTCAAGAGACACTGCAACACTGCAGTAAGCTAATAGACGTGAAAACTGAAAAAGCTGTACTGAGACAAAAAATGTTAGGGGCTGCCATTGCTGTTATAAGGCGACATATGCAACATGCTAAGGGTGGTGATAATGCGAATGCTGCTGGACAACCCACAGTGAGGAGATGGAGAAGAGTGTATAGGCCCAGGGTAACCTACCAGGGGCTACATGAGCTGGAGATAGTGGAGCACTATAGAGTGGACAGAGACCTCTTGCAGGCCACGTCTCACACACAGAACCAACAGAGGGGAACCCATTCCAGTGGAAACCAAGGTATGTGCTGGCCTAAGAATATTAGCAACAGGTATCTTCCAGAGACCAACTGGTGATATGATGGGGATATCACAGGCATCAGCATCCAGGGTACTGCAACAGTTCCTGGATGCCATGTCAGCACATGTCGGTGATCATGTATATTTCCCCAATTCCCATGAGGAATTGGCCAGCAACATGCATCTCTTCCAGCAAATAGCGGAATACCCTGAGGTAGTGGGTGCAATAGACTGCATGCACATACGCATCAAAGCACCAGCCGGTGAGTGGGGTAGGTTCTACTTTAACCACAAGGGCTTCCCCTTCATCAACTGCCAGGTTGTGTGTGATGCCCAGGGCATAATACTGAATGTGTGTGCTGGCTGGCCTGGAAGCTACCATGATTCCCATATCTGGCATCTGACACAGCTGTACCAGACATTTGCCAATGGGGCCATCCCACATGGTCACCTAGTGGAGGATGCTGGCTATGCACTGGAGCCGTGGCTGATGACACTCATCAAAAACGCACACACACCTGAACAGGAATGCCATAATGAGGCACACACACAAACACGAAATGTAATTGAGAGTGTATTTGGGCTGCTCAAGTCACGGTTCCGGTGCCTGGACACATCTGGTGGAGCCTTGCAGTACTCACCAACTACATGTACCCAAATTGTCATGGTATGTGCTATGCTACATAATATGATCCTGTGAAAACAGCTGCAGCAGGACCAGCATAGGCCTGGGCCAAACAGCCCACACCATTGCCAAGGCCACCACAGGCAGAGTGTAACTCGGAGGAGGAACAACCTGAGCCTGCCCCAGTAGGCAGAAGGAGGAGTGCCCAATATGCTTTGGCCTTGGCAAAGAGGCAACGCATAGCACATGCACTGGCTCAGTAGGAACTCTGGAAATGATACCTCTCTCTGACTCGCACATATAGTAAAAGGGATGCCTAAGTTGACACTACCTGCTTCCAAACATGTATAGGGAGTGTAGTATGTGCAGCTGACATAGCCAGCCCTGCAGCACCACCTGAGGCATGATTGCCATGTGTTAAGCAATATAAAGCAGTGCTAAACAGCATTTACCACCATGTAGTATATGTAAAGAAAATTGCACACACCAACTAGCACAACTGTGGTCAATGTTGAGTAATATTGGCCAACGTCCAGCAATGTTGGTTAATATTGAGTAATGTTGGACAAGCTGGGTCTAAGTATATGAAGGTCTCTCCAAACACCATTATATTGGGTGACTTCAACTACCCAAACATTGACTGGAAGCATTACTCAAGTCCCAACACCCTAGCCCAAAGGAACCTAGAATTTATAAACACAAATGCTATGGAACAACTAGTCACCACCCCCACAAAAGGGGATAACATACAGGACCTGGTCATCACCAACATGGGGACTCTATGCTCCATACTAGAGGTATTCCCCTCATTGGTAAGATCGGACCATAAATCAATCTCACTGGATATCCACATCCCGATCCCACCCACAGCCCAGAAAACCACAGTGAAAAACTTCTCAAAAGCTAACGTCACACTTCTCAAAACTTAGTTGGAATCCTTCAAGGCCCGCCAGTGGAAACTACGGCTCAAACTGCAGTATCCATTATAAACGCATTCTATGGATACCTTCAGGAATGCATGGATCATGCTATCCCAAACAAAACCAAGACCCAATCATCCAAAGGCCGGCGTCCTGCGTGGTGGACCCCAGCCATAATTAAGCTGTACAACAGAAGGAGGATGCTACTAC
Organism: Protopterus annectens; assembly: GCF_019279795.1. Lineage (NCBI taxonomy): Eukaryota > Metazoa > Chordata > Ceratodontiformes > Protopteridae > Protopterus > Protopterus annectens. Next base: position 509,914,770 of record NC_056729.1, read on the forward strand.
ATGATAGAGCAAAATCCCTAAAAGGGAATGCATCTCTGATAAGTACTAGCAAAAAACTACGATCCCTCATAAAATCATCCAAGGCCAGCTTTGAGAGAAAAATTGCACAGGATGCTAAAGATAATCACAAGGCCTTCTTTAGTTATGTTAGGAACCTGGGTGGCAACTCCCAGATATGCTCAGAGTTGGTCCAAAATGACAAAAAATACACTGAACCCACAGACATTGCCAAAATCCTTGCAGACAGGTTCAGTGCAAACTTCTACCCCCCCCTTCCCCCCCTAAAGAGCAAATATCTATCCCAGCAGAGTGCTGCCTCCCTGACATCTCAGATGCTCAGGTGAGAGCCGCCCTCTCCAAAGCAAAAAACACAGCATCAATGGGGCCAGATGGTGTCCCCGGCTGTGTCCTACATGAACTCCAAGAAGAGCTAAACCCCTACATAAAGCTGCTGTTCAATCTCAGCATTACTACAGGATATGTACCCAAAGAATGGCGTACAGCAACAGTGGTCCCACTCCACAAAGGTGGTGCCTCTACGGACCCTAGAAACTATCACCCCATAAGCCTGACTAGCCTGGTCTGCAAAGCTATGGAGAGGATCATCATGGAACTCATAAACAAAGACATTGGGGACCTACAGACACTGGATCCTACCCAATTCAGCTTTGCTAAGGGCAGATCCTGCCTCTTAAACCTGGTCAATTTCTTTGAAACAGTCACCAAGGCCATTGATGAGGGGAAGGTAGTCCACACAGCCTACCTGGACCTCGCAAAAGCTTTCGACACAATACTCCACTCGGGCATCATAGATAAGCTCACCAGCTTAAATATAAACCCCTATGTCATAAGATGGGTTGCAAACTGGCTCAAGGACAGAACCCACATAGTCAGAAGTGCTGGAGCCATGTCAGACTCTAAACCAGTTACAAGTGGCGTCCCACAAGGTTCAGTCCTGGGACCTCTTGTGTTCGGCATATATTTCTTGGAGGTTCAGGCTAACACGGGAGGACTGTGGCTGACCAGGTTTGCAGATGACTGCAAACTGGGCGCTATAATTGACTCTCCAGCTGACACAAGCATCCTCCAAACGGGTCTCATAGAGACAGATAACTGGTGCCAGAGCCATGGCTTAAAGCTAAATGCTAAAAAGTGTAAAGTCATACCCTTTGGCAAAAACAAAGTGCCCACAAATGACCACATAGGCAGAAATCCATTAAGTACGGAAGAAGTAATTAGGGACCTGGGGACCCAAGTTGACAGTAATTCCCCTTTGATAACCACATTGCCAAAGTGGTTAGAAAGACCTTCTATATAGCCCACCTTATCATGAAAGGATTCACATCTTCATCGAGGGAGGTCATTGTGCCCCTTTATTCATCCCTCATCAGGCCCATAATTGAATACAATGCCCTATGTGGGTTGTACCTTACCTGACACCTGCAGCAACTAGAAAGGCCCAAAAGTACCTCACAAAGAGGATCATGGGACTCAAACAGATGCCATATGCTGCCCAGTTAAAGAAACTCCAGCTCTACTCAGTTGCATATCGCCTACTTAGAGGTGATCTATGCCTGACGTATAAAACCATGTCCAACCCGGAATTAATGAGCATGCTCCACCTCAGAAAATCCAAATCCCTTAGAGCTACGCACTCGAGGGACTTGAACCTGAGCACAGATATAAATTGGACATGCTGGAGGAACAGATTCATAACCCAGAGCCCCCCTTTGCTCTGGAATAGAATCCCAGTCCATGTTAGGCAGAGCCCCTCACTGACTCTCTTCAAGAGGAATCTTGATGAGTGGATGGGAGATCATAGATTTACCACGGGCAATACTTCAGTGTCACTACTAGACAGATGCACAGTAAACTAACCTTAAAAAGGGCACAGTAAAATCAGTTCAGAGGGTGGCGAAAGCCAAACACACTCTGGCCAGGCTTGTAAATGCCTTAGGGCAGATAGTCTAGTATGAACCTATGAACCTAAGTAGGGCATAGCTGAACAAAAGCCAACATGCTCATATTTGCTCTACTGGCCCTTAAGTAGTCTGGTCTGCTCAGTATGAAAATATAAAGCAGTGACGGGCCTCAAACCCCAGATACTGTGCACTATAGTCATTGTACTGAGCCACTAAACCAAAACAGTATTGCAGTGATCAGCCTGCATGAAGAAATGTTGATAAGTCTATGCAAAGTATTCCATGGAAACCCTGCAGGCACAGCATAATCCATGTCAAGTTATGACACAAAGGTGAGTCTCGCAGTAAGAATAGATCCTGACTTTCAACACACACAGTAGAAATGTTAAAATTGGACATGTACACATACATCAACAAATGTAGTGGACCTCAGACAGCAACATACTGAAAGGTCACACTGGGCATGCTCACACACTTGAATAAATGAGACAAATGTCAGGCAACAGAACACTGACAGTCTGAACTGGGCATGCTCACACACTTAGGCCATGTCAGAGTACAGCAGTAGGCCACACATATTAGGCAGTTGCATGTGTTAACCCAGGAACCTCTCATTATCCAGCAATCTGCCCTGTGCACACAGTAATATGACAACAGACACATACATAATATAGTGGAACCCTGTCATAATCAAATATGTTCTGCAGATACCTAAGTTATTCATAGAAAGTGGGAAAGCAAAGACGAGAAAACCTGCAAACAGTAACAGCAATAAACATTATGCATCCTGAACATTAGCATAGATTCAGAGGTTGATACTAGCCTATCCGCTCTAGGGCATGTACAAGCCTAGCCAGAGTGTGGTTGGCTTTCACAACCCTGTCAAAGTAGAACACTGTGCCTGTGAATAGTAGGTCACACAAGATAGCCCATTTATGTTTAGTGTATTGTGCCTCTGTCTAGCAGGGACCCAGAGGATATCCCATGGGTAAACATACGATCACCCATCCACTTGTCAAGATGTCTCCTGTAGGTGGTCAGTGGGTGGCTCTGCCCATGCAAAACCAGGATTACAATCCAGAGTGAGTGGAGTCTCTGGGATAAGAATCTGTCCCTCCAGCATGTCCTATTAACATCTGTACTGAGGTATATGTCCCTGGAGTGTGTAGCTCCAAGGGAGCCGGATATCCTGAGGTGGAGCATGTCCATTAAATCTGGGTCGGATATTTCCTTAAACTACAGGCACACAACACATATGAGTAGGTGGTAAGCGACTGAGTAGAGCTGGAGTTACTGTATCTGAACTGTGCAGGGCATCCGTGTGAGTCCCTACATCTGCTTGTTGAGGAACATCTGTGGCCATTACAGTTGCTGCAGGTGTCGGGTAAGGTATATCCCAAATGTGGCATTGTAACCAAGCATGGTCGTGATGAGTATAGGGGCACAATGACCTCACTTGATCAACATGTGAAACCATATGGGATAAGGTGGGCTATATAGAAGTTCTGTCTAACCACTTTGGCAACGTGATTGTCAAAGGTGAGAGTACAAACAAGTCGTGTCCCCAAACCTCTAACAACTACTACCGTATGTAATGGATTACTACCTATGTGGTAATGTGTGGGCATGTTGTTATTCCCAAAGGGGATGACTATGCAACTAATGGCATTTAGCTGTAGGCCATGGCTCAGGCACCAGTCACCCTATCTCTGTGAGACCCCATTTGAGTATGCATGTGCCAGCTGGAGAGTTGATTATGGCACCCTGTTTGCAGTCATCTGCGAACATGGTCAGCCATATTCCTCCTGTGTTAGCCTGTACGTCACACAAATATATACTGAACAAGAGAGGTCCCAGGACTGAGCCTTGTGTGATGCCATGTGTAACTGGTGTATAGTCAGACATGGCACCTGCAATACTGAGCATGTGGGTGCTCTGCCTGATCCAGGTAGCAATCCATCGTGAGAGATATGTGTCGATATCGACACCGGTGAGCCTATGCATAATGGCCGAGTGGGGTATTGTGTCGAAGGGTTGTGCAAGGTCCAGGCAGGTTGTGTGGACAACTGTCCCTACACCGATGGACCTGGTAACTGTTTAAAGAATATGAACAGGTCTAAGAGGCAAGATCTGTCCACAACAACGCTGAAATATGTAGGACCCAATGTCTGTAGGTTCCCAGTGTCTATGTGCATGAGTCCCATTACAATGCACTCCATAGCTTTGCAGAACAGGCTAGTTAGTGTCTGTGTAAATATTGTGAATACTTTCAATAATATACATGGGGTTAAATTTGAACACAGAGATGCTTATTCATGTAGAAGCAAAGGGGTGGTATATGCACTAAGATGTCCATGTGCTCTGTTTTACATAGGAGAAACAAAAAGGGAATTCCATGTCAGATTCATGGAGCATATAAGAGACATTAGGAATATGAGAGAAGATAAGATAATTGCTTTACATTTTAAAATGTTTCATGATAGTGATTTTACCATGTTACAAGGCACAGTTTTAGAAGCTGTGGAATGTTTTTGTGATGATGAAAATATATTAAAACAGAAATTATGGTCTAAAGAGAGTATTTATATTTTAAAGTATAAAACACTTGTGCCTAATGGTCTAAATAATGACCTGAATTGGAAATGTTTTCTTTAAAGATTTGGAAACTATTAATTATTTAATTGGGTAATTGATGTTAATTGTGTAAGGTATATAAATGTGTGTAAATGTTTGTTACTGTTTGATACTCCTTGAAGGTGGTGACACCGAAGTGCTAGAGAATAAAAGTTTGGTACTTGCCTTGCTGTTTGTCGTTTTTTTGCCACAGTCGGTGGCTTTTGGGTCAGTGTTGTTTAATAGTTAGCCTTATAGGCCGATATTGTCTGTGGTCCGTTGTGGCAGCAACTCTATGGAGTGGGACCACTATCGCTGAAGCCATTCCATGGGTACATATCCTGCCAACTGTTAAACGTGATCAGTTTGTTGGTATACTGTGACATCATACTTGGTGAGTGTAAGATGCTAGACAAGGTCAGGGTCATACTGGCCTGGGCTACATGATCAGAGAGTTCCTCTATGTATCATGTCATGTGGTCCAGGGAGGAACATCTGAGGGTGTACGCACCAGCATGGACAATGATGGAGCCAGTCCTGTACTTACTTTGGAGTGACCTGAGTGCATGGGTTATGTTGTGGATCCTGGCACCCGAGAGACAGCTCAAAGTGACTATTCCCTTGTTTGGCCTGGTGAGTGGGATGTCAGTGTGTCTGACAATAAGTGTCACCTATTACAAGTGTATTAGGTGTGTTGTTTAGCCCGAAGGGCAGTGACTGTGTGGCACACTGACAATGTGAACTATGTGATATGTGGGTATTGTAGTGGAATAGCAGTTGTTTGTGTGTCTGCTTTGGAGGTCTCTGCTGCTTAGGCAGTGTTTATGTAGAGTCTCCGACTATGTTTATGTGTGATAATGTGGTTTGATTGCTGTCACTATAGGTTTATGTGAGACTGATATGTAGTGTGTGTGGTTACCTTCACCACCTGATAGACTATCCCAGTCATGGGTCAAGAGAGCTTAGCCTCCTGTATGTCAATATTGTTGCATCTATCACATATATCTGAGTTTGTTGGGAGGAGGAGAGGGTTGTCTGTGTACATGAGGCAGATGTGACATTGTGTCAAAACCACAATATTCACTAGCTGGACTGGAGAGTACACATGAAACCGACCCCTGGACATGCCAGGATATTATGATGACATACTCCGTAGCTTGATCACAAAGGATCAGTAGGGTGTTAAGTATGTAAAAGAGTATAACATGGATTAGTGCTCAGGTTTGTAGGTGTTTTGTAAAGAGTAGCTGAGAAGGATTCCAGACTGAATCATGACACCTCCTTCAGCTATGTCATAAATAGCAATGTACACTCACATATGTCCTGAGTCAGGGCCAACTGTACCTGACTGACAATGCTGACATCCTGTCAGACAGGCCCATATAGACATACCCACCTCCCACTGACGATAGTCCCAGTCATCATACCAGGAGATATCACATGTAGAATGGCTGAACAGCTCCCCCCAAAGCCAAAAGCATGGCAGCAATTGTTTCCCAATATGTGTCATGCATGAACTACAGAACAAACAGACCCTGCACCTGAACAGTCTGTTGAGCCTCACCCTCTCCACAGGATCTGGAACCACTTAATGTGTTACAGCAACATATGGCACTCCCCACAAGTGTTGATGCACAACACACCATGGGAAGTATAGTCCAGTAAGCCTATGAAGTCTGATCTGCAAGGCCATGGAGTCCATCATGGTTGAAGTCATAAACAGAGCTATTGGAAGCTGACAAACACACAACCCTACCAACTGTGGTATGTTCATGTGCAGATCATGGTTCCCAAACATGCTAGACTGTTTGCAAGGTAGACACCCAGGACATACATCACTGAAAAGTGCTACACATGTCCCACATAGACTTTGAATAGTCCTTTATCAACATCCCTGACACATGTCGTATCCACAAAACCAACAATCTGTGCATCAATATGTGTTGACATATGAAGGAATGTCAATGTGTCCACAGATAGATCACACAAGGTAAGAATTATGGGGTCCTGTTCAAGCTGTTGACACCTGCTGACCCACATGGCTCATTCCTGGGATTGCATAAAACAAAGTGTACACACATTACCATGTCCAGTCTGATGACGTCAGCATCCTACAAATATAGCAGGAGTAGAGAAACCACCCAATAAAGCATATAGTATGCCATGTTAATGCGTATCTCTCTAGTATCATAACATAGTTAGGTAGGGGTTTGAATTCTGCAAACGCTGACTGTGTGTGATTTCCTTTGAGAGGAGTGCCCTTTTTGGAGACTGGGAAAACACAATAAAAGAGGTACATTCCTCTTTGGAAAGTCTGATAATGTCAGCATCCTACAAATACAGCAGGAGAAGAAAAACAACCCAGCAAAGCATATAGTGTGCCGTGTTAATGCATATCTCTCTAGTGTCATAACCTAGTTAGATAGGGGTTTAAATCCTACAAACACTGACATTGTGTGTCTGTGTGTGATTTCCTTTGAGAAGGATGCCCTTTTTGGAGACTGGGAAAACACATTAAAAGAGGTATATTCCTCTTTGGAAAGTCTGATGATGTCAGCATCCTACAAATATAGCAGGAGAAGAGAAACCACCCAACAAAGTATATAATACGCCATGTTAATGTGTATCTCTGTAGTATTATAACATAGTTAGGTAGGTGTTTGAATCCTGCAAACGCTGACTGCGTGTGTGTGGGGGGGGGTGTTCCTTTGAGAGGAGTGCCCTTTTTGGAGACTGGGAAAATACATTAAAAGAGGCACATTCCTCTTTGGAAAGTCTGATGATGTCAGCATCCTACAAATATAGCAGGAGAAGCGAAACCCCCCAGCAAAGCATATAGTGTGCCATGTTAATGTGTATCTTTCTAGTATCATAGCATAATTAAGTAAGGGTTTGAATCCTGCAAACATTGACAGTGGGGGTGTGTGTGTGTGATTTCTTTTGAGAGGACAACAGGGTATGTCACACATCCCATATGTCCACTATGCACGCACATGCAGACAGTGTGCACCCACCATGTTCACAGATGTACACCTGCTAATCTGTAATGCACACACCACACACATACTGTTCACTCACTAACACATGCTGGCAACACTGTACACTTCAGCCAAGTGGCACATGGGTGGACAATACATACTCAGACCTAACACTGGTGTAAACAATGCTACATTGACAATCAGAGCTGTGATGCATAATGCCTGCTCAGATATACCTACAAGGATATAATTACACTTTCCTGTTGACAACTTGCTAATATTGCTACACTGCTATAATGTCACCCTGTGAATCACAACCATGTTAGCCTGTTCCTGCATCAATGTTACAGATGACAGGAGGTGGCACAGGTGTCAACATATGCACAGGGTGTGTTGTTGGTTTGCCAGAGCCCGACATTGACCCATCCAATCGACATGTCTGTGTGTGTGTGTGTGTGTGTGTGTGTGTGTGTGTGTGTGTGTGTGTGTGTGTGTGTGTGTGTGTGCGTGTGTGTGTGCGTGTGTGTGTGTGTGTGTGTGTGTGTGTGTGTGTGTGTGTGTGTGTGTGTGTGAGGGAAACAGTACAGCATGGGCCAATGTTGATGTAATGTGTGTGTGTATGTGTGAGCCCTAGTTGTTTGGTTAATGTGTGTGTGTCTGCATGCACACAGCTCCACCATGTGGCTGCCATATACGGGAGGTTGTGGGACACCCACAAACTGTACCTGCTAGGCTATACAGATCACTGTCTCTGGGCACGGACACGGTACCTGTGCCTGGCAGAGGTGCTACGGGCAGTATCAGGTACCAATCCTGACTGGGTACTATCATCAGAGGCAGAGGTATGATGACTGGACCCATGTCCCTGCTGGGACTGGCCAGAGCCACGTGCACGTAGTCTACTAGGACGGTCAATAATCAGACCAGCCCCAGCATTGCTGGGGCTGGTACTGCCACTACGGGAGCGGTTGTGATCTGTGTGCTGTCTGCGACAACTGCCAGCTGTTGCTGTTGCTGGCATGCATCTGTGTCGACCGTCTCACCTGTCCCGCATGATCCTGGCTCATGGAAGACACATTATGGAGGGCATCTATTGTCTCCCCCAACATCTATCAATGACCTAGGTGTAATTCCGGATGGCACCGGCAAGGTCACAGATGCTGTCATTGATAGCGGTGTAATGGGCCCTCTGCACCCTTAGTCCCTGTCTGTTGTACCGTTCCATACGTGCCTGTGCCTGCATTACAGCCCGGAACATACTGGAGGTTGTAATACCTCTGGGGGCACGTCTGCCAGGGGCAATACAACCAGTCGTGCTCCCCAGAGAACCCCTGGACATCCGCCTATGTGGTACCGTTCCAGGAATCTGGCTATGGCTGCTGTGAGGGGATGCATGTGCCATGGGTACCACACTCTCCTGGTCAATGCCAACTGTATGTTGTCCCTCAGCTAAGGCCATTGGTAATGAGGGATGTATCGACAGTATGAGTGTGCTCATAGATGGGGTTGAACGCTGTGTACTGTCGATTGGTGGACCAACGACAGACCCTGTCAAACCTTCCTGTGCCAGAATACATGTCTCATCATCTCCACTATTAGTGGCAGTGACTTCAAGTTCCCTGCTGCTTTCAGCCACCCCAAACTCAGCACCTGTGAGAGGAAGACAGGAAGCACACTTTACAATCTGGACATGATGTTATCACACATGCACACATGAACACATGCACACATGCACACATGAACACATGCACACATGCACACATGCACACATGCACACATGAACACATGCACACATGAGCACATGAACACATGCACACATGAACACATGCACACAAATACACTCCTCACTACAGCACATACACACACACCAGCAATCCAACACATACTCAATAGTGGGTGAAGGTGGGTGACAGTATCACAAGGCAAACAGTCACCTCACGTGTGTCAGCATGCAGAATATGTGTTACTCAAGACCATGCAGTGCAAGTGTAGACGGCCCTATTTAATGACATTATACATGGCTTTGATGCATGTGTGTAGTTGTTCAGTGATTGGCTACAAACTGGAACACAATGTGTACATGGACACAACATTGCTGTGCATGTATTATCAGCTCTGCAATGTCCTGTGCACCATCACTCACAGGTATACATACCATGGCTGCATGTGTTATCTGTGTGACACATAGATTGCCATGTGTGATTACAGTGTCTGTGTCCATAGCAGATAATAGTGGGCACAGGTGTAGCACATGCATGCTATGTACACACACGGGATGAGTGGTGCATGTAGACGTGAAGGAATCCCAATGCTCAACATGGCACTTGTACAGTGGTTATGGTGAGTGTGGGACATATTGCAGATATGTCGGTGCCAGCCATGACATGGCATGCTACATGACTGCAACATTAAACACCACACATACCCAATGTGTGTCATGTGACCCATACACCCAATAGCATTCCAGGACATATATGTGACACTTTGTACAGATGGTGACTGGTGTGCATATTGTGTATACTGGCATATGTAAGCACACACACAACATGCTATGCATATGGTGTATAGGTACATATGTTTGCACACACACAACATTGAGGTGCAAAGCAATGACTGTTATGTGTAGTACTGTGGTCACTGTAACTGGATGGGGTGTAGTACCATGTGCCATCATCATCATGCATATTGTGGTCACTCATGGCTACTAATGTGTGACAGACCACTGCCTAGCATGCCGTACCTGAACTGCAGTGCTGTGGCTACATTCACAATTACACAGCCACTTTGTACATGGATGTGTGAGGTGCCCAATAGGGAGCATTGCCTAACACAACTGTGTTATGTGTTGAAGAGTGTTGCACAGCTCCATGATAGGCCTCTACCCCTGAGGTACATCATGTGTGTGTGTGGATGACATGTGGGATACTGAAGTGTGACCTTACAGCGGGTGCGTGGTAACGCCATATGTAGCATGTGTACTGCGTATGATAAACGTGTTATGTTGTGTACAGCTGTAGCAACTATGCCTATCCAATGTGCAGTACGGTGTTGCCACAGCTGTGTCTGATGCTGTGTATTGCATGTCATTGAGGCAGCTACTGACATTACTGAGCTGTGCAATGTCTTACAGCAAACATGCACGGCATGCATTATGCATAGGTGTGTTATGTGTACATGGCCTACACCTCACCTATGACATGCAAATTTCATTACCAACACTGCAGTTATACCACACTCACCAGCATGGATTGCCTGCCCTGCTGTCACACCAGAGGGACCTACGAGAATATGAGAGAGTTCATCAGTGGCCACAACTGTGGCATTGCTACAGTGGGTATGCTAAACTACAGTAGAACAAAAGTCAACAGTCACAGGTGTAGAGATAATATTCCAAATATCAGTATTGCACAATACTAGGCAGCACAACTGCTAAACACACAGTACACATCTCACGTAGACATGATCTAACAATACAGTTAACTGTAGTCTACAGATAGGACATGTCACCTGCTCGCTCCATGTGAACATGCTGGGTGGCTCCAGCCTCCATGACAACACATGTCACAGGTTGTTGCTGCTGTTGTCCAGGAGCTACCACGCTTAGGAGCAGCTCCTCCACTCTGGTGAGGGGGGGATGAATGGCCACCCCATCACCTGTGGCAAGCTGTTGTCTTTGGATATCAGACGCACGCCACTGGACATGTCTAATTAAATCACTGCAGTGATGTCGTACCTGCTCATATGTCCGGTTATGCATGCCTGTCATTTACCCAACGAAACAAGATCCTGCCACAGTGCAGTCCACTCCTGCTGGTGCTGGCTGCTTTGGGAAAACAGCATTGTGTACTGCTGCACCAGGCTTTGCACAATCTCATCTTCCTCCACTGCTGTGTACGACAGGTTGCGTTGGTAGGCCATCTGGCTGAAAAAGATATGAACAATATGTGTGAGCGAGTCCTGTGGCACACTTTAAACCTTTAACCAAAGATATCACTTTACTGACATATATATCATTCATTTGTCTGTCAGAGGTTACACACATTCAATACCACTTATTGGTTCTCAGGCCACAACTGACTAACAGTGCCTGGCACACTCTATATATATATTACCACTATACAACAGTACCCGGCACACTGTTTGTGACATAATGCACAACCTCGACACAGGGGTATATATCACACCAGTGCATGAACAGAGATGTCATCCATTGCAATGAATGTAAAGTACAGTTACAGTAGTACCAGTCAACCACCCTAGTCATTGATGCCATAGCCCTGCCTAACATATGTGTACATTTGTTACTATAGGTGGCATACTGCTGTAACAGAGTATATATGTTGCTGGATACAGACGTATACCCTGTAACACACATATGATTGCAGCCATGGTATAGGCATAAATTACACACACATCAGACAAACATATAATGCACCACTGTATGCCAACACAGATGAGCATTACCTGTGTAACATACAGTACTGTGCGCCACTACTTACAAACCCTTATGCCTGAGTTTTGTCCTCTGTGCAGACTACAGGAAACACACAAGACAGTGTTTCCAAGCAATGTGAACACACACCATACTGTGCTGTTTAGGCCTACAGTTTCAGGTAGTACTACAGTTTATATGGGAGTTGGATTCACCAGCAGTACCACTCACTAAGCATACCTGTATTGCTTTAGCCTACAGTGAGACACCACGGTCATCAACAAGGAACTACATCACATCATATGCCATACTACTATGTCTGCCTAACAGTACAATACACATATTTTGCTGGCGTAACAGCTAGGATAGACACTACCATGTCAGATACAACTTCACACTAACCTATCACACCTTTACAGACCTTGCACACATTCAGCATTACACTTATCCAATCTCACATAGCAGGTATTGCATTGAGTACATGTGTGAGTGCATAGTGTCATAAGTAGGTAATATGCTATTGGCCCTAGGGCTTACAGCAGCATAGCCATATGCTACCCTGGCCTTTGATTTCACTTGCCACTGCCAACCAGAACTACAGAGGGGGTTCCTGGGGTGTATTACCAATCTTCCAAACAATCATCAGGGGTATTTATGACAACTGCTAACGAGGATCCTTGTTTGCTATTGCTAGGTGGTCTATTCCAGTGTATGGCATATGTCTGTGATATGAACCTATCCCTCCAGCATGTGCAGTTTAGTGAGCTGACGAGGTTTAGGGCCCTAGAGCGTGTATCATGGAGGGATTGTGATATGTTGCCATGGTGGTTGTCACCCAGCTATGGGTGTGACATACCTCTGTATGTCCGGCAGAGGTCACCTCTGTGTGGCCGGTATGCAATACAGTCTAGATGTGGTTTTGTGAGTCACTCTGCATAGGGCATCTGTTTGCGGCCAGTATTACCCTTTGTGAGGTATGTCTGTGGCCTTTCCACCTGCTGTAGCTGTCATGTGAGGTACATACCACACAGGGCATTGTGATGAGTAGACGGGAACACTGACCTATATTTCCCTAGATGACACACCTGTTGTCATGACACATACCACACAGACAGATTACAGGTCTAGTGTGGCACTGTCTTTATCAAAGAGGTATCTACTGTCCACCAGTGTCCCATGTTCCCTTTTCACACCTTTGGTATTGGGTAGATCTCTACCAATGTGGTAGTTAATGGGTACAGTGTTTTGGAAAGGAGGAATGGCACTGCAGTATCAACACTTGTCTACAGTCCATGCCTTGGTCACCACACACCTGTTGCAGTACATATGGCCCCATGTCTCTCTCTCTCTCTCTATATATATATATATATATATATATATATATATATATATATATATATATATATATATATATATATATATATATATATACATATCTATAGACATACATGTACATATCCATTGCTGTACACATAGATGTACATATAGGCACATGTACAGTCCACCTTTCATGGTGGAGATATCAGTTATGCGACAGTTGTGGGATGTACAGTTATGTGATTATATTGCACAGTGTTGTGCAGAATGCATGTAGGTGTCCTCGGCCCATGTAGCTTTAGCAGGCCTCAGTAGCTATAACACAGCAGATCTGACAAATCAGTCCCACAGCGTTTAACCAACACATGACATATATCAGCACTGCATGCTGTTTTCTATGCCACACACTACGACCTACATAGATATATGCACACAGCAACCTTCAACGACAGATATCTATCAACCCTTCACTAACAGTTGCAGTATGTCCCTTGCACATATGCAGATACAGATAGATACGTACTGCTGCCACATATGGATGATTTGCAGTGTGTAGAGTACTATTCAGGAACATCTACAACATGCCAACACATACATATGAGTTACATACCTTACCTTTATATTTCCCTGCTCCGTCTGTTACAGTTTTGTATGTTTTTTTTTTTTTTTTGGTTGTTTGTTTTGGGTTTTCTCCCTCTGTTTCTGTTTCTGTCTCTGTTTCTCTTTCTGTTGTCTGTGTCTCTGTCTGTGTCTCTCTCTCGCTCTCACTCTCGCTTTCTTGCTCCCTGTACCTGCAATGATATTATTGTATGTGTGGACAGCAGGTACAGCCTGCTTTTCTAGGTATCTGCACTTGTGCATGTGACAGCCTCTGCACCAATTGCTGCCCACCATTCAGTAACTGCATGCAGCCTGCTGTGTGCTGATTGCATTACTCAATGTGATTGCAGCCCACTGCTATAAAATGCTAGGTTAGGTAGGTGTAGCCCTTTCAGATTTTCAAGGTGGGGCACATGCTTGTTTGCTCTGGACACCGTTGTGTCAGTCAGAAGGTTGGTATATGTCTCTTATCTGAAGCTAGGGTTGTAGCCAGTGATATGCATGTTGTACTCAAATGTGAATGTTGCTGCTTCCAGTACACACTTCTCAGTGTAGACATGCCCTGGGATTCATGAAGCTCGGCGCAAGGCCGGCGTTAGGCTTGCACCGACCGTCCGGCATGTAGATGGCGCAGTAGCGCCATATGCATATTAATGAAGGTGCGCTGCCGCCACAGCCACGTGCATAAGAAATGAGCGTGAGTGCATGGGGCGTGTCGAAGTGCAGCAGGGAGGTGTGGAAATGTCGGCTGTTGATGTGCAACCTAAAATGCTGAATATTACATTCTGTCTGCAATACTAATTACACCTGTAAGTGTCCATGGATACTGAAACGTATGCAAAGAATGCAAGACAGTTCTTGTGAACACAAGAAGCAAACACAAATGCACGTTAGCAAATATTGAGTCTCCATTCCTCGAACAAATGACAATTAAAACCATGTGCCCATAGTCCAATGCAGTGTACATAGTTATACCAAGTGGAAGTAAAACACATCATGTTAGCGCGCCAACAATAGCTACGTCTAGCGCAATGGTCAGGGTTACCACCTGTCCCACATTGTGAGGGATAGTACACAGCTGGGCAGTTGGGCCCATACCAAAACCATTCTAAGTGTAAAATATCCTGCGACCGTATGACATAATTATGTCCCACATCGCATGCAATAGTCACATACAATTCTAATATCCGTATGTAACATACCACATTACAAGAAATAGAATAAGCAAGTATACGAAACAGATGGAACATATAAACTGCTACAACAATAAGCCAACATGTAGGCATAAAACAAAAGTAGTATCCGTAGTACAACCGTGGGTATGTGTCATCCTGTAGAATCCGATCTGAGTCCAGAAAATATCCCATGCTGGCAATATGAAAAGGTGGCAACCCTACCAATGGTCAGAGCAGTCGGCCAGAAATCTGCCCATATGCGGTCCAAGCCGTTTTTGTCAGGATGTGTAAAAGTTTAACGGGTATTACCCGGGTGTACCTACCATGTCATAAAAGATAAGTACTGGCGTGTATCTATGTGTGTGATGTATAGCATGTGGAAGGTGTAAAATGCCAGGGTAGTCCTCACACCCATACAGGTACCTGAGATATGTAGTGTATGCAAATGTGTTCCCTTGACTGTGCCATGGGTCATCAACCAAATAATGGATGGATGGAGTGTCTGGAATATGTGTGTGGGGGTGATGGGTAATGTTATAATCCACAAAGGTGAGACTGTGTTGGATGCACAATAGGTGAACTGGAGGTGTATGAGGGAGCAGCGTGTGAATCAGAAAGAAACACATAGAACAAGTATACACGTCCGCAATACAACCTGTCAGGCCATACTGTAGAACACAGTCACAGAAACATGTGAATATTAAAATGTATGATACACATGTACAGAAACATCACCGGTACATACCCACAGAATGCTCTGGATGGAACTGGGCCATCCAAATGTAACACACCTGGATGCATAATTGAATACCCATCATCCCCTCTACAGCACACAATCCGCTCCCATTCCTGAACATCCACCAAATCCAGCCATACTCGGGCAACTAGCTTGGTGCAGCCATAGCTACACATACTGACCACTACTCATATTTAGTAAGCAGTGTCACCCTAGGCAGTGTCAGGATTGCAAACTATGTATCCCTTGCATGTAAAACCCTAACACATTTTCATAAATCCAAAAGAATGGACGGTCATTTCCTTGTTCAATTTTTGGATATCCCTCATGGGATACGTATCCTATGTAAACAGCAGACCTGGTATCACAACACGATGTCCACTCCTGTAGACATCTGGATAGAAGTTGTATGTGCAGTAGTGGTTTACAAAGCTTTTCAGCCTCTAGATGGTCATGCAGAACCTACTACCCAGGATCAAACACCTGCCCGTTATGCACATCTCCCCACAAGAATTATCGAGAGAATATATTGTACACAGTCGCATAGTGGCACTTGGAAATAGGGTGATTAAGGCGCTAACGTAAGCAGGGTACCACCTGACCCACTGTGTGAGGGACAGTCACTGTTTGGGTAGGTGTGTCCTGACCATAAATGATACAATGGCAAATGTCCTGTGATTGTAGGAAATAACTATGTACCATACATCATGTAACAGTTGCCTAAAACAGTTATTTCTGGATGTAAAAAATGTAAATTGGACAAGAAACAGAATAAGCAACTAAAGCGCTACAGGAATAGGCTCTCATCTAGGAAAATAATGAATGCTCTAAACCCTGTACTGACCAGGGGTATGTGTTGGCCTAAACAATCTGATGTGTCCAGAATATAGTCCATCCTGGACATATGTAAATGTGGCAACCCTACCAATGGTCAGAGCATTCGCACAATAACTGGCCAGCCTCTGAATCACCCACAAAACCAGTGACCTTTGGAGGAAATGTGTTGAATGACACTTGAATGACCAATGACAGTAATTAAGAGTAATAGACGCATTTAACTGCAGAAATCAAGTAGTAATAGATATGGCTCTGAATCTGTCACCACATTTCAAGTTAATAGTACTAATATTGCAGACGTGTCCATGATTGTCCCTGATTTGTCATTACCTTGTCCCTGTCACTATTACAGAGGTCCGTACACATATGTACACCAACCGTCACATATGTAGACAGTACTATTGCATACCTGTAGTGAAGTCATAAGTGATGTCCAGAATAATATTCATTGTATATGTGACTGAAATAGTCAAATGTGAATGGAAACACCACTGGAAACACCCCCCCACCCTGTATTATTTAGTGGAACCACCCCCACACTATATTATGTAGTGCCAACATAATAATCTGGTCAGAGGTGACAAAATCCCTGTGTCTGTAAATACAGGTAGAATGTTAAAATCGGGACCAACTCTGTCCATGTGCTAAGTCTGACATTAGAACAGGGTCAGGGAAGTTGCGTTCACCAGTCGGTCAAGCCTAAACCCGGATCACCCATGAACACCCTGACAATCAAACACACGTATGTGCCAGGACTATAAGCTTTGGAGTTCTGAATATCCTTGGAGTAAGTAAAGATGCAGCACGGGTCCAGAGCAGTAGGGAATAGGGAATGTCATAAGTGTAGTACCGTGGTTTTCCCAGCAGGAGAATGGATGCCTGCTGTGTAGGTGAAGCGGTGAAGCATATGTTAGGGTAACTATGAACCATGAGTATACATATAAATGAAGCAGAATACCAATAGTGTAGTGGTTAGACCATCCGCCTAACGTAAATGCATTCCCGGTTCAAGTACAAATATAGCACACATCACTTTCTTGTGTAATGAATGCCTCTGTGCTGTAAAGCCAACATTTAAACACGTAAAGTTGAACGTGTGTTTCGCATGTGGATGTTAACCAGATTCCATCAATCAAAGTGGAACTGTCATAATTAATAAGGCACACCTAAGCACAAAGAAGTGGCAGTAAACATATGTAACTCACAATAAGGATATGCAAGTGCACCTGCGCATGTGTAAGCAGCTCCCAGCATAAGAAATTTATGTTGTTTTGTTCAGATGTAACTTATATATGTATATATAGCTATATAGATGTGTGTATAGATATATATCCACAGACATAAAATAAAGAAACACATGAAAATAAATAACAATTAAATATATATATATATATATTTATATAAAATGAAAGCCGAAAGGAGAAAGCATACACACGGGTTGTGAAGGGAATCTAGAGCAACTAAGGTATTATACAGTGCTTGCAGCGTATGTCAGATAAAGCTGCCCAAGAGTGAGCAGAGCACCGCTATTCACACCAGAGGCAGGGTTATACCAGTGGGCATAATATTGTTGAACTGCTACGTCAACATTACACACAGACGGAATGTATTTTATGTTGAGACCACCTACACTTGTAACCCACAAATGGCCGTAATCCATAACACCAGGAAAGGCACGTATGTGCAAATAATACACGAGGCGGTACAAAATGTGTGTAGGGCCCCTAACGCTCTGGAGAGGGCAATGTGTAAAGGTGTGTCATGGCTGCGATATCATGTGGATAATGGCTGTTACGTGTGGAAACTCAACACGGGTGGGTTGGAGGAACTATGGCTATGCCATTATGGATACAGGAGTGCCAGGGTTGGTTGCGCCAGTTCCAATGGAGCGGCCCGTGTAGGTCAGCTAGTATGTAGGTGCGATTCTCAGCTAGAGCGTCTGCTGCGTGGAGACATGTGTGAATGGGCGTACTGTCATTGAAGTTTGTGCATCAGGGCTGGCAACTATGCACGTAAAAGTCTATCAGCCAATCAGTAGCGGACCGGAGTTCCGCTGTGGCAACCCCTAACTGGGAAAAGCCGAAAGACACAACAACATGCAGACATCAATATGTTGACGTACATTCTCTGTAACACATGCACTCCATTTATTGACATAAATAATATGAATGTGCACAGACACAAATACAGTAGCAGGCATACTAGGCTGTGTAGATGAGGAATAGGTCAAATGACACTGTATTACATCACACTTATCAGCGGTACTCCATACATGAACAAAGTGCGACATCTGTCCGCTGTATAACATGCTATATACCGATTACAAGTTAACCGGAGTGAAGTGTCACTGTCATAATGACTAAGGCAATAGTATGCTTTTGAAGCAGATATAAAACCCAATACGCATGTGTAAGTGTGTTTGTACGGGAAATGTATTGGTCAACGAACACACAGATGTATATATATATATATATATATATATATATATATATATATATATATATATATATATATATATATATATATATATATATATATATATATATATATATATATATATATATATATATATATATATATATATATATAGATATACATATGCATGCATACATACACACACACATATATATATATATATATATATATATATACATACATATATATATATATATATATATATATATATATATATATATATACATATACATACATGCATACATACACACACACATACAGAAATATATATATATATATATATATATATATATATACACATATATATATATAGACACATACATTTATTGATATATTCATATATACACAAATTAAATATATATATGTCATTGTAGATATACACATGTACATAACTAGTTTACTGTACAGCAAGCAATTATGGGTAACATATGTTCAGACTGGGCATATGTTACTGGGAGGCCAAATAAACAAACGTTTACCCCCACACTGTGCAGCTAGGCCGGTCAGACATACAGACACACAATAAAGGCAAATACAACGCTGCTTTCCAAACCACCAGCAGGAAAGTATCAGTGGGAGAGATCTGCAAGGTCAACACTTTAAACATGGATAACGGGGTCCCTTGCGGGACACAAAAAATTCACTATACAAGCAGCCTATGGTCATTGAGGCGAACAGGATGTAACTGTACACGGAACAGTAGGTTGTGCAAGTGTGATAACACATGGGTTGACAAGACGTACGACATGTGTCCCGAGACGGGGAGAGTGGGCAGTGTGTAGGGGTGTGTTCATACACCAGCTGCGCTCACAGTAAGTATGAGTCATGAGTGTTGTAGAGGGGTGTCAGGTAGGTGAATCATGGGTATGCAATAATGGGCCTAAGTGTGCAGGTGTCGGTTGGCAAAGATGTAGTAGGCAAGCCCAGCGAAAGTAATTAAAATTCCTATCTGGGCATTGCTGACACTCATAACTCCCAAACATAAAGAGCATATCTACTGGATAGTCCGTAAGCCATTTGGGGAACACATAGGGATTATATCAGTGCCCTGTACCCAATGATCATGGACGTCTGTGATTACGAATCAGAATCCAACACAGTCCTAACTAAACCCTGCCAGAACTAGTGATATTAGGTCAACAGATGGCGGAATAGACATAATGCCTGACAGCATATCTATATATATATATATATATATATATATATATATATATATATATATATATATATATATATATATATATATATATATATATATATATACACACATATATATCCATACATATACAGACACAGAAATATAAATTATATATATATATATATATATATATATATATATATATATATATATATATATATATTACTGTAGATATACAGACCAGGCATATGCTAGTGGCAGGTCCAATAAACAAACATTGCCCTCCCACACCGCCCAGCTAGGCCGGTCAGGCATACAGACACGCAATAAAGGTGAATACACCACTGCTTTCAAAAACACTGGCAGGAAAGTACCAGTGTGAGAGATCTTCAAGGTCTACAGTTTAAACATGGATAATGGGGTCCTTTGCAGCACACCAATAATTCACTTTACATATGAACCCGTGGTAATCGATGCGAGCAGGATGTAGCTGTACACGGAACAGTAGATTGTGCAAGTCTGATAACACATGGTTTGACAGAATGTACGACATGTGTCCCGAGACGGGGAGTGTGTGCAATGTGTAGGGGTGTGTTCATTCCCCAGCTGTGCTCACAGTAAGTATGAGTCATGAGTGCTGTAGAGGGGTGTCAGGTAGGGGAATCATGGGTATGCCATAATGGGCAAAAGTGTGCAGGTGTTGGTTGGCAGAGATGTATTAAGCATGCCCAGTTTAAGTAATTAATATTCCAATGTGGGCATAGCAGACGCCTATACCTCCCAAACTTGAAGAGCACATCTACTGGATAGTCCATAAACCATTGGGGGAACACATAGGGACTATATCAGTGCCTTGTACCTGATTAGAATGGACATCCATGATTACGAATCAGAATGTAACACAGTCCTAACTAAACACTTCCAGAACTAGTACATTTAGGTGGACAGGTGACAGAATGCATGTAATGATTAATGAATACATGTATGAGTCATGAACAGCATGTACCTCAACAAATGTGAATGAATACATATGCCCTGTGACTGTCAATGTGTCAGGTTAATAGTACCAATCATCTAAATGTGTCCCTCAGGGTGTTATGCAGTGTCCCTGATACAGTGTTCATTCTCCCCCATTCATATGTGAGGTCTGCTAGTGACGGAAAGCGCATATTCCACCGACTACCTTAGGTAGATGATAGCTTTATAGTGTGGGGTTACCACCTGTCCACCTTTGTGAGGGACACTCTACTCTGGGCAGTTGTGTCCTGCAAAATGAATGTTATGGCACATGGCCTGTGATATCGGGAAAAGAGTTCATATATTGTGTGTAGTGGTGTCATAAAATTATATTGTTGTATCTGAAACAGGTACATGTTATAGGAAACAGTATTAGCAACTATAATGCTACAAGAATAACCTTCACGTATGCAAACCGGTGAAGTAGTCACTATACTATTGGCTGTGGGTATGTGTTGCCTTGCCAAATGTGACAGCTCTACATATAGGTCCTATAGGGCTGCCACCTTTCCAAATGGCCAAAGTGGGAGCTGCTCTGTAGAAATGTCAGATGCACCAGGTCAGAACATACCTACAGCCATGCATAGTGCAGACATATACATAGTCGCACAAATCAAAGCCTAGTCTAGCAGCAGTCAAGTTGCTTATGCTACTTCGTTGCACAAATCAAAGCTTAGTCTAGCAGCAGTCAAATTGCTTATGCTACTACACATAACATATTGACATGTCATGTATACAATAACCATTACATGGAACTATTACAGACACGTAGAATATAATATTGTCCTGTAATCGGGACATTAGCTATGGCTAGAGTATTGTCACATGACACATATGCCTAATGAGGGACTGTCCCATGCAAAGTGGGAAAGGTGTTACGCCTAGAATGTGGACAATCTAAAAGGTGGAAATCCTACAATAGGTATGCGGTAGCATGACCCGGCCGAGAGATGCATTTCCCAAAACACATTTACATGTCAGCATTGCAGAGTATCAGTTCCCATGTATCAGCCAGAAGGGAGCAGATTGTATGAGGAAGATGCATATCATATGATTACATCACTGGACAGGCTGTCGAGTCCGTACAGTCGAACGCCTGCCGTTGCCTAATGTTTAGCCATACCCGATATTGTAATCATGTAGTCTGATCTATTAGGCATCACAAGGGATCATGCCTACCCAGCGTGAGTGACAAATGGAAGCACCAATGTCGGTGCACGTGCAAGTGAGTGAGCGAGCGGGTGTACGTGTGTTTGTCTACCAGTATGCGAGTATTGCACTGTTAAATATATGTGGAGTCTAAACAAGTATAAGGAGCTGTAACCAGAGGTCATCAGTGCTTAACAATGTGCAAACCCATGCACAACCGCTCCCACCTGCTGGAATGTGCCTTACCCACTCCGTATCCAAAGGCGTCGTTCTGGATGAAAACAAAGAACCATCCTTTGCACGTGTTGGTAGCAATACCCTGTGCACACAGCTCATGTGAATTGCCAATACACCATGGCATATATACAGACAATAGACAGTACCACACACATATCATACAGCATAGTCATCCAACAGTATAGCAAGGTACTGGCAGATATGTCCAGACCACTGGTGTTTGTAGACCTCGCCATTCTGTGTTTCAGTGTGTGAGCATGCCCAGTATGACTGTTACTCATGTTGTCAACTGACATTACCGTCATACCGTCATGTGTTTGAGCATGCCCAGTATGGTCAACTCGATCGCATGTGTCACATGTCCATATAGTCAGTACTGTGGTGCCGACCCCTGTGTTGTACACCGACAGGTGGCATGCTGTATCTGCCGGGTAGCTAATGGTCATGTGGCATTAACTGTTGCTACATTTCTGCACAGCGTGGGGGGATATTCAACTGTATCCACAGTCCTAAAATAGTCGAACCAAACTCCAATCCAGGAATACACTTAAAACAAAAAACAACGTCAACCACAGTGCTATCAGAGTCAGCAATAAGGCACAAACCAGTAACTGAGGCAATAATTTTAATCCATAAAAAATACACCGACTGAGCGCTTTCACCAGTAAAACTGGCTTCTTCAGAGTCATATACAGAGGCTTCAGAGCAAGGGGCAGCAACAAAGCAGATTTCAACCAACGAGTCCCAGGAGGAGAGGGAGGAACCATCAATAGGACTCTATGATGTTGTTAATTTTGAAGTTTGTCAAGATATTGACTCCTTGTTTGCCTCTGAAAATGTTTATAATGTTGTTACTCAGGATGATTTTATGACCTGTGGGGTGAATGAAAGTTTTACAGCCACAGTTGATACCACGGTATCACTTCTCTGTGATGACAGGGATGCTGATAATGTTTTAGTTAATGAAACATCACTCTGTTTTACACAGAACAACATGTTTAGTGGTGAAGTTGGTCATAACTTGGAAACAGAAGGAATTATCAATGACCTTCTTGTTTCCGATGTGGGGATGAAACACAGTATTATCAAAGAAATGGGGTTTATCATCTATAACTACACTGATCTCAATATTAATGAGTCTCACTTTAAATTGTTTAGTAGAGGTGACAAGTTTGTACCCAATTTTAATACCAACATCACTAAGTTGTTATTGAGTTTAAAACTATATGTGAGAAAGTTAAATTTGAAGTTGTATTTTCTATCTTCTAGTGTTGACAAAAGTGTGCAAGACAATAGGCAGGAAAGTATGACAGTCAAGAGGAAAAGTACATTTATGCCACCCCCCAATGTTGAGCTTAGTATTTTTGAAAACCTGGTTGAATATGAGTTCAGGAGAATTTGTTCACAGAAAATTAAAAATGTGCACAACTTGACCAATGATGAGAGAACGGTTTTGAATGAAATTGTTTTATCCAAGCAATATAGGTGCATGAGGCCAGATAAAGGTGGGGGAATGGTCATAATGTATAATTTTGACTACAGTTGTCAAATGATGAAAATCCTTAGTGATGACCTTACCTTCAATAGAGTTTCTATCAACGAGGTCAATTTGGCTTATCGGAAAATTAATCTGTATTTACTTGATGCGCTTTATCAAGGTGTGATTAACGAGATAGAATTTGATTTTTTATCTGTTAAATTCCCGAAAATGTCACACCTGTTTGGAATACCCAAGACACATAAGGGCACTGAACATCTACAGTTTCGGCCGATTGTTTCTGCCAAGGGCTCAAAGACTGAACCATTGATGGCCTATATTGATTTATATTGCAAAAAAGCTCTATTAGATGCAGAACACATTTTGAAAGACTCATGGCACTGCTTGGAGAGATTAAGACTAGTGGACTGTTTCAATTCGGACAAGTTTGGTTTTTTGACAATTGATGTAATTAACTTATTCTCTGTCATCCCACACCAACAAGGTCTTGAATTGTTTTATGACAGTCTACTAACGAGCCCCAGTTTTGATTTAGAAAAACTTGAGCTGTGCCATGGTTTGATGGAACTTGTTTTGGATAACAATTTCTTACTTTTTGAAGGTGAGATGTACAAACAATTAACTGGGGTAGCAATGGGGGCTCGCTGTGCCCCAGTTTTTGCAAATTTGGTCCTCCTGGCGTGGGAAAAGGAAACTATTTTTAAATCTAGATTTCACGACAAAATTCTATCATACAACAGGTTTCTAGATGATTTGTTAATTGTGTGGAGGGGGGATGAACAGAGTGTTGAAGAATTTGTTGCATATCTAAATGAAAGTTCTAGTTTTCTAAAATTCACTTATAATTGGAGTTATGACTTTGCCAACTATTTGGATATTAAAATTTCAAAAAATGAGGTGGAATTTATCAGTACCATATACAGGAAACCTAGTTACGCTAATTCTGTGTTGCATTACTCAAGTTGTCACCCTATGCACCAAAGGAAAGGTGTTGTGAAGGGACAGATGTTCCATTTATCTAGATTGATCAGTGACGATGGGACTTTTAAAAAAGAAATATATACCCTTATAGGGCTATTCCTCGAAAGGGGTTACCCTTTGGCATTATTAGTTAAAACTAAAAGGGAAGTATATAAAAAAAGAAGTAAAAAATATATACCCATTTTGAGATCTAGGGTTGCATCACAATCAGCTACTAATGCTAAAAATGAGACATCAGGCAATAAGATTGATGAGACTGCCCCAATATTCATTTTGAAATACAATGACACAGCACCTGAAATTTGTGCAAGTTTAAAGGGTATCTGGGACTATTTTTTGAGTAGAAACACTAGAACAATTTTGGGTAATGATCCTCACATAGTGTTTAGTAGGGGATATAATTTGAAGGACATTCTGGAGAGGACCAGTCATGGATATAGGAGATCATTTATGGGTAAATGTGGTTGTTGTATAGGATGCAGGTACATAGCCGAGGGTGCATATCTGACTGTATCAGGATTTAGGCGTACTATTGCATGCCCTGGGGTATGCAATTGTTGTACGAGGAACTGTGTGTACATCGCTTCTTGTATGTCATGTGAAGCATTTTATGTTGGCATGACTACAAGGAGTTTGAAAGAAAGGATTAGAGAGCATTGTAGCTCTATCAAAAGGAAGGATGAACACAATGCCCTCTATTTGCATTCGAGGGGTTGTATTGAATTTAAGTTTTTATTTTTTATAGTTGATAAAGCCAAATCCAATGACTGTTGTGATATCAGCAACCTTGTAGCACTACGTGAAATGGAGTGGCAGGTTAGATTGAATGCCACGAAATTTCCAGGGCTTAATGAAAGCATTTCATTAAAACCTTTATTGAAGTACAGGACCAACTTCATTTGACCTTTTTGACCTTTTTGAATTTGTTCCTATTTTATATATTTTATTTAATAGATTCAGTGTTATTGACATTTTTTATTCAGTATTGAGAAGATTTACTACATTACACAACATTATCACCTCTGTGGTTATTGGGGTGGTCAGTATTATACATACACTTTTATTAGAGTATTTTAAAGTGTATAAAATACATTTATTTTCAAATGATATTATTTTCTGTTTTGACTATTTAATTACATTTTTATTTTTATTTTTAATGCATATTTTTGTAATATTATTAATGTGTTTGATTAATGTAATTTGAGTATAATTTTAAATATTGTATAACCTTATGGTTATGAAATGGTTACCTTTACGAATTGTTAATTAATTGGATAATGGGATAATTGAAGCAGGGGATGTGATATATAAAAGGAATACAGCTGGGTGTGTTGTATATGACTCTGAAGAAGCCAGTTTTACTGGTGAAAGCGCTCAGTCGGTGTATTTTTTATGGATTAAAATTATTGCCTCAGTTACTGGTTTGTGCCTTATTGCTGACTCTGATAGCACTGTGGTTGACGTTGTTTTTTGTATCCACAGTCCTACACAGCACCGGGGGTGGCACACCTGACTCTCACATGTGTATGTTGGAAGAGGGGCACAGCTGACAGTTGTGCACATTTGTGACTACTGTACTGGTATGCCAGGTACTCCATTTTAGTGTGTGGACCTACCTAAATTGCTGGTTGTAGGCATACCAGTGTACGTCAGATCCTAGCTTGAATTACCAGCATAGTGGTTTCAGACATCCTAGCCTTCACAACCTGCATCCAACTGCCTGGCCTGCTGTAGTCTGTGTGTGTGTGTTTGTGGGGGTTGAGGTCATCCATTGGGCATCTCCAGAGGCCAATGTATAACATTTCCCTGTAGTGGTCTACACCTGTCCAGCTGTATGAGACTTGTGTGGGCTGTATGGACAGACATGATGTTCAGCCCATAACCTGCAGTGGGTTAGGACACCCTGTGTACTACTGGCTACTATTGTGACCCCAATTTGTGCTACAGATGTCATGGTGCCACTATGGACGTGCACTGTCTGCTGCCCTAACAGTCGGCCACCAAATTCCCTTGTATGCTCACATCCATACCATAGCTACAGGTAAATACACATTCTAATACAACTGCCAATTGTTAGGTTGATTGACTTACCTTGGGGGTGTTCCAGAGTTGAGGATGGTGCTGGAGGGCTGCCTATGTCGTATGCACACAGTGCACTTCCTGTACATGGCTGAGCACAGGTAGTGTCATGTTTGGCATCCCTTGTACTGACTGTGCAAGTCAGAGAGGGTGAAAATCCCTGGGTACCTACTGTGTCAGTGCATATGCCATGTGTTGCCTCCTTGCCAAGGGCAGGTCATACTGTGCATGCCTCCTTTCGCCGACTGGGTCCAGCTCAGGTAGTTCCTCCTCCAAGTCACACTGTGCCTGTACAGGTGTGGCATTGGTGGGGGGCTGTGTGGCCCTGCCCCATGCTGTTCCTGCTGCAACTGTTACCGCAGGATCAGATTGTGTAGCATAGCACATACCATAACAATTTGTGTGCATGTAGCTGGTGAATACTGCAAGGCTTCAACAGATGTGTCCAGACACCAGAACTGTGACCTCAGCATCCCAAACACACGCTCAAGTATATGTCTTGCCTATGCGTGTGCCTCAGTATGGTGTAGTTGTTCAGGTGTGTGTGTGCATTGCTGATGGGTGTCATCAGCCATGACTCCAGTGGATACCCAGCATTCCCCACTATGTGACTGTAGGGGATGTCCATATTGCCAAAGGTGTGGTACAGCTGTGTCAGATGCCATATATCAGAATTGTCATAGCTTCCAGGGCAGACAGCACACACATTCAGTTTAATGCCCTGTCCATCACTTACGGCCTAGCTGTTGTAGGGCATGTCCCTGCAGTGACTGTAGGCCCTACCCTGCTCACCAGGTGGTGCTTTGATTTTTATGTGCGTGCAGGCTATAGCACCCAGTACCCCAGGGTAGTCTGCCATTTGGTGGGAGAGATGCATATTGCTGGCCAACAAAGCACGTGTGTTAAGGACATGTACGTGTTCACTGGCACATGGTGACATGGCATCTGTGAACTGGTGCAATACTCTGGATGCAGATGCCTGTGAGATCCCCATGATATCCCCAGTTGTGCATTGGGAAGTACCTGTGGCTAGTATACCTAGGCCAACACATACCTTGGTATCCACTGGGATGGGTTTCCCTCGGCCTGTTCGATGTGTCAGGTGTGGCCGGCATAGCTCAACAAGCTACTGTAGGAGTTCTCTGTCCACTCCATAGCACTCCATTATCTCCAGCCCATGTAGCCCCT
>NC_056729.1:509945641-509978141 GCF_019279795.1 Protopterus annectens
TAAATGCAGCTGTAAGCCAGGTCACATCTTCATGCATGTGATCAATATTTTGTTTCAAAATAAGGATATTTGAAAGTCTTCTTCCAAAAATGATGATTTAAAACTCCTGCTGAGGGGATTTAAACAAAGCTTTTTACAAGATACAACATGGCATATTATGGGACATAATGAAAGAATACAATCTAAATGAGAGGATACTAAAGCTATTGTATACTACATATGAAAAGATTAAAATAAAATCATAAGTAAACGGGTAGCTAACTCATGAAATAGGCATAAAAAGTGGTATAAGACAAGGTTGTCCAGTAAGTAGCATTTGATTAGAGTTAGTTATGAATGCAGTAGTTAATAAAATGAATACTGAACTAAAAGTAGCCTAATTCAAGATGACAGAAGGAATTAGAGAACCAATAATGTCCTCATATGCAGATAAAATAATAGAAGTGACAAAGAACAAAGAATGGGTGATGGAAACTATTAAGTATCTAAATGAGTATTTGGAGGCCATAAGTATGAGTATAGATGTGGATACGAGTAAAGGAATAGGAGAAGAAGGTAAGACAGAACTATTCAGTTTATCAGGATGGAAATACAATTATTAGGTATAACATTTTGAAATGAAATGGTGAAATACAACAATGGAAGATACAATAATCAAATTGAGAAATATATGTTCATTTTGGAAAACATATATTATCATACAAAAAGAAGATGCATTTAGTAAAGAATGTGCTGTTGGGAAAAAATTGTAAATGTGTTTATGATTCCAACAAACTATGAAAAAGAAATAATAGTTGTATTTTCATTTATATGGAGATCAAGACTGAATCCAATAAGAACAGGACCTTTATATACTAAAGATGAAGAAGGATGGAGGTTGGTTTTAATAAACCCAGTGGTTTATGTAGCATCATTACATTTATACAAAGTGATAAGATAGATAAAAGAGGAAACTTGATCATTGATATGTGTAATAATGAAAGAGAAACATAAAAATATGGTGTATTTTGAGTAAAGATAAAAGAAAGAAAGAAGGTATGAAGGGAAAATGAAAGAGTATCAAGGTAAAATAATATTGTGGAAGGTAAAGATAAAATATATAGAAGAAAATATGAAATGAAGGTATTTAAGTATAACACATGATGTGTTCAGCCACAGAAAAATAATGAGGAAGAGCAAATCAAAGTGATAAAAGTTAGACTAGAACACTATGGTATGAAAATATGTAGACTGTAAAGATTTGATTGGGGTTATCAATAAAAGATTACCAGTAAAAATGAATATGCAGTACAAATGAATAAGAGAAAGAATGTGCAATTATTGTAGAGAAGCTGAAACAACAAAACACATTATTTTTCGAATGTAAAAGGGCGACAACTATGGGAAAAGATTTGTGAATTTAATATTTTGGAAGGAATTGCAAACATGGAATATATAAATATGGACATGGAATATGGATATTATAAAGGGAAAGGAAGGGAAGAAGTAAGTAAAAGTCATGAAATAATGTTTTGCATTATACAGACAATATGGAATGAATAATTAAATGAGATTAAGTTTAATGGGAAATGGAGATTAGAAGATATATTGAAAAAAATATGATTCTGGTTATTGGAAAAAGGGTGGGGTCATAAAATTAAGGTATAGGAAGAGATATGGACATTTATATAGTCACGTGAATGATGAAACAATTGTAAACATTGCAAATAATTGTAAATAGTGTATAGTACATAAATAATGTAAACATTGTATATAATGTGTTTATTAATAAAGGACCCTTACGCTTTTTGATAGGCAGCATGTTATCTTTTACATCCACCTGAGTTACTCTCAACTCGGTTAACAGTTGCCTTTTGAATTTAACTGATACATTCCTATAATTTCTGTATCTGTTCTGCTTTTCTTGTATACTGACCTTATACCACCTTAATTAAAACAATAGCAAGGCTATCTGGTGCCCTGGGCAATACCCAAAACTGATGTCCTCTCAACTCAAAGTTGAGCCCGCCCCAAAATAGTCTTCTGTGCTCCTGTAACTGTAACAAGCCATTTTCTAATGCCACAATGAGCTACATCCATAAATATAAATGTAGGACTGGCATTCATTCATAAAGCTGTGATATCATTGTGGCTTCATAATCAATAACTATAGTGTATCCATGCCCCCTCAGCACCGGCTGATCGCACTCCCTATAAGCTTGCCCCAGGGTTGGACACATCTTTCATCACACCCTAATTACAGCTCTGAGATTAATATATACTTTTTGCATGTTTGTTTCTACTGAAACTTCTGCACAATATAACCTGCGATTTCTTATTCACCGCACCTGTTGCATTCTCTATTCTTACTACAACTAGTGGGCTGAGTTTTGGCCCATAACTAATAAAGTACACAAAGCTTTGAAAATCAGACACATACTGATGCATGATCAAATGTACCTAAATTCTGTAAAAAAAAAAAAAGCAAGGCAGGAGATGCTACACTGCTTGAAACAGTAGGTCATCTCATATGCCCCCCCCAAATCTGGACTCTTGTCCCACAAACCTCGTTACATCCCATCTGCAGGAGTTGTGACTAGCTCTCTTGTAGGTCACCATATCCTCACTTCAGGATGGAGCTTTTCCACCATATTTATAGAAGGCCTTTGTTACCCCAGTTATTAAAAAGGCTATTTTAGATGCAGATATATGGGAAATTACAGATCTATTTTAAATCATCTATTTACAGGTAAAATTCTTGACAGTTTATATGTGTGGAACTGGACTCATATTTGAAAGTTAACAGCATCTAGATTCCTTTCATTTGTGGCTTTCTGTTGAAACATATTCAGAAATTATCTTCACCAGGGTCTTTAATGATCTTCTTTTAGGGAGAGATTAACATTGTTGTTTGATCTTGAACTTTTTAAGTCTCTTTACTGCATTTGACACAACTGATCATGTAATCCATTTGTAACATTTAAGGTATTAGTGTGGTATTAGATGTTATCTTAAAATGTTTTACTTCCTACCAATCCAGATGAACTCAGAGGTTAGTATTGGAATGAATTCCTTGTATCCTAGTCTGTAACCTCTTATGTGCCAATCTTTTTTAATTCTGAGTCCATTAATGTTTCCTATATACTTGCTCCTGTTAGGGGATGTAGTACATGGGAGAGGTTAACAATATCATTGTTACCCTAATAATAGATGGCTGTACCTCTCCTTCCCTCAAGAATCTAATCTGGCCTCAAACAAATTAGCTGTAGAACTGAAATAAAGCCAGATCTGGATGTTCAATTATATGCTGCCGCTCAATATTTCCAAGACATTTCCCATGGCTAGACATGCCATATTCTGAAATTCATCTGCACCATTGTTGCCACCAGACGTCATGTAAAGTGATGACATCTTGAACATGTCAATGGTGTGAAATTTGAGGTGAAATTTAATGACTGGCTCATATTTAAGGACCATGTGAAGGGGTTGTTGCTAACACAATTGGTAGCTACTTGAGAATCTTTTTAGGGAAAGTCCATATAGTACATGGGATGGTAACAACACTGGAATATCTGATTTTTAGGTAAAAGAGTGTATGACTCTGATTTGGTGGAAAGAGTGTTTCTTTAAAGTGTTTAACCTAAAACAGGATCATACTTTTTAAACTTATGAAACATATGTGTCTGCTGCAGTCAAATCCATTTGTTATTACCTGAGGAATCTTATTTTTCTTATGTCTGCTCCTGTTAGGGGTCACCACAGCGAATCATCTGTTTTTATTTCTTCCTGTCCTCTGCTTCTTGCTCTGTCACACCAACCACCTGCATGCCCTATCTCATCACATCCATAAACCTTAACTTAGGCCTTCATCTTTTCCTCTTACCCAGCAGCTCCATCCTTAGCATCCTTCTCCCAATATGCCCAGTATCCCTCCTCAGCACATGTCCAAATCAATGCAATCTCTCCTCTCGGGCTTTGTCTCCAAACTGTCCAACCTCAGCTGACCCTCTTATACACTGATTCCTAATTCTGTCCATCCTCATCACACCTAATGCACATCTTAACATCTTTAACTCTGCCACCTCCATCTCTGACTCCTATCTTTTTGTCAGTGCCATCATCTCCAACCTATATAACATAGCTGGTCTCACTACCCTCTTGCAAACCTTCCCTTTCACTCTTACTGGTACCAGTCTGTCACAAATCACTCCTGACATTTTTCTCCACCCACTCCACCCTGCCTATACTCTCTTCTTCACCTCTTTTCCACACTCACCATTACTCTGAACTGTTGATCCCAAGTATTTAAACTCATTCATCATCACCAGCTCTACTTCCTGCATCCTCACCATTCCTCTGTCCTCCATCTCATTCACACACATATATTCTATCTTAGTACTGCTGACTTTCATTCTGCTCCTCTCTAGAGCATATCTCGGCCTCTCCAGGGTCTCCTCATCCTGTTCCCTACTCTAACTACAAATCACAATGCCATCCGCAAACATCATAGTCCACAGGCACTCCTGTCTGATCTCGTCTGTCAACCTGTCCATCACCATTGCAAATAAGATAGGGCTCAGAGCTGATCCTTGATGTAATCCCACCTCCACCTTGAGCGCAGCACTCCTACCACAGACCTCACCATTGCCACACTGCCCTCATACATACCCTGCACCACTCTTACCACTCCCGACTTCCTCATACAATATTGTCTTTAATTAGCACCTTTGTATGCTTTCTCTAGACTACAGTAATGCTCTGTACCTGGGACTTCTGGGATCAGAGCTTGACCATTTGTAACTTGTGCAGAAATCTGCAGCTCAGTAACTGATGGTGTATTCTTATACTACTATATTAATCTGCACAGTCAACAATGAGTGTTAGTTAAAGTCATATATGACCTATAATGTTCTGGTCCTGGTTTAGCTAAGTCTTCATGATATGTGTTCCTTTTATTTTAAAATAGTTCTGGAATAGTATCACATGACTCATTCCCCACACTTATCAATCCTGTAGGAGGTATCAGTGGTTTGAATTGATTCATCTGGTGAATGTTCTTTTGCCTTTCAAGGGACATATCCTTGAAACTATAGCAAGGCTGGTTAAGGATGCCATCTGATGCTCACTGTGCTGGCAGCATCTCCTTCCATCACACTCATCCTCTCAGTGAACATCCCCCACTGTTGCCAGTGGTGAGGATTAAGGCTCCTTAATTACTGGTCCAGTGGTGGGTCATCAGATTTGGTTGGCAGTGGTAGGATATCTTTATCACATTTGGCTGGCAGTGGTGGGACTGAGATTCAGTGGTGTGGATATTGAACTCCTGTATCCTGTAAACAGTGGTCACTAAAGAAGGTGCTTGTACTGTCAAGCAGCCACATGGTAGACATTCACAGTTTCATATCACAGTAATTTTATTTATTTTTTATTATCTTAGTTAGTCGGGGAGAGCAGGTAAGGATGTAAGCAGAGGATTATGGCAAGCTGACAAGGAGCTAGTTGGCTGAGATGTGCCAAGTCAAAGGACTGGTGCATGCCAACCTGACTAAAGAGGAAATGATTGCAGCTTTAGTCACAGCTGCATCACAGGCCAACAACCAGGCAGACAGCCAAACTGGCCTTAGGGATGCACAACTCTCAGTAAATGGACAGTTCAGCTTTGCCTCAGTGCTTAAAGATCTGTCTGGAGTTAGAGACTTGAACTGGAGGCCAAACGTTTGGAAACAGAATCAGCTGAGAAACTGCGACATTTAGAGGCTGAAGAAAATGAGAAACTGTGGTGTTTGGAGGCTGAAGAAAAGGAGAAACAGAAACAAATGGAATTAGAATCAGCAGAGAGACTGAGATATCTGGAAGCTGAAGAAAATGAGGGGCAGAGGCAACATAAAAAGGAAATGCTGACTCTTCACCGGGGTCATAGAGGTAACGGGGAAGGGAGTAACTGAACCCCAGAATCAATAAACAATAGTAAATGTCTTCCACAATTTACAGAGGGTGATAATTTTGATAGTTTTATTCATATGTTTGAAAGGGTATGCAAACAGTATAATGTTGACCAAGGGCTCTGGGTATGGTTCCTGAGCCCCCTTACTCCATTTACTCCATGGCAAAGCTGTAACTGCTGTTTCTAAATTGTCTGATACTGATTGCTTACATTATAATACAGTTTAAAAAAATTTATTAGTGTGTTTTAAGTTAACACATGAAGCTTATAGAAAAAAGTTTTGTGAACACAAAAGTGTGTGTGATTATGTTGCTGAATTAAGCACTTATTTTCATAGGTGGGTGAGTGGGTGTCAGGTCACCATTTTTGAAGGGCTGGCAGACCTTTTGGTGAGGGAACAAGCCCTTAGCAATTTTCCAGAAGACATGAGAATTTGGTTGGCAGATAGAGAATGCATCACTGCAGATGAGTTGGGGGAAAAGGGAGAACTATACCTAGCACGCAGGGCATCACTACACAGGAAAAGGATACCCAGTGCTGCACATGGGTATAAGGGAACACATGGTGGGCAGCCTAAACCACCCCAACAGAGTCTAACAGTAACAGGGGAAGTCACTAGTTCAGGTACATGTCCAGGATCGAGGGATAAATGTTTTAAATGTAACCAGTGAGGCCATGTAGCATATAGATGTCCACAGAGGCAAGGTGGGGAATAAAAGGTAGGGGACCCAGCAAGTGAGAATGACAGAATGACAGTGGTAATTTGTCTGCAGACAACAAGGTAGCAAACTACCACAAGAGTTTATATCCTATCTTAGTATATGGGAAATGGGCCACTGCTAAGAGAGACACAGCTTCTGACCTAACCATTGTGAAGCCTGCAATTGTTAAAGAGGAGCACTACTTGTTTGAGCAGTCTACTCCAGTCAGAGCTTTAGGATGGACCCCATTCTAAATACCTGATTGGAAGGGCGGAAAAGGAAGCAAGCAAATAGGTGTATTTGAGGATATACCTGCAGATGTCCTGATACGGAATTTTCTTGATAATGCAGTACCTTGTGTGCATGGAGTTACATGTAGTCAGGCTTGGAGACAAGCATGTGGGTCTGATAGCCTGGGGGGGGCCCAAACAGACCGCACACTTGAAGCCAAGATGGGTGAGGTGGCTACTTCAGGGAGGAAGCTACCCTGTAGCAGTGAGACTGAAGGGGAGCCACAGCTGATAGTGGGTACTGATGTTCCCTTGGTCAGAGTGACTGCAAGGACAGAGGTGAATAGTAGCACCCAGGCAGACAGTGAGGCACTGCTGTCAGAGGATACCAGACTTCCTGTGGAAGAGGAACTGGGAAGGGTTACAAAGAGCATTGTGACAGGCTCAGCTCTCAGATCCTACATTACAAGACTTGAGGAAGGTATCCAGGGAGGTACCTGATTGTCAAGGAAAGGCAGAATCTGTATTGTGGGACAAAGGGTTACTGCATAGAGAGTGGACCCCAGATGGAGGGCTTGAGGGTGAAAGAATACAGCAGTTGGCAGTGCTCAGAGCCTACCATCTGGCACTTCTAACCATAGCTCTGATATTCCCTTTGCAGGTCCTATTGGTATAAAGCATACAAAGAGATGTAGTATGCAGAACGTTCAATAGCCTGGGATTTCCAGGGATGTAACAGGGTAATGCAGGACCTGTGAACAGTGCCAAAAAGCAGGCAATGCAGGAGACAAGGTCAAATCTCCTTTAATGCCTTTGCCTGTGATCAAGGAGCCATTTTAGAGGGTAGCTATGGATATTGTGGGGCCTCTGAGTACCCCAAGTTCCACCTGGAACAAGTCTATCCTAGTGGTAGAAGATTATGCTACCAGATACCCTGAGGCAGGGGCTCTGTCCTCCATCAAGGCAGAACAGGTGGCAAATGCTTTGTTAGAGATTTTAAACAGGGTAGGTTTCCCAAATGAAATACTGACTGACAGAGCTACCAATTTCATCAGACCTACTGGCTTGTTTGTGAGAGCACGCTGTGGGGTAAAGCACCTAAAGACTTCCCCCTAGCATCCCCAGAGTAATGGTTTTGTGGAGAGGTTTAACTCTACACTAAAGACCATGCTACAGGCATTTGCAGACCAGTTTAAGAGGGAGTCAGACAAATATTTGCCCCATCTGTTATTTACTTACAGAGAGGTGCATCAGGAATCCACAGGTTTTTCACCCTTTGAGTTGTTGTATGGGCATAGGGTGAGGGGACCTCTAGATTTGATTCACGATGGGTGGGAGGATGAGTGTGAATTCCACAAAGAGTCCATTGCGGCATATATCCTAAACCTCAGGACAAGGGTCAGAGAAGTTATGGGCTTCACCCAGGAGAACCTGGCAGAAGCCTAGCAACAGAAAAAGGTCTGGTATGACAGGAATGCTTGAGCTAGAGAGTATGCTGTGAGGTAGCAGGTTATGGTTCTCATGTCTGTCAGACACAATAAGCTGCAGGCAGCTTGGGAAAGACCCTTCAAAATTGTAAGGAAGATCAGTGATATTAACTACATGGTAAAACTGCTAAGCAGGAGGCAGGAGCGCAAACTGCACCATGTTAGCATAATGAAATATTACCATGATAGAGAGGCGCTTGTGCTTAGTATTTGCAGTGGATGGCAGGAAGAGTCTGAGGGGGATCTGGTGACTGATCTCCTTAGTGAAGCTTGACTGACACCTCAGTGGAAGGGGTGGCAATGTCCCAGCAGCTATCCTCTACCCAAGTTCCAGAAATCCGAGCAGTGTTACAGGAGTTTATGGGCATGTTCACTGGAAAACTAGGGTGTACCCACCTGGTGCAGCACCATGTGGATAGAGGACCTCAAAGGCCTATTAAGCAGGCCCCTTATAGGGTGCTTGAGAGAGTCAAACAGACTGAGGAAGAGATACAGGAAATGTTGGAACTGGGGTAATACAAAAGTCCAGCAGTCTCTGGGCCTCCCCAGTGGTTCTAGTACCAAAGAAAGATGGCAGCACCAGGTTCTGTGTGGACTACAGGAAATTAAACAGTCACACAGAGTCAGATACTTACCCCATGCCTAGGACAGATGAAGCCCTAGAGCTGCTGAGTGGAGCTAAGTATCTTACCACTATTGATCTTACCAAGGGCTACTAGCAGGTGCCCTTGACTCCCAATGCTAGACAGGTCAGCCTTTGTGACTTCTATTGGCTTGTATGAGTTCACAAAGATGCCCTTTGGGATGAAAATGCCCAAGCAACTTTCCAGAAGCTTATAGATTATATCCTAGCAGGAGCAGGAGATTTTGTCTTGCTTACCTTGATGATATTGCCATCTACAGCCATTCCTGGAAGAGCACTTTCAGCATGTTGTGAAGGTGCTGCGCAGACTACAGAGGGCAGAGTTGACCATTAAGCCCAGTAAGTGTTAGGTGGTGGCAGAGGTCTTCTACCTTGCAGTGGGGAGTGGTAAGATCAGAACTGAACATGTCAAAGTGGAAGCCTTTCAGGCATGGCCTGTCCCTGTTACCAAAGAGCAAGTGAGGGCATTCTTAGGAACAGCAGGGTACTACATTAAGTTTGTCCCCAATTATAGTACATAGCTGCTCTCCTCACAGACCTGACAAGGAAAACAGGCCATATAAGGTAGTGTGGACCCCAGCATGTAGACGGGCATTCCAGAAGCTTAAAAGAACTTTGGGAGGACCCCTTGTGTTAGCTGGTCGAGATTACACCAAATAATTTGTTTTTCAGGTGTATGCTTCAAACCATCATGTGGTGGGGGCTCAGCCAGATTTACTCAAAGGGAGAAGAGCACCCAGTGGTATATCTTAGCCATAGACTCCAGAGAGGAATGCTATGCACCTGTAGAAAAGGAATGTCTAGCCGTAGTGTGGGCACTGCAGAAACGTCAGCCTTATCTGTATGGAAGGAAATTCACTGTAGTTACAGAGCACAATCCCTTAACATGACTACATCAAGGCAGCCAGCAAAATGCCAAGTTACTAAGGTGAAGCCTAGAGGTGCAGGCATATGATATGACAGTGCAGCATCATATTGGGGTCAGCAATGCTGACACAGATGGGCTCTCAAGACAGGGAATGAGATAATGTATTCCCAGATAGGCTCATTCATCTTAAGCCATGCTTCTCAAGGATCGGTTAAAAAATAGCTTGAGTCTTTGAAGGGGGAAGAAGTGTGATGAATGGCGATACTGCCAGCACAGCTAGCTGGAATTTTGTAAATAATTATATGTTATTGGTGAATATTAAAATGAATTATACAAGTTGCTTGTGTTACAAATGTATTCGAACTGTATGTCATCTGTATATCAA
Organism: Protopterus annectens; assembly: GCF_019279795.1. Classification (NCBI taxonomy): domain Eukaryota; kingdom Metazoa; phylum Chordata; order Ceratodontiformes; family Protopteridae; genus Protopterus; species Protopterus annectens. Next base: position 509,955,879 of record NC_056729.1, read on the forward strand.
TCTGCTTGTACAGATGTGTGAGTTGAAAAGATACTTTGCAAAGTGCTTGTGCTTAAAGTGTATCCACAGTGTGCCCTAGTGGAAGAGAATAGAAATGTACATGCACTATTTTAATTGTTTAAATGTATATGTTAACAGAGGAAACTGTAGGGTTAACTTCACTCCAGAAAACTTTAGAAAAATATCTGAAATTAAACTACTTTATAGGTTATGCAATAAAACAGCTATCTCTCGAGTTTTTAATGCAGCTAGCAACACAAAATCTGTACTAAGGAGCATTTTGTATTGTCCGTGATGTGAACTAATTACTAATTTTTGAAGCATGAAGGAATGCAATTGCTTTATGACTTTCAGCACCTCCCAAAGATCTGAGGAAAAGCCCTTGTCTGTATATTTTTACAGTTGATGCTAAATGCTGCCAGCTTCTAGCAATGACGAGTTTGGCCTGGGAACTAGAAGTCAGATGGCCAGAAATTATGTCATTCTGCAAGCTATCCCAGCAGTAATATTTTAGATATTAATTTGAGAAGTCCCTTAGTGAGACAGAGCATTCTGTATTCGGTCTTGGACCTGACAACAAGAACCATTCACCACATTTGCCTTGCTCTATTAGTAAGTTCTTAGGTTATAATATAATTCTCTTATATTCAATCAGGAATATAGTGAAGCTTAGTTTAGATATTTTTCTTTATTTATTGGAGACTGTCCTGCAATGCTGTTTTAAATATTTCCTGTGGTTTTGAACTCTGTCACTGTGAATATATATTTAGCATTATCTTGTCTTGTTCTTTTATTATTTATTATTAAATATGTTTAAACCTTTCATTGTGTCAGATCTGTGTAGAGATATTTAAATAATGAGAGTACTTGCATATTTATTTAGTGATACTGTGTGATCCACTCCTAATAGTCATGCTCTTGGTGAAACTACTATTTGTATTAATATAAATATTACATGGTAAAATTGGGCATCCTTTGTTAAGTACCCTAAAGGAGCTGATAAGGAGTGACTGATGGCAGTGCAAACTACATTATAGTCTGAGCAGAAGGGGGCATAGTTAGCAAATCTGTGCCAGCATTTCCCAGGTGTGTGTGTGTGTGTGTGTGTGTGTGTGTGCGTGTGTGTGTGTGTGTGTGTGTGTGTGTGTGTGTGTGTGTGTGTGTGTGTGTGTGTGTGTGTGTGTGTGTGTGTGTGTGTGTGTGTGTGTGTGTGTGTGTGTGTGTGTGTAAATCAAACCTCAAAGAGTGTGTGTATCAGCTACTTGGGCAGAGACATGAAGCATTGGCTGGACACAGAGGGTGCTGGAGGTCTTGGCTTGGTCCCTCAGCTGAGATCTCAACTCTTTAGCTGTGTCATTGGGTGTCTTATTGGGGAAGAGGGAGAAACCAGCCAAGGACTGACTGTGGTTTCTGTGTGCTCTTAAGGGAAATTGCACTTGATGCAGAGAGTTTCATCTGGAAATACTGTGTCTGTACTTATTGTCATCTCAGTGAATGTCTGCCACTGTTGCCAGTGGTGAGGACTGAGGCTCCTTGATTAATTTTCCAGTGGACAGTCATCACACTTACCATTTTCAAAGCTCCCTAAAGACATAGCTATCTGAGCTCACATGAATTATGAAATGAGCCTTTAGCACTCTATATTTATTATTTTAAAGTTTCACCCTTCTTATTTAGTTCCTATTTATATACTTCTGTGATTTTTTTTTGTATTGTTGCATATTTTCTAAATACCCAAATGTGTCTGAATTTGAATTTATTTATCTGTTACCTGTATTGCTGTATACTAAATTTTGAAATGTATCACTGTGTTTGCACCACACATTTTTCCTTGCACTTTGGTCTTTTATATTTTATTGCTGATGTGTTCAACTTTTGTTATAACAAAAGCACGGAATGTGTTTCCTGGAAACTCGGCTGAAAATTGAGGCACTACCATGCTAGATAACCTAGTTATTAAATCAAATAAATAAAAGTTCTACTTTCTTATACCCAGAATATCCAAACTCTGTGTATAACAAAACTAGTCTTTTCTGTGCCATATTTTCAGATTTCCCTAAAGCATTTAGCACAGTAAATCATATTCTCATAATCACCAAAATGAGGGCAATTAACAATAACTCTTCAGATATCAATATCTAAGAATGTTTTTATTTTAAGAGCTCACCCTTTTCATGACTATTACTTAAGAATGTTGACACATCTAACACTACATTCCAGGAAAACCTCCATCAGTATCATTTCTGGCCCTATAACCATTAGACATTGTTACCATCACACAGTAACTTTTGATTTTACAAAATATTTTGTTATATCATTTTGTTATCCTCTGGCATCCATGGTGTAAATATGTTGTAAATATGGTATAAATAGAAGTACATTGTGTAAATAGTTGTTTTTTTATGGTTATACCCTCCTTACCGCTTTTCTTACTTCTTAAGACAGTCATATATTCTTCCTTCCAAGCCACTTTCCATTTGTATCCCCAGACTTTGACTGTAATAGGTTATTGGGGTCTTTACTACTTATATTGGTCTCTAAGATGTAAGCTTCCCTGTAAGATAACTGCTGTGTTCTAAATGCATAGTTTTTGCACTGTTACATATATACCTATACTTTACTGCTTCCCGCAATGACTTACAGTTTTTCCTTTGTATGTTTGAAAAGTTTGAAAAATTCAATAAAAATATATTTGAAAAAAAAAAAGAATGTTGAAACATCTTGATTTGCACATTTCAGCATTACTATTAATTTAAAAAGTTACACTTCTGGCAGTCACTTTATTAAAGTGGTATTGCGTGGTCTCTAAATGTCACAGACATATTATGTGTGAAGTTTGCCATGTCTCCACATTTCTGGTGAGACATTACTAAGTAAAATATGACATCCATAACAAATATTCGTGGCTGCATTGTTCAATTTGCCACTTTTTAGAAATTATTCTATTACCTAAAAACAAATTAGATGTAGAGCAGAATCACATCTCTACACTGTTGCATGTAGACATTTTAACAGTCTTGGCAGGATCCATTTTTGTTACTTCTCAATTAAATAATTTGTTGTGCAGTTAGAGTAGACCATGTACTATTTTTAATTGCTAAATTCTTATTTTTTCATATACATTTCTGCACATCATTTAAAGACATGTTTGGCAAATAAATAGTCCAACATGTTCTGTGACATTTAGTTGGTTGGTTATGACAGAACTTTTCTGTATGCATATGCATGTATGTGTGTGTGTGTGTGTGTGTGTGTGTGTGTGTGTGTGTGTGTGTGTGTGTGTATGTACGTGTGTTGATAGTTTGACAGCATAAGAGTAAAATAAACTGATGAAGTCCTACATAAATAAATGTAAATAATGGAATGTCTTACAGCACTTCATAAAGAAATACACACCCGAATTGCAGATAAAACATGTGTAGGCCAAAATATATTCTAGATATTGAGTAATGCAGTTCTTTCATTAGGAGATACACTCCTCAACTTCTTTGTTCAAGAATTCTAGACAAAGACAAAACTAATGAGAACAAAGACCCGAAATCAGGGGCAATTTTAAAATAGTACCTTATTCACTTGGTATGTTAATAGAACAACAGGTTTTGCATCAACATTCATTTTCTGATCAAGTAGAAGTATAAAAGTCTAATATGTGACTTTATTACCTGCCAGTAGTACTCAGTGGTTTACCAAAACATCATTGTTTGACAGAGAGGGCAAAAATATGAGATAAAATCAGGGATATCCTGCAAAATCAGAAGCAGTTGAGAGGTATGCTGGGAAGTACTGAAGAACAGTAAGTTTTTGAGGACTGGTGTTGGTGCAGCCCACTTAATGACAGTCATCATATATAGCAGAGAAGCAATACATCTTCTTCTTAACCGCACACTGAAGGTAGCAGACTAATCAGGACATGAAAAGTCCAATAAATTATTCTGTATTCTTACATTAAAAGGCAAATTGTGGTTTATTTGTTCAAATTTTAAAGTGAAACAAGATTCGAGTGAATTAGGGTAAATTAATTTTCTTTTTAGTGAGGCCCACGGAGATATTTTCTTGCTATGAAAACTTTGTTATCTTGTCTGTTTTTGCAATGATTTGTTTACCGTATGGGGATTTATTTTTGGTGGAATAAGATGAAACACTTTGCCACAAGTTACACTTGAATAAGAAAAGTATCAAAATAACATGATATATATAAAAAAAATCACAATCCCTTAAAAGAGGCAACCAGCTAGTTTCAGGTTGTGAATTCACAGATGCAGTTCTTCATTAATATGTGTTCGGATTATATCTCGAGAAACCTAATATTTGCCACTGAATCCTTGCACCACCTCTAATATTATACAGCATTTTATCAAGTTCTCCAAGCACAAATTAGTGTAATAGATGAATGACCTACCAGAAGCTTTATGCAGTAACGTCTGCTTTGTGCTTTGTGGTTACAAATGTCACAACAGATGTTTATTGGCATTGTTAATCAACTACTGCATGGCATGACAGAAGGCTTGCTAAAAAGATTCTTTTTGTGCTACTCATCAGGCAAATAACTTAGCTGTCTACTGCCAGATATCATAATTTAGAATATTCTGGGAGATCTGAATGGATTCAGGATGAAGGAACCAGATGTATCTGAGTCATCTGTCACGTTTTCAGGAGGCAGGTTTGATTCATGGCACTGTAATGAAAGAGTTATTCAGACTGAAGGAACTTACTCAATGGAGAGCAACAAATTAAATAACAAAGGGATTTAATGAGTCATGTTGTGCCACTGATAGCCAGAATTCAGAACTGATAACACCAGGAGAACAAGGGAGGAAGGACTGATGTTTTGCATTTACTGATAACGTTAGGTCATCTCCATGTCGAAGTAATACATACTTTCTATCATTTTCTATTTGTGATGGATGGGTTTTACACTTTCATAAGTATATAGATTATTTGGAAAAAAATCCTTTTTTAGCCCGTATTATTTGAACTGCTAAATTCATATTTAGTGCTGTTAATAGCACAGTATATTAAAAACAGAGTGCTCATTGCTTGAAATTGCTGCCTCTGAGTAAAATATTTCTGTTATTGCCATGAAGGAATTAAAACAAATGCTTAGTCTATTTAAAGACTGAGCCCTTACATAGGTGATGGGTACAGAAATGTGTGTAAGTACTAGTTCTGATCAGCTGATACCAACTGAGAGATTTACTACACTAAAAATCTGTTACCATCCTTGTCAGTGAGGTGCATCTCAGGTTTCCGCCTGCATGAGGGGGTAATGGAGGATCATGCAGGTCATTATCATAAAAAGCATGACTCAGCTGTAAAATTGAATGGAGACGTAATTTACTTTGTACTTTATTAATCCCAAATTATTAAGTCAGCACCAGAAAACCTGTATTATCCTTCACCTGCAATGAATTAGTAGAAAATGGATTACAGTAAATAAATAAATCAGGTTACCATAAAGCCAAATTCAGTTGGTTGTACAGTGTAGGACTATATTTTGATGGAAGATAAAGGCCCTTTCATCCTCTAGCATGCCTTTTCCTTTCATTGTGACAAGATGCAGCTTACATTACAGCTTACTTATCTCCTTCCCATATAACTCATTTATGTATGCCCACATGCACATTCTTAGATTATGCCAACCTATTAACTATTTCAGAAGGCTCATCCTATCACTCAGCTCCCTTTATGTGAAAAAGGAAATATTCTACTTTTCTTCATGCAGCTACTCATCCTGTATTTTCTTCTCTTCTAACATTATTTGTTGTCACTACTTCCCACATTTTCTACTCTATTTCATATTTCCCACAGTCACATCCAAGGTTCTATATACTATTTCCATTAACACATTAATATTCATTCATCCATTCAGTCATTTGTTTTGATATGCATTTCTTCTACTTCATGGCCATGGGGAGACATATCTTCTCCTGGTCAACAGTGAGTATAAAGCAAGTGCCAATCAAGGAACTCTGCTCTACCTTGAGAAATATTCAAACTTGCACACGCAATGCACCCACATGCATGCCTTTGGAATGTTCAAGGAAATTATAGCCACTGACTTAAACCTATATATTCAATGAGAGGATATACAAACCTCACATAAGGCACTCCTGCTAGGTGCACAACAGCAAGCACTGTTTCTTTTAAGTCAAAACTATTTTTCATCAAATTAGGTTCAGAGATTTGGAAAAGTATTTAGCAATTATTAAAACATGCAGAAAATTAAGATAATGGATAAGCAAACTATACATGTGTAGTATGCATACACATTTTTACCATCCAAAATAATGGCACTGTTGCAGAACACTGGACCCACGTAATGTTTCTCTGTATCAAACCGACAATATCAGCATAGTTTGACAACTGTTGGGTCATTCATTTGACACAACAGTGACAGGTAGAGTAGTGAATCTAAGTAGCAAAATACAGCAAAATACAATGAGTAACACACACACACACACACACACACACACACACACACACACACACACACACACACACACACACACGTGTGCAAAAACACACATATATATTTCATTCTGTTGGTCCAAGAAAATCTTTGTGTTTTTAAGATCTAGACATGAATTTCTTTTAAATGTCAAGAACAAACAGTTATCATTTATTTATCACTAAAATGTAAAAGACCATAGTGCTATATTACCCTGAAGGTGTACTTCCATCATCAGTTCTTATGAGTAGTAAGGCTTGCATTCTGTTACTTTAGAAAGTCAACTCTCGTTAGTTCAAGATGTACCAACCCCTGGAATTGTATCAGTCTGAATTTCAACAACACTGGTCAGGTTTACCTCATAAAACTTGAGGTGTGGTCACTTTCCTAATTTGAGTGTGGGCACATAATGGAGGAAGATGTCAGTTGTTGTCACTTGAACATTTTAGAGTCTAGTGCAGAGCTGAAGTCCTGACCCAGGGAAGAAGACTGCATTAATTCCAAAATATGAAACAAAACCCTGTTGCAAACCCTAAACAAGCAATGTGTGTAAAAAGAACAGTTTGGCTGTGCCTTTTCCTAATACCATAAAATGTTGTAAACACATTGTGATAGTTTTCTATTTTTTTCCACATAAAAGATTGAATGGGCTTTACAAAAAGCCATGCACACTAGTATTAGGTCTGTAAGTGGAGGGGTTCTGGTTACACAAGATTGCTGTGTTGTAATTACAAATTAATAGTCTCTACTCTTCTGTTCACATATATTTATTTCTAAACATTGTTCCCTTGTTATGATTTTTCAGTTATCAACAAAACAAAAACAATCCACTTCATTTGAATCAGTGGTAAAGGGAGCGGTCATGGCTCTGTAATTGTTGCCTCTTGTAATTTCTCTTTGTAAAGCAATGGGCCCAATTCCAAAATATTTCCTGTCAGTGTAAGTCACCACTTACACTGAGAGGAGGCTAAGAGAAGTTCTTTTGAAATTTGGCCTTCGGTGTAAGCCTTTTTATAGATAAGCATTACAATGAGAGCAAGGCAGACTTACACTGAGAGTAACTCTTTTGGAATCTGGCCTCTAGTGAAAGTCTGTTTATAGATACGCCTTACACCAGTGTAAGCCACTTACAGCAAGTCATTTGGAATCTGACCTTATACAATCATCTAGAGTGTCTTTCCAATTCAATGTGAAAATTTGTAAACCAGAACTGGAATGGTTGTTAATGTGGGTTTTCACTCTCTTATCTTGCAAGGAAGTCTGATTCTAGTGACTTGGTGTTTTCTAGAAATTGTAGAGGCTGAAAGAAATTTTTCGCTATATGTGACCCCTAAGACTTGAAAACATTCTTTTTATATATAGAGGATGCATGTCGATAGTTATTTACCAAAGCAGACTCCTTAAAAGGTCAGTGTGTAATTAGGAGTCACCTTTATCCATGTAAATCCACATATCTAACTCACTTTTTGTAGGCTGGAATGAGTAGTAAATCTCAAAAAGTTAGTTGAGTTACAAAAGTGCCTTATGAAGTTGTGCAAGAACTGTCATTTTTGAAAGAAGTGTTATTTGCAAATTCTGTTTCTTACATTAGAAGATCAATTTAGCAAAGTGTATGGCCTCTGCAGCCCTGACAGCAACCCCACTGGTTTACTTAAATTGCCTGTTTTAAATAAGAAAATATTATTGCCCAATAATATGTTTAACAAAATGTGTGCAGTCTGAATTAGACTGAGGGCTTCTTTTATGTTTACCTGAAGGAAGTTCCTGATCACAGAAATGCTGTAGTCATTGAAAAATGCTATGTATGAGAAAGGCTGTAAAAAAATCATACAAATGACTGACTTTCAAAAGGAAATGCATAACATTATAGTAGTTGCATTGAAGTTGTATCAGATTAAGAAATACTTTTCTTCAAGTCTGTAAATTGTATTTGCCTTTTCAGTAAACGTGTAATGTTTAAGAAAAATGTGTAATGTAGTAAGTAGTTGCATTTGTCACTGTGGAAGTGTACTTCAAAAATCATTGCAGAGTTTGCTTGGAAGTTGTTGCACTGGGTAGCATGATAATTTCTTTATATAGACGCTGGTTTGTTTAATCTCACCCTTAACATTGGACATAAAACTGTAAAAGTAGCAAAGGCATCTTTGAAATTCAGAATAAAGACAAAGGAAATTGGGTTTGAGAATGTAAATACAGGGATTGTTTGTTAATCATTGCGTGTTAATAGTCATTGTCTAAACATTTGAAGACTAACTTATTTTGAGAATAAACAGTGAGGTGTATCCATGCTCCGTTAGTTTTGACTAACTGGAGGTAGCATACTTTAAATCTTAGAAAGGAGGGAGATGGTGCTGGAAAGAAACCTGGCTTGTGTTTTGATATTTATTTTCTTTTTCAAAGTATTTAGAGAATTCAGATTGTTTTTTTTTTTTTTTTTAAACTGGTTCTGAAATGTTTCAGGAGTTAAAGCAATTCATTTTCTGGTTAATCCTTCCTTGTAGAACCAGTAATTTCTTCTGTGGGATTTTGGAGGTACAACCTTGAAATTAGGGATATCTGTTTCCTTCTTTATGTGTATCATAGTTTTTCATGTTGCTGTGCAATTTCTGTCTTTTTTGTTTTTCAGCTGAGCTGCATGTTTTTGTATTGCACTCATGATGCTTTTGCATTGCATTGTTAATATAACAGGCCAACACAGAGTTCTAAAGCTCTCTTCTAAAAAAACAGTTATTTAATGTTTTTTTATTCCATTTTTCATGCTAAAAGAGAACGTTGAGGTATTCTGTGTTGACTTTTTCGTTTACACTATTATACCAGATTATCAGATCTATATCTATGTCAGCCCATGCAGACTTTTTTGAAATTCTACAACCTCTGAGTACGCTTCTGTCCTTTATTCTTGCTTCCACGTACAACTGATCACTCTGACGGCAACAGCAACTTCATTAGAGAGCAAACTTCTGGTCTTCTTTGTAAATCTTGTGGATCTTTTGTAGTTGTTCTCCATAAAAGGGTCTGAAGGTATCTCAGAATGAGTTTTAACCACTGAAGTTCACTAATGAAAGTCGATAATCAGTTCTATATTTCTGTGCTGCTGCTGTTGCTCATATCACTTGATGTTTTCCTGAGAAACAAATGTCAGATCAGACATCAAAGAAATCCAGAAAGGAAAAATACAATTACAGAAAGCCAGCCATCTGCAAATTTCTTGTAAAACATACAAATCTACTGAACTGTTATAAATAGAAACATCTGACATATCCATAAATACAATTCTTTGAGGTGACAGGCTTCATCAGACACAAATCCCGACTGGCCATAATGATGGAAGGGCACACCTTTATAGAAATGGAGCACTGTAATATTTTAAACTGAAATGATAAATAAATATTAGCTGTTTATTCTTGATATTTAAAAGAAATGTGCGTCTGATGATGTCTGAATTTTAGAATAAGACACTTATACGAAGAGTTTATGGAGTAAGAAACATGAAATAAGCAAGAATATACTAAGTTGTTTTCTGTTTGTTCTGTTTGTTAGGAGGTTGGTACCTCCTTAGCCTCCAGTCTCTATCTTTAAAACTTACTAACTGCAAGGTACTTCAGGGCGGTGACAGTTGGCCTCAAATTAGCAATGTCTATCTACCTATCCAGTTAGCTAGATATTTGTCCACTTAATTTAATCTAATTTATCTACCTGTCTGCTTATTTACCTATTTATCTACATACCTGTCTGCCTATCTTTATTTCTTTCTATCTATCTATCTATCTATCTATCTATCTATCTATCTATCTGTCTGTCTATCTCTCTCTCTCTCTCTCTCTCTCTCTAGCTCTCTCTCTAAGTAAAAGTAGATTAACACCAGAAAAGGATAATGAGAGAATGTTTATTGCCAAACAACAAACTCAGTCTACATCTGTGACTGTACTCAGTAGAAAAAAAAAAAAAAAAACAAGTGGTTGCCAAGTGGCATTCAGATCTCTCTCTTACTATGTCACTACTATTTTGGATCAGCACATATCTGTGTTTAGTGTTCTACATTTTTGCAAACATATCAATTATGTAAAGTACCTAATATTGTTAGATACATTTTGATGAATCTGGGTGTTCATGAAACTGACTTAAAGATCAAGTGAATTTGAGTGACACAACATTAAATGCAGCTGTAAGCCAGGTCACATCTTCATGCATGTAATCAATATTTTGTTTTAAAATAAGGATATTTGAAAGTCTTCTTCCAAAAATGATGATTTAAAACTCCTGCTGAACTAGTACCTACAACCCTCCTTTACAAAGTAGTGTAGACCTATTTGATAAAATATGTGAAATTGACATAAGAAATAGTTTAACAAAAAGTAGGTGTAAGAAAAATCAAAGAAACATTTCAGAATTAGAGAAACATGCTCTGAGTTCTATATTGAAACTACCCCTCAGATTTATAAAACCTGATAAGGGAGGGGGGTTAGTTATTATGGAAACAGACGGCTATAAACAGAGAATGAAAGAACTTTTGAACAGTGAAACATACACAAGAGTTTCAAGGAATGAATTAAACATTGCCTACGCTAGAATTAAAGTATATTTCAGTGACCTATTCACAGAAGCAAAAATAGATTTAAACATGTACAACTATATAACTATTCTAGTACCAAAGATTCCACTACTATTTGGAGTACCTAAAGTACATAAGAGCATAAAAAAACCCCTATGAGACCACTAGTAGACGCACATAATAGTATGACTTATGGGTGTGCTAAAGTGGTGGATTCATATTTAAAAAGTACATAAAGTGTGAAAGTCAAATATGCAAAGACTCTTGGTCATTCTTGAGAGATATTAACCAACTAGAATACAAAGCAGAATACAACTTTATGGCAATAGATGTTAAAGATCTATACACATGTATTCCTCATTTAGAAGGGATTGAATGGGTCACCAGAAAACTAACTAGCTTAGGCATGCCACGTACTGAAGTGGATTTAGTAGAGGAACTAATAGACATAGTTTTGTCTAACAACTATATCACATTTGATAATGAACTCTTTTTACAAAAAGTAGGAGTAACGATAGGTTCACTTTTAGGAGCCAGTTTTGTGAACTTAGTGATGGCTCATTGGGAGGACACATACATCATGGGACAGATTCAAATTAAGAATTTATTATATTACTACATAAGATTCTTGGATGACATTTTTGTCATTGTAAAAGGGGATGAAGAGACATCAAAGAGTCTTGTGCAGTATTTAAATAATACTACAAAATTCTTGAAATTTACTTCATGTTTTAGTGAAAATAGAATTTCCTTTCTTGATATCGAACTTAGAAAAGACAACATATATAATAGGTATGTTATATATCTCTAGATATAGATATAGATTGGTGGTTAAGGGGCAGCTGGTAAGAGCAGCTAGGATGACAACTTTGGATGTAGATTTTTACATTGAATGTCAGAAACTTAACATGATGTTCCAGAATAGAGATTATTCATTAGAGTTGGTATGTGATTCGGTCAATTAAATCACTATTACGAGAAGGAGAGGTATATACAAACCAATTCTTGACTTAGAAAAGAATGAAACTGAGAGCGGCTTAGTAACTGCGACTGATAGTAACACACAAAAATACCTTAATTACATTACTTACAGTTTTATTACACGTCATAGTATCAATGCAAAAGATCTTAGACAAACCATTCACAAGAATTGGGAAATATTAGAAAATGATCATTAGGTTAGGAAAAGAATTATAGAACTTCCGAAATTGATTTTTAAAAAAGGTAGGAATATGAAAACCCTTTTGGAACACCAGGTCGAGAAAACAACAAGAAGTCCAGGCATGGGGAAGTGTTTAATGTGTAAATTTTGTAAATATATAGATATTGGAAAGACCTTCAGAGTTAGAGATAGAAAATACGAGACTAGAAATAAGTTTAATTGTCAATCTAAGATGATAGTCTATTTAGCTTCATGCCAGCATTGTCAAGCATTCTACATAGGGAAAACTACACGTACACTTAGAGAAAGAATGCACGAACATTTATATAGTATAAAAAATGGTAAGCTTGACAATGCTTTGGCAAGGCACACTAAAGAACATGTCAGACATAATTTTAAATTTAGAGTAATAGACCAAATAACAAATGATGAAAGGGGTGGACCTGTTAGTTTACTATTGGACAGACTAGAGCTCATGTGGCAACTCACTACTAACGCATGTACTTATCCAGGTATTAATGAAATGTCCTCGATACTTTGTATTCTCAGATTAAAGAACTTGGATATAAGCAACTGACCACATGCGTGGTACAGGATACTTTATTATAATACAGGCCCATTGAGACTAACATTATGTCTTACACAGTTACTAGTAGCCAACACGTTTTAGACATTTATGGCATGCTAACGTGTCGACTTCGCAAAGGTAGAATAGATTACCTCTTACTGAGGAACACTTGTTATACACTATTTATTATTTTTAGTTTATTTTATGGTAACTTTAACACTCAATTACCAAATATTAAATACTAGATAGTCAACTCTGTAGTTAGTTACAGTAAGGTTGTGGGTTGACAATGTATCTAGTCTTTGTGAGACTTTTTGTAATCTTTAGACCCGCGGGGGTGGTGGTGATGAATTGACAAGTTGTAGATTTAAAGCCATAATGTTACAATGGGATTCCATTTGGAACCAGTATGTTAATTGTAATTAGGTAAGTTAATTCAGAATTGTTAGAACATATTATGGGCCTTGCTTACTTTAGATTCCAGTTTGAATTATAGCCGTCCTTAGTTTAAGGGAATTCACACATTTACAAGTGTCACAAGTGCATGTTTTAAAAACTAATTCAAAGCGTATAGTGTGTTGATAGAACTTGGACGGTCATGTTTAAGACAGATAGCACTTATGCAAAAGGGCAACTTATAGGGTAAAAACACTTTTATTATTTAGTATAAACTTGCATGGATGGACTTGTGCTAGTATATATGCAAAGTATGTAGTGCGCACTTGTGTTAGATTAGCGCTATAAAGTATTTTATCACAAGGCTAGACTTTAGATTGGTGCCAAAAAGTTTATTAAATTACATCACCATAGGATGACAAGAAGAATAGAAGATGTTTGCTTTAAGTGACATTGCTTTTAAGTGTATTCTGTTGAAATATATAAAACGTTGAAATTTTAAAAGTATAATGTATGCAAAGTGGAGTTGTATCTTTAAATAATAGTGATGTCATGATCACTATATAAGGTGGAAAAGGGGCAGAGTGCTGGTGATTTGAAAAAGTTTCTGAACTGTTGGAGACGAAAAGCTTTTTATCTTGTGGTGTTTTAATTAACCAAATTTTATCAAAATTGGTATCGCTTAAATAAATTATTTTTCACTTTTGCATGACACAGTGTGGTTGAGACTTGGTTACTGGACTTTCTATCACTTGAACATTACTTTGAAAAGTGAACATTTGGGGCAGGTAATTGTGCTTTACATGGTCTGGTTTTTCTGCAGCCTTTTTCAGCGTTTTGGTTTTTACTTTCACAAGTTTGTCAGAGTACCATATCTATCCATTTCTTCAGAACATAAATGTAGACTTGTACAAAGAATTTCATGTCTTTTGGGAGTCAACTCAATAAGCATGCATGACAACAGCAAAATAATGTTGTATAACTAACTGGACCAAATTAAGTGTGCCAAGAAGACTCAGGTTAAATGAAGAGTTATGTATAGGGAGTAATTTTTTTTTTTGTGGGACAGTTGCCTGTTTTCTGTATTTTTCTATAGAGAGGAGAATGTTGGGGTAGAGGCTTAGTACTGTCAGAGAGCTGGTATAATCACCCTGGAGCAGTTTATGGCTGTAGCACTTCAAAACGAGTGCAACAAAAATTCTGGACTTCTCAACATTCCACCTTTGTTCCCTAAATTGAACACCATTCTCTCTGTCGCCAACTATGTCTCCAGAAGTCAAGCTAACAAAATATGTCTGACTTGCCAGTTCAGATCTTGAGTGCAATGTGCTGTGTGGAAGGACACATAATCTTGCAATTGCATTTGTGCAATTGCAAGCATATGTATTCCTTGACATACACACTGGCAGTACTTACATCAAATAGCACTAAAGATGAGAAACATGGCAGTGAGATTTGCCATGTGAGGTCCTCAGACTATTGACATATACTGCAGTGTTCAGCAATGAAATACTTAGTGTCTTGGCTTGCCATCCTTCATATTTGGAATAGTAAGTAGGATGTATTGTGAAATATTATGATGTTGGGACTCACACACTGTCAAAATTGTCTTTTAGGTTCATAGGTTCATACTAGGCTATCTGCCCTAGGGCATTTATAAGCCTAGCCAGAATGTGTTTGGCTTTCACCACCCATTTTAAATTTATTTTGCTATGCCCTTTTTCGAGGTTAGTATACTGTGCCTCTGTCTAACAGTGACACAGAAGTGATACCCGGGTTAAACCTATGATTTCCCATCCACTCATCAAGATTCCTCTTGAAGAGAGTCAATGAGGGACTCTGCCTAACCTGGAATGGGATTTTATTCCAGAGTGAAGAGGGCCTCTGGGTTATGAATCTGTCCCTCCAGCATGTCCTATTTATTTTAGTGCTGAGGTTGGAATCAAGCCCATGGGATAAAGAACACACCAGTTGAAACGTAGCTTATTAATTATCATTGCCAGAGAACGTCCTTTTAAGCGTTGTAATTAGAGATATTCATAATTGAGATATTCTGTATGTGTGTGATTTTAAGCAGTGCTGGGAATGTATTCCTATATAAAAGATGGTATTTCTATTTGTAAATATATTTCAGACAGATGAGGGTTGCATGACCTGAGTAATACAGGGTGGGGTATGTTACATACATAAGACAAAAATAATGGAGGAAACAGAGCACAGCTTCTAAAATCCAAAGTTCTTTATTTTCAGTAGCAAATAGGTGAGCGCTTTCGCAGCCAAAGCCGCTTCATCAGACAAACACAATGTAACCCTGTGTTACTTTTAAAATAGGCAGCAGCCAGTCATACATCAAACTCAAGTAAGAACAGAAATTTAAAAATAGCAGCTCATTTAATACATAAAACATCCTAGTATTCATCATTAAAAACCATTAAATGTTAGAAAAAAATTCCAAGTGTGCAAAGAACATAACAAATAAATGTACTATCTAGATAACAGGTTTAATGGAAATCTTGTCATTCAGACCTCTCCCTTTATTAGCTCTCATCCTTATAATCCACTCAAGTTCTTTGTTTTCACCTTATTCTTATTAGGTCCCCCTCTATTGCCCTTGTTTACCACTTCTATAACCATGAATCTAAAAGCATGTTGATTGCCTAGCTTGGTAACATGTTTATCTAGGGCATTGGTGTCAGCTTGTCTCGATATATCATAGTTGTGCTCTCTCATCTGTCTCTCAGTCTGCGGGTTCTCATCCCAATATAGAAAGAATGGCAGAGAGTGCAATACGTTAAACAGACTAAGTTGGTAGTGTTACAGTTAGCATTAGCTTTGAAGTGCATCCTCTTCCCTGTGTCCGGATGTTCAAAGCTTCCCCCACTATCTATCAAGTGACAGAAATTACATGCTTTACAGGGGTATGTACCTGCCGGTGATTATGTAGATTCACCTGTGTCATATCTGGGGTGGCATAGCATCTTCTTGAGGGACCTTTTATTTTTATAAGTATATCTGGGAGTCTCACCCACTAACATGTGTACTCTCTCATTGGACATGAGTAGGTTCCAGTGTTTAGTATACCCATTCTGCAAGAGTTTAATATTGCTGGCATATGTAATAGGTATTCTCATCCCATCATTACTGTTAGCTCTCTACTTACATGTATGAGCTGGAGCAGAAAAGTATGGTTTACCTTTATATTTTCTTGTATCAGATACACTAGTTATTGCCTTCTCAATTTCTTTCTTATTGTATCCTCTGTCCAGGAATCTTTTACCTAGTACATTTAACTCCTTATCTAGTGTAGAGTCATCTGCTGTTAGTCTAGAGACCCTTAGGGCCTGTCCTGTGACAATGTTCTTAAATACATGCTCAGGATGCATACTTTGTTGATGCACAAAGGTGTTTCTATAGCATTTTTTCCTAAATACTTCAGTAGTAAAGTCACCCGTTATCTTTCTACTAACTTTAACATCTAAAAATTCAATGGAGTTATGAGATATATTAGCTGATAATTTGACAAAGTTGGTACTAGCATTCAAGGTATTTAAAAAGCAAGTGAATTCTTCCTTATTACCTTCCCAGAGAAGGAAAAAGTCGTCCACAAATCTCCTGTAAAATATTACCTTGTCCATTGCAAATTGTGTTGTAATATATACCTCCTCCCATTTGGCCATGACCAGGTTGGCGTAGCTATTGGCACAAGATGTGCCCATAGCCACGCCATCCATCTGCCTATAGATGTTTTGCTCGAATACAAAAATATAATTGTCAAGGACTATTTCCATTAATAAACAAGGGAGGTCTATCTTATGTTGGTCATAAGTGCCATCTTGTAATAAATATCTCGCTAGCATTTCTATCCCTTGATTGTTAGGTATAGATGTAAAAAGGGTCTCTACATCCATTGTTACCATAATACAGTCCTGCGTAGGTAGTGTAGCTTGTAGATGTTGATATAAGTCTCTAAGGAAATGCTCAGTATCCTTTAGGATAATTGTACTTTTGGCCAATATGGGTTTAAGATGGTGTTCGATGCAAATAGATAGAGGTTCAGTACACCACCCTCTCCCTGCTAGTATGGGTCTCATGGGCGGTGTACTCGGATGTTTGTGGGTCTTAGGTGTACCCTGTATAATGGGTATAGTAGGTTCAGATACTAGAAAGTAGTTGTAAAGTTCTAAATTAATTTGTCCTAGTTGTAAGCATTCAAAAAGTTCATTGTAAATTCTATTAATACATTGTTTCACTTGCTCTATTGTTAAAGAAGCATATACCATATTGTTATTAAGCATAGCATTCATGGCATTACTATAAAATGCATAATCCATAATCACCATAGAACTTCCCTTGTCAGCTGGTCTAATACTTAAATTGGGGTCATGACATAATTTTTTAAGAGCTAATCTTTCATTTTTATTTAATTGAAAACATTTTTTGTGTGTTTTCTTTCATCATACATAGCATATATATCATTCATGCAAGCTTTCTCAAAAACATCAAGTACATCTATTGAAGGAGGTATAAAACAACTAGCTTAAACATGTTAAAGTCCATACAAGCATTGTCAGTTTCATTAAAGTGCATTTTCAAAGAAACATTTCTTATAAACATTTTCAATTCAGTGATAGTTCCATTAAGCGTCATTTTGTTAGCTGGTATGAAGCTCATACCTTTATTTAGAACATTCGTCTCCATTTGGTTCAATTTGTAATTGGAAATGTTCCATATTAATGTGGATCCCTGTTCTGCCACATTTTCTTGAGTGTGAGAGGATTTCCTTCTTCCACAGATGCCTTCCTTTTCAGACGTCCTCTCCCCTGCGGATGTTCGTAAAAATTGGGATTTCGGATGGGCAGTGGATTCACCAACAGTCCATTCGCATTAAAGGATGTATTGGGCTGGTTGTTAATTTCAGTATTGTAGGCATATTCTATACACTTTAAGTATTAGACCAGCTGAAAAGGGAAGTTCTATGGTGATTATGGACTATGCATTTTACAGTAATGCCATGAATGCTATGCTTAATAACAATACGGTATATGCTTCTTTAACAATAGAGCAAGTGAAACAATGTATCAATAGAATTTACAATGAACTTTTTGACTGAATGCTTACAACTAGGACAAATTAATTTAGAACTTTACAACTACTTTCTAGTATCTGAACCTACTATACCCATTATACAGGGTACACCTAAGATCCACAAACATCCGAGTACACCATCCATGAGACCCATAGTATCAGGGAGAGGGTGGTGTACTGAACCTCTATCTATTTACATGGAACACCATCTTAAACCCATATTGGTCAAAAATACAATTATCCTAAAGGATACTGAACATTTCCTTAGAGACTTATATCAACATCTACAAGCTACACCAACTATGCAGGACTGTATAATGTTTTTTAATGACGAATACTAGGATGTTTTATGTATTAAATGAGCTGCTATTTTTAAATTTCTATTCTTAATTGAGTTTGATGTATGATTGGCTGCTGCCTATTTTAAAAGTAACACAATTTTACATCATGTTTGTCTGATGAAGTGGCTTTGGCTGCGAAAGCGCTCACCTATTTGCTACTGAAAATAAAGAACTTTGGATTTTAGAAGCTGTGTTCTGTTACCTCCATTATTTTTGTCTTTTGGATGCTTGGTTTACTGGAGGAACGGTTTACCTACACCATTACTTTTGTTCTTTGCTGCTTATGTTACATACTTACTTTACAAGACCTAACTGTCCTAAATATGATTATTATAAAAAAAAAAATCTATTGTGACCATCATACATATGTAAGTACATTTTAAATTAAATATCATCATTGTCATGTTAAAGAAATTGTATACACATTATCTTGAGGTTGTAGGTGAAGCATTAATGTTTTATGATAAATAGAAAAGTTTAGTTATGCAAGCATTACTGACACATTGCTTGCAATAAACATGTTTATCATTTTCATTTGTTTGTCTTTGCATTCTGAATCAAAATGTGGTGAGAAATGGGATTCTGAAACCCTTTGTAAAGTTATCCTTTAGCTAGATTCCAACCCTAAACCACTTGTGTTTTTAATATAAGCTCACTGCATTTACACCATCCACCACAGAGACAAGTACATAACAGACTTTTTCCAATCAGTACTATCAAGAGTACTGAGTAAAGTGCATTGTTTCTAGGTGTGTTTGTGCTACACAAGGCAGCCCAAATTAAAATGTTCTCTTGTTTCCTTTGGCAGTGAAACTTACTTGCCAGCTACTCAGCCGCACACAAATGTAAACGGTAACAAAAGAACAAATTATATGAAATTGTAATGAAAGTACAAAATAAATATGATTACTACTTTCATTATTGACATGCAGCATCATAACATGTGTTATACCTCATGACTGTTTCAGGTAAAGGAAACATTCATCCTGTTCTTAAATATCTGTTCTCACGCTTTAGAAACTATTTTTCACATCATGCATAGCAAATGTCATTAGCAAGAGGTATAGATGATTTAATTCATACAACACAAGACACGTCACAAAGACTATAGGTAACATATTTAGCATTTATCACACACATTTGTGGATGTCAGTCATCTTCCAAAATGTATGTCTATCCTTGCAGCTGGCACCATTATCAAAACTTCCCTTACTAATGATTTGAGCCCCACAACCAATCTGTACTTTCTCCAAAGGTAATGTACTTACAGCTTTTGCCACAGACATGGGTAGATTTTATACAGTCACTACTATCTGGAGTGCTAGCAGCTGCGCAATGACACCAGGCTAATTTTTATAATTATTGAGTATGTTGATGTTTTGTCTGACATGCAGGACACCAGTGGCTATACTGCAGAACTTGCAAGTAGAAATAAAATTCAATAATCCACATTCACTTTGTTGGTGTTAGGCTTGCCCTAATGTATTCCCCATCATCACCACCATTCTGTGCCAATAATAAATGATTATTCTCTGTCCTTTGTACATTTTTAATGTAGTTACTCTTCCGTATATGTGTGGGAAGTACAATGCTTGAAACACATTGTAAAGTCCATAGGTAGATATTGTTGACATCAGAGTCATACAGTATTATTGACATTAATGTACACAGGACAGATATGTCATTATAGGGATATATAACTACCTGGATATGGAACTAAGCACTTAAAAGTTTTTTTTTTCCAAACAGTCTCCACACTTATCTTGGGCCTCAGATGAGGATGGACGAGGTTGCATATTTACTATTCTGTTTCCCTGTCTACCTGGTTTCGATGTACAATTTTTTTGTGTGATGGAGTCCATATTAAGTCAAAAAGGATATTAAAAAGACATTCTTTTTTTTGGCGGAGGTCTGGCAACAGCAGCAACAGCATCTTTAATTAAAGCCTACTGTACATACAACTTTTAAATGGCAGCAGCAAATACTAACATCTTTATTTTTTTCTAAATGTAATCCTGGCTGTAATCCAAAGAGTTTTGGATTTCAGGGCAAATGGCTGCACTGACTGAACATGATTGCTTTATAGCTTCATGAATAGCTCCGCCATGTTGGATTGGTTAATTAGCATGCAATTTGACTCTTTGTACTTTCATTAGCATATTCTGCCATCTGTCTTTGTTTTGAACTCTACAGTGTGTGTAGAGCCAGTTAATGAATATCAAATAGTGAGCTATCATGTAGCCAACACGATAGCAGCACTTAGTGTAGCTGTTATTGAGCCTAGCCTCTGTCTTTTATTAACTGCCTCTATTTTTTGGTGCCTAAATTATGCAGATCATTCTCTCTCCTTCCTCCCTCTTAGTTGCTATCTCCTTTTTGAAATTTGTGGCTTATATATTTTAGGACTTAGCATCTTAGATTCTGTCCATATTTCTATATTTTAGTCAATAGATATCACCTGGATTTTTCTTTCCACTTTTGGCTCAATATGTATAACCTAACATTGATCACATTTGTTTTAAGCTATTAAACAGACCCAGTTTTATCTGCCTTGCTCTTGTTTGTGCCATCACTTTTCTTGATTATGGTAGTATATTCATAAATATTTGAAACTACTCTTTGCATGATATTTACTATATTCTGTTATTTCTATTTACATGCTTTCTATCTTGTTGTTCCAGTATTTTTTTCTTAATTTTAATCTGTGTTACCTATCTTCTCTGGTTTATGCTCATAGGTTCACAGGTACTTATGAGGCTATTGATCTGTAAGGATCTTAAGAAACCTAGTCATACATTCCCAGGATAGCTTCTAGTCTTTATATTTTGCATACAATTAACCCAGAGATGGGCTGAACAAGGATTTGTTGGGAGATTTACTTTGCCCTATCAGTGAGGGGATAAGGGTACTAAACCAGGGTTGAATTTGCATTTACCCCATTTATTAATTCATCTACATTATGCTTGAATAGATTAAGAGAGCTACTTTGCTTTATGTGGAGTGGAAGACAGATCCATAGAAGCACTATTCTCTGTGATGCAAACCTATCCCTCTAACATGTTCTATTTATTTTGCAAAAAAGATTGAGATTTCTTCAATGGATGTTTATGTTATCATTAGATTAGCAAATGATAGACAAGGTGGAGATCACCTCTCAGCCAGTAAGATTCTGAAAAGAGGGACAAGGCTTTGAGACGGTCTGCATAGTTTTCAGGATTTAGACCCTTGATTTTTTTTTTAGTGAAATCGTACTGTGGTCATTCCAGTTGTGACAAGTGTTTGGACATATATGTACAGAATAGGGCATTATAGTCAATGATGAGTCCCTAGTACAGTGGAGCAATTACATCCCTGGATCTGTACACAATATCTTTAGATACAAGATGTGCAATAAAAAAAGGAATTCCTCATGACAGTGAATGATGGTGATCAAAGGGTAGTTCGTTGTAGACATAGGTTTTCAGATGCCTAACTATGGGATTTGTTTGCAGGGATGTGTTATCAATGTGATAGTTACAAGGGGAGTCATGATTATATAGTTTTTAGCATTCAGTTTTAGTCAATGATTTTAACACCAGCTATTTGTATGCCATTTTGAAGGATCTTGAAGTCCTCTGGGGAGTTTACAACAGTACTAAGTTTGAGGTCATCAACAAATTTGGTCAGCCCCAAATTCTTAACATTAGTTTTGACCTCCGAGAAGTAAATGCC
>NC_056729.1:509983141-510160641 GCF_019279795.1 Protopterus annectens
CTAAGTAATGCTGTTTGTTTCATTCAAATATGGCACTGTCTACTGTTGACCAAGGTAGTTCAGGAATCTGGCTTAGCCGAAGTGGCTCTTTTTGCATACTATTGCATAATGAACAAGAGGAGAGCACTTTATCAATGCCTTTCAACAGAGAAGGAAAGAAGGTCAAAACACTAGTCCTCTCACACTTCTTTTGGTAGCTTCGTTACCTGGGTGGTCACAATCCAAAATCTGAATGTATTCATGTTGCAAGGAAGTAGGAACAACAACTTTGTGACCTTTGAAAATTATATTGAAAAAAAGGCAGCCCCTGCAGGTACGGCAATTGCATGGTTCCAAAAGTCCAAATTACACTAAGAAATACCAGGGAGCCAACAAACTGTAGCGTTTCAATATTTATTAACTTAAATGGCTAAATAGCCTTGTAACATGAAAAAGAAAACAGAAACAGGCCGGTGTTGGCTATACAAAGTACATAGCCTTCATCGGTGTGATAAAGAACAATGATACAATTGCTACCTTTTATAATTTGACCTGTGAGTGAGTCATCAGCTAATTGGTCAATCACAAATGCTCATTAAGCCCTGGTGGGAATAAACCTCCCAACTTTAAAATCCAGTTCTTTTCTTTATTATTTAGTATTTGGTGCCATCCAACTTTGTTGGTCCTGCTGCCAATAATTCTATCAATCACCATTAACCTGAAAAGTGCATTCTTGTGTCCCAGTGAGTGTTTGTATAGTGCATCTGTGATTTTCTTTGTTCTCATGTCATATAGTGTTCCGATATTCTCAGTCTGAGGGGTTGAGAGGTCTGTCCTACATAAAATGCAGAACAGGTGCATGTGGCAAGGTAGACCACCCAATCTGTACAGCAGTTAGCAAAAAATGAGATGTCAAACACATCGCCAGTATTTCTGCTCATGAATTGTTTAGATTTCATAACTTTACCACAATGAGTACAGTGGCCACAAGGGACACAGTCCATAAGTAAATCACCCGCTAAGGTTATTTGTGTCGAACCATCCTTGGTCATGAGGACATGTTTATAGTGCCTGAAGTGTGATCCTAAATTTCTACTGCTTCTAAAAGGAAAGTAACATCTCTCCTGAAAGAAATCCAGAAGTTTATTATCTGCTAGAAGTATATTCCAATGCCTTCGGACACTATTTAACAACACGTCAGTGTTTCTTCCATTGGTGTTAACTAAGCAAATCTTAGATTCATTCGCTGGTTTCTTCTCCCTGTATCTCAGAAGCTCTCTCCTATCAAGTGTAGCCACCCAGTTCTTGGCATTGTAGATATTTCCCATTTTGTAACCCCTATCCTTAAATCTGATGGTAAGGTCCTCCTTATATTGTTCATAAGTGGCATTGTGTGAGCATATACGCTTAATCCACAGGAATTGTGATTTGGGAATGTTACTGCAGATGTGTGGTGGATGGAAGCTGGACGCATGAAGGTGAGAGTTATATTGAGGATATTCGCAGTAAACCTCAGATTCCAAGGTATGATCATTGTTCCTGGTAATTATGACATCCAAAAATGTGGTCCTATTGATGTTATAATTAACTATAAAATGTATGCCCCATTTATTTTCATTGAGGTACCCCACAAATTCTATAAGGTATTCTACATCTGATCTCCATACTAGCCAGCAATCATCTAGATATCGTCTCCAGATGTCAATCTCCTCTAAGTAGATATTATGTGTGTTGTCATAAATTAGTTGTTCCTCTAGATGAGCCACAAAAAGGTCAGCATAAATAAGGGCAAAAGAAACCCCCATGGCCGTGCCCTGGACCAGCAGGTAACATTTATTTTGGTAATAGAAAACGTTCTTAGTTAGAACGTGTTCCACAAGGCAGATTAAGACAGTATTAAACCCTGGTTGATACATTTCTGACTTATAAAGCCAATATTCCAATGCTCCCAAACCTGCCCAATGAGGAATGTTGGTGTATAGTGCAGAGACATCCAGAGTACACAATAGCCAATCCAGTTCCAACTGTATCTCAGAGATCACTTGTAGAAATTCCTTGGTATCCTGTATTTGAGACCAAACTCATTTCAATAATGGTTGTAGATGTTTCATAAGAAATTGTGAGAGTGGCTCAGTGAAAGAGCCCCTACCTGAAACAATGGGCCTGCCTGGTGGTTGATGAAGATCCTTGTGTATCTTAAGGAGAAAAAAGATGTACTGGCTCATTGGATCAGACATCGTCAGATTATAAAGAGTAGTAGTGCCTTTTATGGCACAGAAGACTAAACACAGGAGCTACAAGCTGGTCTGGACAGCTAAGTGATGTATGGACTTTGATCTTTTGTTAAGAATGTCTGTGTGTCTCCTAAGCTGAGTGATATGCTTTGACAGGTATATGATGAAAGGAGCATTATATTTAATAACAGGCCAAATAAGAGATGAGTAAAGGGAAGCTATGAATTTTTTGGATTTGGGTAAAGAAAGGTTTCTCAGAATCGTTTCTTCTCATTTCAAGATTTCCATACTCCACACCGGGTCTATACTAAAGTAGCCAAACCTTACTTACGTGAATAGCTAAACACCAACACATAAATAGAAAACCGAGAAAACACTGAACGTCCTGAAGCGCGAAATTCAAAATATCGAATTGTCATAGTTATCCCTTAGCCGGTATAGCTCCCTAATGTAAGTGTGTGACAGTTACGGACCTTAGGGATAGGGTGCGGGTTAAGGTAAGTGCATACATAGTAATACATGCAACCTTTACTTTAGGGTTAGAAGTAGGGTTATGTTAAGTGTATGTATAGTAATATAGTTGTGTAGCTGAATGTATATGTAAACTATACTTTTCCTGTAGTTGGGTGTTGTTTGTTTATAGTTAGATACATTTGTGTGTAATGAATGTTTGATTAAGATATGGGATATATGGGTGAAGTGTAGATATCGGGGAGTGTGGATTATTTACTTTGTTTGGGTAGGTAGTAAGTAGCAGGCGGTGGGGTTGGCCAACTATGGCAATTCGATATTTTGAATTTCGTGCTTCAGGACATTCGGTATTTTCGTGGTTCACTATTTATGTCAGCTTTTAAGCATTCGCGTAAGTGAGGTTTCGGTATTTTAATATAGACCCCTCCACACCATATGCACGTTCACATATGCACACATACTGAGAGTAGCATAGCATAAGCACATACTGACAGAAGCACAGAGTTAGCAAAGACTGAGAGAAGCATCATGCTATTCTAATACAAGTTTCCCTCATCTCCTGTCACACCATATCCACTTTCACATATGCACACATACCAAAATAAGCACAGCATAAGCTCAGACTTCTGCTATAGTTGTGCAACATGCTATTTTAATACAAGTTTCCCCCTCATCTGCTGTCACACCATATCCACTTTCACATATGCACACATACCGAGAGAAGCATAGCATAAGCTCAGACTTCTGCTAATGGTGTGTAATATGCTATTCTAATACAAGTTTCCCCTCATATCTTGTTTTGCTCTTTTTACAAACATTCTTGTTGGAACATAATAGGTAATGCACCAGCAGATGAAAAAATATTCTGTAGAAAAAGGGAATGCAGAGTTTGGGCACTTAACATTCTTGTCTCTAATGGTTTGAAACAATCACTTAAGTCTGAATGAATTTTAAAATATAAATTGACAAACGCATGTTTAATGAAATATTTAGGGTACATTTCATGGCATATAGAAAGCTAACATATTAGAATGCAACAATGGCACTAAAATGATTTAATTCCATGTGGTATTTCCTTTCCCTAACAATTCCTTATATTCTCATAGCCTTATACCTAGTCAGATAGACTAACATGAGCACAGCCATAAAATGCAGCTTAATACAAGCTACATTAACTTTTCCATATGCATCTTACATCCTGACATTACACAGAATTTGTTTAAAGTATTCAAAATTCCTAAAACATAGTTCTTAGTAGTACCTTGTTGTAAGAGCAAGATAAACTACATACGCTTTTCTGCAAATTTCTGTATTGTGTGTGAAAACTTCATGATCAGAAGTACTAGTCTCACTACAGGATCATGTCCATGGCCCTCTAGCGAAGAGTTAAGATGGCTCTGGTGTATTAACCCTCATCAAAACCATAATGAATTTTAGGGAATCGATAGTGTGATGTAATCTGCATTTACAGGGCCATTATCAAAACAGATACATCAAGCAATGGTTCGCAGTTAGGAAAAAGTATAATTATGTTCCATAATCTAGAGTGTGCTCATTGGTTCTCTTTGTTTTTCTAAGTCTGCCACTCTGTGTTTGGCATCCACTTGGGCAAAAGCTATCCAACTCCTTGAAGGTCACTATGTTGTAAGCCTGACAACTGAACCTAGCAACATTTGAACCAAATTCTCCCACTCAATTTGATTTTCTGTACTTTTCTGGCTTCATGTTATAGACATTCAATGGGAAGGCCCCAAATCATAAATGATATTCCTTTTTTTCATCAGTGCGTGAAAATTCAACTCTGGAGCAATTTAGCTGAAAAATAGATTTCATTTTTTTTTTTTTGGAGATCTGAAGCAGATGATTATCAAGAGGGAAAAAATGTGTAATATCAATTATGTGAAAACTATAACTCATGAAACCTTCAGGGTACCTGTTAAGGTGAACAGGATATATTTTCAGCAACTGCTCAGTGTAAAGCCCATTGTTGATAAAAATGGATATGGATAGCATAAAAGCCATAATATTTCACTTGTTAAAAAGATGGCGCTCATTTACTCCAGTTACTTTTTTTCATCTTCATAATTATACTATAATAAAATTACAAGGCTACATCCTGGCTGTAACATTGCAATACTCTTTCCCATTTTCTTGTAGCATTCTTTTACACTGCTGCCAGATTATAAGTGATGTATAATGCTTGCAACTGGGAGTATGCCATTACGGTTTGTGATGTAAAATGTTTGCAACTAGGATTGTGCCGGTGTGGTTCGTTTTCATTTATATAAATGCATGATTGCTTAGGCTGATGAATGAAGAGAATGGGAGAGAGAGAAGGTTGGATGATGTGGGGATAGTGAATCAGGAAGTGAAACAGATTAGCAAGGAGGAAGTAAGGACAGCTATGAAGAGGATGAAGAATGGAAAGGCTGTTGGCCCAGATGACATCCCAATGGAAGCATGGAGGTGCTTAGGAGAAATGGCAGTGAAATTTTTAACTAGATTATTTAATGAAATTTTGGAAAGTCAGAGGATGCCTGAGGAGTGGAGAAAAAGTGTTTTGGTACCAATCTTTAAGAATAAGGGTGATGTGCAGAGCTACAGTAACTACAGAGGGATAAAATTGATCAGTCACAGCTTGAAGTTATGGGAAAGAGTAGTAAAAGCTAGGTTAAGAAGGGAGGTGAGGATTAGTGATCAGCAGTTTGGTTTCATGCCAGGAAAGAGCACTACAGATGCAATGTTTGCTCTGAGAGTGTTATTGGAGAAATACAGAGAAGGTCAGAAGGAGTTGCATTGTGTCTTTGTAGACTTGGAGAAAGCATATGACAGGGTTGTGGTATTGTATGAGGAAGTCGGGAGTGGCAGAGAAGTATGTAAGAGTGGTACAGGATATGTACGAGGGTAGTGTGACAGTGGTGAGGACTGCAGTGGGAGTGACAGATCCGTTTAAGGTGGAGGTGGGATTACATCAAGGATCAGCTCTGAGTCCTTTCTTATTTGCAGTGGTGATGGACAGGTTGACAGATGAGATCAGACAGGAGGCCCCGTGGACTATGATGTTTGCAGATGACGTGATCTGTAGTGAGAGTAGGAATCAGGTTGAGGAGACTCTGGAGAGGTGGAGATATCCTCTAGAGAGCAGAGGAATGAAGGTCAGCAGGGTTAAGACAGAATATATGTGTGTAAATGAGAAGGAGGGTAGAGGAATGGTGAGGATGCAGGGAGTAGAGTTGGTAAAGGTGGACGAGTTTAAGTACTTGGGATCAACAGTTCAGAGTAATGGTGAATGTGGAAGAGAGGTGAAGAAGAGAGTACAGGCAGGGTGGAATGGGTGGAGAAGAGTGTCAGGAGTGATTTGTGACAGACGGGTACCAGTAAGAGTGAAAGGGAAGGTCTACAAGAGGGTAGTGAGACCAGCTATGTTGTATGGGTTGGAGACAGTGGCATTGACAAAAAGGCAGGAGTCAGAGCTGGATGTGGCAGAGTTAAAGATGTTAAGATTTGCACTCGGTGTGACTAGGATGGATAGGATTAGGAATCAGTATATTAGAGAGTCAGCTCATGTTGGACAGTTTGGAGACAAAGCAAGAGAGACGAGATTGCATTGGTTTGGACATGTGCTGAGGAGGGATGATGGGTATATTGGGAAAAAGATGCTAAGGATGGAGCTGTCAGGTAAGAGGAAAACAGGAAGGCCTAAGATAAGGTTTATGGACGTGGTGAGAGAGGACATGCAGGCGGTTGGTGTGACAGAGCAAGATGCAGAGGATAGGAAGAAATGGAAAGAGATGATCCGCTGTGGTGACCCCTAATGGAAAAATCCGAAAGATGATGATGATGATGATGATGATATGATTGCTTATGCCATAAGTGATGGTTTAATAAAGATGTTTCTTGTTTAAAAAAAGGGGCAGGAATTGAATAATTTAAGTAATGTTGTTTTGGTTATATGATATATAACACTATATGTGAAATATAATGTCTGTTAATCTTAATTTAATACAATTTGATTACTTTTGTATAAATGTAAATTTGCCTGTGTCACAAATGATAATTCAATAGAGGTGTTTAAAAAAAACAGCTGTAATGTTAAACACAGGCATTTTGCTTTTTATGGTTCTTGATTCTCTGCTTGTAGAGGAGGTCTAATGATCAAACAATGTTTGAAACCTGTTTTTATAATTTCATTAATTTACTAGAAATTGTTTTGTCTTTTTGGCCCTAGACTTAACTGAATGAGTTAGTGACCATTTTAAAACTTAACCATTTAAAGTCTATTCAAGACTCAAATGTCAGTCCCATTCTTGTAAAGGTCTAATTTATTGTTGAACTCACTGTAATCAGTGACAAGGTAATGTTTATTTGCCTTCAGGTCAGCTTATGTTGCCAGCACTGTCCTACACATCACTGCTGCTAATGGCAGCTATCTGGTGCAGTGAATCTTTCCTCCGTCTGGAATGTTTTGCTAAATCAGTGATATATTTAAAAAGCACGTCTTGGTATAGAATACCAACTGAAACCAGAGTGAAATGAGACAGAAGAATATGTTATGCTTTAAAGAAATCGTAGTTCATTAATTCAAGTAAGTTATCTTTTCCTTGCTAACAGGCGACTGCTTCCATGATTAGTCTGTGTAAACATGACCATTCTAGACTGTCTCGACTGCTCATGTTATGTTTCATTAAATTAGGAGGCTTTGTTTCTACATACTGTCTTGTAATTCAATAAGATGGGAGGTAAAAGGAAGTCAGTAGCCAGTTAGCCACAAAAATAATGGATACCATATATGGACATCCTAAAAGTAGATAGAAATTAAATCTTAAGTTGCAAAGATGAATTAAGGAACACTTGTGATTTCTAGCTAAATTACAACTTCTTTTAGTAGTCAGGTACACCATCAAACTTTAATAATGCAAACACATTCTATTTTATATAAACTTTGTCTGTGCTGCTGACATATGCATGAATACCACATTCATTTCTAAACCATTAACATTTTTAACAATCAGAAGCCTCCCCCAGGCACTCACATGGAATAATGAAAACAATAAAGTATTCCAGACTTTATAACCTTGAATCTAATATCATAGTGCTGTGTCAATAGTTTAACATATGATTATACGCAATAAAAGGGCAAATTTAAAGTTCTGTTTCTGCACTTCAGAATTTCAGTCTGACTACCAAAATGCATAGGGTAATCAAAGATGAGTAATTGGACAATAAGCAGACATTTTCTGTTAAAGGTAATACTGCTTTATATACCCTGGGATTCCGAAAGGGGTACTGTTACTACAAGCAGTAAACCCTAACATGAGAGGCCATCCACTAATGGCCACACTTTCTAAATCATAGATAGACCCACTCAACAAGCATCCAGCAGGATAGACATCAAGAGACACTATTCATTTATCACTTTTGTCCTGCAGTGTCAATGTGTGATTTTAAACAGCTGCAAAACCACCATAGTGGACCTTCTTGACAGCTGTACTAAATGATAGTGAGGCATGTCAGGGGAGCAACTAATGTTAATTAGCCATGTAGACTCCTCCTGGAAATGCTTGTAGGAAGGGATTTATGCTTTTGGACATTTTAGAGAATTGCTCTGCTGCATAAATTATCACAGCCAGTTGTGATAAGTAACACAGCAAAAAATGCTGCATTTCATCATTATATTGTGGGTAAGGTTAGTGTGTCACATGACTGTGTCTGTTTGTCTTTCTGGGTGGTCACAGTTGGGGGGTTATGTAGGAGATCAATATTGTGTGTGTGTGTGTGTGTGTGTGTGTGTGTGTGTGTGTGTGTGTGTGTGTGTGTGTGTGTGAGACAGACTGGGGGGGTGGTTCTTGTGCCAGCATGATGTATGTGCTGTTTAGTACTGACAGTAATTATGTGCAGTTCAGAGATATACAAATTAGTCACTCCTATGAATAGTTCCTGCTAAGGAACTGTGAAGGCAAAAGCAAAGTATTTAAAGATAGATTTCTTACCTGTGTTAGTGCAGATCACAGAGTACCAACACACCAGTACAACTGACAACATGAGGTTAGTGAACATGTTGAGAGATTTCTAATTTAACAGCTCAAATCCTCAAATCCATATGTGTTCATTTCATAGGTAAAAAAATATACTGCACTTCTGAAATATTTCTGGAAGCTCGTGCACAAGTGCAGACACTACACATTAATAAAGGTAAAAACCTTTACCTCAAGTTTTCATTGTATTGCAGCCCACTGCCCCAATGACTGAAGGAAGGGAATGGATAGATGTGCAAGGCTGTATGGGTGACATAGCATGATGGCACTTATAAAATTGAAAGTGATGTTACAGCATTCAGCAGTGTGTCAGGCAGGCATATTCAAAACCAGTGAGTAGAAAGGGCCAGTGAGATTTCATGGGGTTTAGGAGATAGAAATGAAACTCAACAGTTCATCATGCGACTAAATCAGGACTGGTTCTGCTTAATTACTGCAACAGGATAAGCCAGCACAGGTAGCAAGGACAGCATGTGTGGGTAGAGGTGAGGGTCCGGAATCAGCAGATTAGATAAACAGGTTACAGCACAGGACTGGGCATGATTGATTAAGTTCTGTGATTACTGAAGCAATTAGAAAATAAGCAAAAGAGAAAAGAGAACCAGTCAGTCAGACATCAGAATGACTTCTGAGATCAGTAAATGCAATGTAGAGAGTTTAAGGTGAATAGATTCACTGGCTAACCTGCTATTACAAGTGAAGCCTTAAATCCCACTCATTTATATTGATTTGCATTACAGCTTCTTGATGGTTTCCTCAATGCATCAATATAACCGGATGGGCTTATTAAAGTGATTATATTCAGACTCATAGTCATCAGCCTGTCTCACAAGGAAGCAGACTGGATTATAGCATGCTGATCAAAGACCGCAGTTGCACAGAGAGAGAGATCTGTTAATCTGTGGTTGTCAGCTAAAGCTGTCATTGTGTGGACAGTGCTGCGTGAAAGTTGCAGAAAAATGTCAGAGCTGTAGTGGTAGTTAACTGGAATTGAATTAACTTTTATTCAGTGATATGAAGAAACTGTCACTTATTTTCTTCATAAGTAAAGTTGCACTAGTTCTAAGGATAAGCTGATAACTGAGGCCTTACCATGAAGTCTTGCCAAGGTTATGAGTGAGATGACAGAGTGAGTGTAAATAATTCTGCCAGAAAGTTATTGTCAAATCCTAGCAAGAAGTGAAAAATGGTGATGAGGCTGAACAATTGCTTTTCTTCAGAAAATACATGTATATCAGGTGTAATTTTGTTTTATTGTTTTAGAATCGATACTTCATTCTTAACAAGCTGCTATTCAGATTATTCAAAGAGAAGAAGAACACACACACTATACCACGGCTGTAGACTTTATTGAGTAAGCGCTTTCAGGGATACAACCCCTTCATCAGACTACAAAAACAAACTCATTCACTAAATTTATACTACTCCAATTAAGAGCACCATTAGTAGAAAAGAATTCATTAAAGAGGCAGTGACATATAAACACATCATGAAAAATATCATAAAAACATACATTCTTTAAAAGCTTCATAGAACACATAGGGCTGCAATACATGTCTTAAATATAAAGAAGTAATAATAGGAATAAATAGTAAATAAATAAATTGTTTCAGTGGTCAAGTTTTTAAAAAAGGTTTTAGGGACACCTTACTATTGAGGCCTGGTGGTTGTTTATCTGCAGCATAAAGCATAATCCACTTCTGTTCCGAGGCCTCAGTTTGGTTCACTAGGTCACCTCCTCTCCTATTCTCACACAATACCTCTAATACAAAAAATTTAAAAATATGATTAAGGCCTTCATTTTTGTTATGTACAGCAAGGGCACTGCTCCCTTTGCAATTCCTAATATCTCTGTAATGCTCAAGTATCCTATCCCTGAAATGCCTATTTGTCTTACCAATATAGTATGAGAAACATATAGTACAATATGCAAAATAGACAACATTGGGTGTCTTACAATCAACATAAAAATTACTAATAAACTTAAAACCCAAATGGGGATGTGTAAAGCTAACACCTGGGTGAATATGTGTACATGCTGTACAGTTATTCAGATTACTTGAGATATGTTATTGAATGAAAGAATTTAGTGATTAATGAGAAGGTTCAAAGAGAAAAGGGACAAAGCTTATTGTTTCTTCAAAGAAGGGAAATGAAGTTACTGAATAAAGCTGGAAGAAGAAAGCAATGCAAAGTGCATTAAGCAAAGCAGAATCGTGCTGGGTTTTACGTTCACTGAAACGTGAGGTGCATCTTATCAAACAAGCCATGGCCTTCTTGAACAGCCTAGTAAGTACACAGGAGATCAGCCTCTAGGTAAAGTATCCAATACCCACTGAAAAGAGTGTAGATTTGTAATGTAATAACAAGGACAGTGTGGGCTTGGACTAGGAAAAGAAGTATATTGTACTGGGAACGGTTAGAACGGAATGGCATTTGAGACAAATGGACACAACTGCAACTTAAATATGGTTTGCCATGTTTTTGGTAATGGAAGATAAAGGGCTAATTTAGTCAAGGCATAGTCTTGACAGATTTTTTTGAAGAGTGCAGTCATACAAGTGTTATTCTTACTGATAGGTGCTGGAGGTTGTATTCCATGTATAAAGAAACTGGAAAGTAGGGAATATCAGGCTTTAAAAGATCTCAAGACATGGTGGATAATATAAAGACGGAGTGGGGCTATATGCTGGAAGAACAGATTGACATGCTTACATGGAAGAGAGTATGTCTAATGCCTAGATATGCTATGAAGTTA
The DNA here is from genome assembly GCF_019279795.1 of Protopterus annectens. NCBI lineage: Eukaryota > Metazoa > Chordata > Ceratodontiformes > Protopteridae > Protopterus > Protopterus annectens. The sequence goes on from NC_056729.1 coordinate 509,994,619, forward strand.
TGTGGATCCTGATGAGTCAACAAAGGTATTTTCAGTGAATGGAAAAAGACTGAAGCACATTTGCCTAAACTACTTTTGTTGATAGCGTCATTTGTCTCGTTCTCCACTGTTGTGAAGCCTTAGAATCGATATATATGAGTTTGGGGTGAAGGATTTTCCATCCACATTGATGGGTACAGGGGGGATTGCCCACACCCTCAGACGTTCAGCGAAGGTAGATTTGGTCAACATTTTTTGATTTGTTTACATTCACCAAAACTGCCTTCAGTGAGCTGAAATGTATCCAAAGTCATAACATTTCAAAATCCTTATGTGGAAGTTTTTATTATCGTCATTATCAGTCCCCTTCTTCCCATAATGGGGTTGGAGTGTTGTTTCAACTGTCACTACCTCTTTCAGTCCAGTGCTACTGCTCTGCTCTCTTTGATAGTCATGCATGACTGTTACAGGTTATCTTCTCTCACACAATCCAACCATTTCTTTGCTAGATGTCCTCATTTCCTCTTGCTTTCTCCTTGTCTCTCTCAAATATTCTTTATCAAATTGTCTTCTGCTTTCCCACACACTTGTCTGAACAACCACAATCTGTTTTCTTTGAACTACTCTGTAATTTGGCTTCTGATATGATGTCATCATGTCTTTGTCCCATAGCATGCATCCTACCATCTATCTCAAGCACTTCATCTCCATCACTTTTAGCTTCCTCAACTGCTTTGCCTTTACTGTCCAGGTTTAAGTGCCATTTTACCAAAGAGAAGTGCTAGTCACACTTCTGTTTCACACACCTTACTTTTCTGCTTCTTTGGCATTCTTTGGTCACACAAACCCCCGACACCCCATGCCAGTGACTGCAGTCCCACTCATTCTAGCTTTGACCACCTCATTCGTACTTCCTTTCATGTCAACCACACTTCACAGATACTTGAAGCATTAACCTGTTCCATTGTTTTCCCATCTGTCTCAATTTTCATAGGTTCATAGGTGATTACTAGGCTAATGGCAAAAGAGCCTTTATGAGCCTAGCCAATAATACCCAGGATATGACAATAAAGTGACTATCAAACCCTGTACCTTGTGCTTGTAAATTAAGTACCTTAACCATTATACCACCTTTACAAATGTAAATTTGAATTTTCTTCTGATTCCCTCCATTTGGTGCCATGACATCTGTCTTGTCTGTAATCAGTTTCATCTCATGTGCCTACAGTTTTGCATTTCATTCCAATATAATTTGCTGAAGTTCCTGTACAGAGTCTGCTGGTAATACCACATCATCTGCATACAGTAGCCTTGTTGCTCTGTTTCCTCCAACTGGTTGGCTAATGCAGTTCATCACCAATAAGAACAACAGAACCTCAGAGGAATGCACCCCCATTCTCTCTGGGCACCTCATCTGTGAGTCCAAAAACTATTTGCACTTGTGTCATAGAATACTTTTACATATTACAGATGTTTAGACTGATATTTCCAGATGTTGATGCCCACTGTTGGACATTTGATAAGAGTGTACCAGATACATGGGAACATGTCTATTGCTCTTGGTTGAGTTTTTCCTAACTTTAAGGATATGTTGGCAAATGTGATGTAAAGGTGGTTACATACAGATATATACATTTATTGTAAAAAAGCATATGTGATGGGGTAGGAATAATGAGGTCCTATGTAATAATAAAGATAACGCTATTCTATTAATGTTGACAACTGAATAAATAAATGAAAATGCATGACCTTACTAAATGACTGTTTTTTGTTGCTTTAAGTTCCACAACTATCAGTAAATACAACTCTTGAATTACTTTCATTCATTAGGCATGATGGTACCGCTTGAGTCATGGTACTGAAGGAATCTAATGCTGTGGGATCTCCTAGTTGAGTGCACTCAGAAGAGTCACTGTGTAAAGGTGGGGTGCATGTGCTTGTGGTAACAGGGCTGTCTGTACCACAGGCAGCTCAATTGTCTGTAGGGTTTTTCTTACCATACAAAGATTTTTAAAATTCAGTGCTGATTTGTTGCTCAGCTCTGGTAGATGAGCAGCACTTTGGTAGGGAAGGACAAACTGGTACAGCCATAAGCATTGCACCATTTACAGGTACATAGGTCAAGACTTGTAAGTTCCTCCTTTGAGGAGTAATTTACATGTATATACATTGCATGGAGTACTGTGGGCTTAAGATACTCCTGAGGTTTGTTTACCCCATTGTGTACCACTGTCTAAGCTATGTCTATGAATCACATAAGACTTTGGTACAGAGCTGTATTATGTACCAATCCGACAACATTCCACAGGATGTTTAGAATAGCACACTTAGTTTACTGAAGCTGCTGTTATTAATGTGTTTTAGGTTTTCTATTGTTGTTGGAATATTCTATGCATTATGAAGAAATTTCTCAGTGATGTATTACTAAATTAGTCTGAGAAAAATACTTTGCTTTAAAATATTTACTAACTGAGATATGTCAAAACAATGATTTTTGACCAACAATAGGGTCTGTATATATATATATATATATATATATATATATATATATATATATATATATATATATATATATATATATATATTGATATATGGTTGTTGATTTCATTATAATTATTGCTGGGAGAAAAAATAAGAAAAACACTGTTAAATACAGACTATACAAACAGCAAGAGCATAAACTGTCAATGCAAATTCCATGTCTTTGCCTTTTAATGCAGACAATAGCCACTGCATAGTTCCATAGCAGATCACCTATATACCTAAATCAGAACTATCACAGTACTTAATATTACTAGGACAATGGACTGCTAGCTAGTATTCTCCATATGGATGGTGGCAAAGTACATAATATACACAAAAATATGTCAGAAACAGGATATGTATGTAGAAAAACAACAAAAGTTAACAAATTACTTTAGCATTAGCAACACACTTTATAAAATCAAGAAAAGTACAAAACAGGTGATGCTGGTAAACTGCACTTCCAAAAAAATAATCCAAATGCATAAAAAGTAAAGGAAGCAACAGACCACGGCTATAGAGAATGCAAAATAGTTTAATCCACAACGAACATAGAATGGTGAGCGCTTTCGTGGGCCAAGCCACTTCATCAGACATTGAAACAAAGTATAAAATTCCTTTATATATCATCCTACACTCACTAATTGGGACCCCACCTTAATTTAAAGTCACAGGTAACTCCATGTGCAAATGAAAGACAGCATATAAAAACAGCATATAAAAACAGTATATAAAACAGCATATAGGAAACAACACATTTAAAAACATGAACCGACATTTTTAAAAACTAAAACACACCAAAGGTATATTAATATTTCACTTTAACAAGTCTCTTCCTAGGAGAATGATAGATAGAGCTGTGGACAACCTCAGGGGGGCGATGTGAAATTGAAAGTTGAGACGAAAGAACTTGAATAGATTGTGAGACTTAGGGCCAGTGTGGGCAGGGGGCTTAATGACAAAATGAACATCAAGCCCATTCTCCTAGGAAGAGACTTGTTAAAGTGAAATATTAATATACCTTTGGTGTGTTTTAGTTTGATTGATCTGTTTGATTCTCAGCTAGAGCGTCTTCTGTGTGGAGACATGCGTGAATGGGCGTACCTTCTTCGAAGGTTGTGCATCAGGGCCGGCAACTTGGCACGTAAAAATCTACTGCCAGTCATTAGCAGACCAGAGTTCCACTGTGGCGACCCCTAACAGGAAAAAGTCAAAAGACACAACAACATTCTACATAAGATCTTTAATATTAACTATCATTTGTATCTGAATTGTATAATGCATCTTGGAGCTTTTCTCCCTGGGCCTCCACTGAAAATGGGTCAATTCGGCCCAGTGGACTTCCCCGGTAATCAAATTGCAAATAAATAAATAAAATAAAAATAAAACATTAAAAAGTTCTAAGTCTTCATCAAGAAACTGTAATTTTACAAATATTATTTAAATGTGTTTAAAATAAATATTTTTTCAAAACTGTTAGGGAATGTTGGACAAAAGAGACTTGATGACATAAATATCAGATTAAAATATACTCATCTACAAAGCTCATTATAAATTCTGGAATATTAATTAAACACAATAGAGAATGATACAGCTGAGACAAACAAAAGACTACAAGACAGCAAGTTAAAAAAAGAAAGGTGCAATCAACAAACCAAACGGAAAGACAGTAAAATATGTTACAAAAGTGTTGGAGTGGGGAGGTATTCATAAATATTATACTCAATGGTGTAGGACTCCTGCACAATGGAATGGCATACCAAAGTCAGTAGAGAATAATAAAAATGTACACGATGGTGCAGTCAGTCTTACCCCACTATGTAACCAGAGTATGCCATTTTTTATGTACATTCAAGTGACCCCCTCACCAGGATCATGTGATTCAGAAATGCTGCATAAGTAAATATTATTGGACCAAAACCACATACCTCCTATTGATGTAGCACCTCTCACCATGCCAACCAGGGTCTATATTATAAGATCGAAACTTTAGGTACTTAAATACCTAAAGCTTGATCTGTAAATATCGAAAGCTAAAAACCGCGAATTGCCACTTCCACACAGGGAAAGAATTCGCTTGGCCATATGAAAAAAAAAACTTTTAAACCCAAATTCAGTAGGGGGCTGTGCCACCCACACCCCCCTAACAAAATATACCAACTCCAAGATCACTCTACATTGGACAAAAGGGCAAATTCCGCATAACGGCCAAGCAAATTCTTTCCCTGACGAAAAATTCACATAAGTGGCCATTCACAGTTTTTGGCTTTTGATATTTGCAGATTGAGCTTTACATATTCAAGTACCTAAAGTTTCACTTGTATAATATAGAACTGCAAGCCATCCTTTCCTTCTGATATGCTGGTCAGTGAACAGAGTTGGATACTACATCAGGACTCAGTGTAAAAAATAAATACATGAAACTCCTTTTGTGGTAGGAAAAGCCCTATTGCACTGCAGCACCCCATGGTGGAGGTAGCCCTGCAATGTAACTACACCTTTCCTTGACCTTAAATAATGACAGAATCTGACATCAATGAAAGCTCCTACAGCACAAGGGTCTCTCATTACTATAATTCCCTGTCATGTTTAGGTTCATAGGTTGTTACTAAGGTAAAATTCCAGGTGGCTTCTTAGGACTAGTCATGCTTCTCAAATATATCTAACAAGTTTTGATATCCTAGGGTTATTTTAAGGAGTATATTAAGGCTTGGGAATGGGAGGCTACCTTTGTCTACTAGAGATATAGGTGCCAGACTGGGGTAAATTTCCATTTCCCCATCCACTGGTACAAGTATGCTTGATTTGGGTTAGGGAAAAACTCTGCTTCACATGGATGGGAAGCCAATTGCAGAGAAAGGGTAGTCTCTGAGTTACATAACCTACCCCTCCAACGTGTTCTATTTATCTTGCAGATGAGGTTTAGGTCTCTAGATTGATTAATTCTGATGCTATTTGTTTTGCAGCTGAGTAACAGGTTCACCAGAGGACCAGAGGATAATTTGTAGGATAGGCATTGACTGTTTCTCAGCAGTCTGTAGGAGGTTGAGTACAGGGATAGGGCTTTGAGGAAGTAAGCATAGGACATGCTTTGTGCACTCTGTATTTTGTTTAATGAAAGATCCCTGTGGATGCTCCATTTTTTGCATATGCCTGGTCATCTATACACTGATACATCTATACTCAATGATTGGTGTGATAAGGGCTGAGTACATCCTTGGACCTAGATGTCCAACCCTTGCTTATAAATTGAGCAACATAGAATGATTTCCTTACTATCATAGACCCATGATGGTCAAAGTCCAGTTTACTGGCTATATGCATTCCCAAATCCCTGACTTTAGCCTCTACTGTTAAGGGGTGTTTTATCAATGTGGTAGTTTACAGGAGTAGCTACCTTCCTGAAAGATACTATTATCCATTTCTTGGCATTCAGTTTTAGACCATGGCTCTAGCACCAATTATTAGTCAGTGTCAGACCTTCTTAAAGGGTATTTGTATCACTGGGGTTTTCAATGGCTGTACCTAGTTTGCAATCATCTGCAAACTTGGTCAGCTAGAGGCCCTTGACATTGACCTTGACTTCACAAAAGTAAAGGCCAAAAAGGAGCAGCACCAGCACTGAGCCTTGTGGGACTCATCTAGTGACTGGGAGTTTTGTAGAGGTAGACTCCCCCATCTAAATTTTTGGGTCCTATCTGTGAGCCAGCAAACTCTGGGTAGCATAGGGGTTTATACCTAATTTCATGAGTTTATCTACAATGCTTGAGTGTGGTATTGTATAAAATGCTTTGGTCAGGTCCAGGTAGGCAGTATGCACCATTTTGCCCTTATCCATTACTTTGACATTTTCAAAGAAGCCCACCAAGTTGTGTAGGCATGACCTGCCCTTGACAAAACCAAACTTGGTCGGATCCAGTGTCTGCAGGTTTTCTATGTCGTTGTTTATCATTTCCATGATATTCTTTTTGTGGCATTTCATATGAGAATCATCAGACTTATGGGTCTGTAGTTATCTGGGTTCATAGATGGCCCTCCCTTTTCCAGAGGGATGACAGTTGCAGTTTTCTGTTTGCTTAGCATGAGGCCTGTATGGAGGATCTAGTTACATAGTAATTGTAGTGCTCCAAGACTATGGTTAAATAGTGATTGTAATGTTCCAAGGCTATGGTTATATAATGATTGTAGTGTTTCAAGGCTATGGTTATATAATGATTGTAGTGTTCCAAGGCTATGGTTAAATAGTGATTCCTATGGCCTTGATATGTCATGGTTCAGGTTTAATGAGTGATAGATCTTTATCATTCACATTTAAGCATGATGGAACCACACAACACAGAAGGAAGAGCTATTTAGAACAGTAGACTAAGTCTGTTGTACTAAATAGTTGTTCCTTGCTATGCTTCTCTGTGGTTCAGTGTAGCAATTTATAAAAAGACATTCATTTGTACATAATATATGATTTCCCCTATCTGTGACAGCAGTGTACGAAATACAATGTGCAGAATAAATTTATACAACTGCACATTATGTTTATTCAGAATAAAACAAAGTGACAATGTGCAGTAATTTTAGGGATACCTTCCATTACAGAAATAATTTCCCTGCGAAAGGAAAGAACAATATAATTTTAAGAAACCCAAATCACTTTGCAAGTGTGCAAAAATAATTGCTGATGAAATATAAACACTTCAAGGCAAAAACATGGGACTGGTAGAATATCTGTTGTTTTTCTTTACTAAATAAACAATTATTCTAATGTATCATTTGTGGAGAGTCATCACTTTTATTTTGAGGTATGAACTTTATTATTTAATTTTCAGGATGACACATGCATACTCACACAGAGACACACTGGCAGACATGCATGCAATAGATATTCACTCACACTCCCTCTCACTTACTTAGGCACAACACTGCTATTTTCTCCTCAGTTATCTATGTCATAAGTTTAAGCATAAGAGCTGCACACTTGCCCTACGATTCATAGACATAATGTGCAGTGGTTTGCATTATGTTTATGTCTGTATGCATTTCATAAATGGATTTTGCCATGAGCAATAGAGCACCCACCTGTTTATGAAATGCATAAAGTTTCAGAAGGTTAGTGGTGCCCTAGGACTGCTCACTGCTTGCAATCATGGCAGGAAAGAAATTAATGAATGTTTCACCCTTTGCTGCTATGACTGGGAGGAAGGATGCATTAACTTAATATGCTTATGGTGGTATTCCAGTCAAGAGTACTTCTGTTGGGTGTAACAATAGTCTATTACTGCTAAGGGTGGGGAGTGAAGATGGGTGTGGTAGCTGGTTATCCTGCACCACAGGGAAATGAAGAATGGATAGCTTTTTTAGCATCTTGCTACTAAAAACAGGTCAGTTTCTTACTGATTTGCAATGACTTTCACTAATGCTGTTGCTCAGCTATATAATGCTGACCAATAAATGCACCAGTGAAAGATGAAGCCATTCTTCCATGTCATTTAGGTATTTATGTGTTAGTGATTCTGGCCCTGTAATTTATGGAGATGAGATTAGCTCATATGCAATAGTCCTTGTCCTTTTGGGTTATGGCCTACATTCAGGGGAGTATTGGTACAGGTACTATATGCACAGAGCACTGTGGCTAAATAAAGGATAAGAGAACTTACAGGAACTTAACTCATCACTGTGTAATTGTGGTTGCGCACTGCTCTAAGCTTTGGCACATATACTAACTGCATACCAGACCTACTCCATGTGAGGTGCTGTGGTTTCTTTCCAAATCAAAAAGACACAATGTTGGTGAATCAGTGAATCTTGTTTACTTCTTGTAATAATGAATCCTTTTCAGGCTCTTCTACAGCCTATTAAAATGAGGTCATTAGGAAGAATAGATTCTGCTAATTAATCACGTGTTTTTCCCCCTTTTTCTGAAAGTAAATTGTTTGCTGCAGACTGAAGTTGTCTCACATATTTACATTCTGAATTACACTAATTTGTTTGTATATGGCTGCTGAGAAGTCAACTTTGCCTTAAGTATGGATTTTTATTCATGTTACATTTTTATTTGCATTTAAATGTATTCAACACTGATAAGAGCTGCTCAGGATTATACGCTTATACTTTTGTAGTCACAGGATGTAATCTAGGTCTTGGCTTTAACTAGTTGTGAAGTCTTCAGTCTCCAAATTGAGCATATGAACCAGGGTTGCCAGACGTACCTATTTGAGTGGGACTGTCCTAGGATCAGCAGTGCGATCCCAAGTCCCACACTGCCAGATAAAATCCAGGCAAAACAGCCTCCGGTTTGCTTTTTTTGATTGGCCCATATGCCAGTATACTAGCCAATCAAAAAAAATCGCAAAATAGAGCTACTTCTGTTGAATGCAAAACTGCCTATTGCTCCAAATTGAACAGAAGTAGCTCCGTTTTGTGATTTTATGGCTGGCTCGTATACCAGCATACGGGCCAATCAAAAATCGCCAAACACAGAGCTACTTGTGTTTAATGCGCAACTAAAGGCATTCCACATTAAAAACTCCTTTTATTTTTTTGGTCTTCACTTAGCGTGGTCCCTACCTGCCAGATAAGTAATCTGACATCCCTGATATGAACACTTATAACAATGGCTTTAGTGGAAATATTTATTTCAGTTTTCACTTTCACTAACTTCTGTTGTGGTATTAATGTTTGCCCTTTCCATGGCAGGCATCCCTGAGTGTTGTTTCATAGTCATAGGGCAGGATTCACGATGGCCTGCATGGAGTCTAAGAGCCGTGTAAGACTCCATGCAGCCATCGCGATCCAGGAACAGTCCGAAATCACATGTAAGAGAAAGCTAAAACAACTCTTACACGGGCAGGGCGTGGATATGCTAATCACCCCACTTGCAGCCGAAAGGCATGCAAATGAGGTAGATTAGCGATCCACGAAGCTCAAACCAGCCCGTGTAAGAGTCATGTTAGCTGCAGAAATGTACTCAGTTGACAACTGAGTACGTTTCTGCAAATAACACAATGGAGCCATGTCAGCTCCAAATAAAGGGTGCATATGTGTCAGGCAGCATGCCAATGGCCAAATATGTGGCCATTGACAAGGTACCCCAATGCAAATATGAGAAAAAATTATTTTTTTCGGCGATGTTTAAACGCAGCGCAGCCCGGCGCAAACGGGCTGCGCTACATAAAACATAAAAAGTAAGGTTATAAACCCACAAACGTGGGTTTTATGCAATGCATGGATATACAATGCAGGGACCAGCAGACCAAAAACAACATGGCCACCGTTTAGTGGTTGCTAAGGGGGAAAGCTGAGTCTAAGACATGTAACTAAGCATTAGTAGGCAATCCTATGTAAATGAGCGTTAGGATACTGAATCCCACTGTCACATAGCAAATGAGCACATTCCGAGTAGTGTAAGAGTTACATAAGGGGGAGGAACAGAGTAGGAGATAGGTGACATCACAGGGGGGAATGGCAGAAAGAAATACAGTTCATTGGAGGTCAGTGTTACGTGACAGATGTCAGACACATATCATGGAAAGAGGAGTGCCACAAGATAAGCATGGGAAAGTCAAGAAATGGAAGGTGTACACTGTTGCCAACACCAAAGTTTCTTGCTGGGCGTGCATGCGCACGTGTGCGCACCAGGAGGCACGAGTAGGGCAGTGTGCGCGTGTAAGGTAGACTGAGCATGTGGGAGCCTGTAGGCAGACTTGTAAGACTGTTTGCACTGGTGTGCGCGTTTTAACCCGAATAAGTAGATTCTAAACTGTGTAAGCATGTGTGCGCGCATGTAAGCCACTGTGAGCGTGTTTCCGCTGGTATGAGCGTTGCTCCCCCCTGAGGAAACAGAAAGGAAAAAGGAAGCGACATAAATAGTAGGAAGCTAGCAGGTGAAAACAATTAAAAGCAGGCAATTACACAGGCAGAATAGTAGACCAGCCCAGCACTTAAAAGTCTGCAAACAGCAGTGCAGTATGATTCACTCAAGAGACACTGCAAGACAGGAGTAAGCTATTAGAAGTGAAAACTGAAAAAGCTTCACTCAGACCAAAAATGCTAGGGGCTGCCATAGCTGTCATAAGGAGACATAGGCAACTTGCTGAGGGTGGTGACAATGCAAATGCTGCCAGACAACCCACAGTGAGGAGACGGAGAAGAGTGTACAGGCCCAGGGTCACCTACCAGGGGTTACATGAGCTGGAGATAGTGGAGTGCTATAGAGTGGACAGAGACCTCCTGCAGCAAATTGTTGAGCTGTGCAGGCCACGCCTCACACACAGAACCAAAAGAGGGGAACCCATCCCAGTGGAAACCAAGGTATGTGTTGGCTTAAGAATACTAGCAACTGGTACCTTCCAGAGACCAACTGGTGATATGATGGGGATCTCACAGACATCAGCATCCAGGGTACTGCACCAGTTCCTGGATGCCATATCAGCACATGTCGGAGATCATGTATATTTCCCCAATTCCCGTGAGGCATTGGCCAGCAATATGCATCTCTTCCAGCAAATAGCGGAATACCCTGAGGTAGTGGGTGCAATAGACTGCACGCATATATGCATCAAAGCACCAGCTGGTGAGCGGGGTAGGGCCTACATTAACCGCAAGGGCTTCCCCTCCATCAACTGCCAGGTCGTGTGTGATGCCCAGGGCATAATAATGAATGTGTGTGCTGGCTGCCCTGGAAGCTACCATGATTCCCATATCTGGCATCTGACACAGCTGTACCAGACATTTGCCAGTGGGGACATCCCACATGGTCACTTAGTAGGGGATGCTGGATATGCACTGGAGCTGTGGCTGATGACACCCATCAGAAATGCACACACACCTGAACAGGAACTCCATAATGAGGCACACGCACAAACACGAAATGTAATCGAGCGTGTCTTCGGGCTGCTCAAGTCACGGTTCCGGTGCCTGGACACATCTGGTGGAGCCTTGCAGTACTCACCAACTACATGTACCCAAATTGTCATGGTATGTGCTATGCTACATAATATGATTCATCGAAAACAGCTGCAGCAGGATCAGCATAGGGCTGGGCCAAACAGCCCCCCACCATTGCCAAGTCAATCACAGGCAGAGCGTGACTCAGAGGAGGAACAACCTGAGCCTGCCCCAGTAGGCAGAAGGAGGCATGCCCAGTATGCCTTGGCCTTGGCAAAGCGGCAACGCATAGCACATACACTGGCTCAGTAGGGACCCTGGAAATTATACCTCTCTCCGACTCACACATATAGTAAAAGGGACACCTAAGTTGACACAACCTGCTTTCAAACATGTACAGGGAGTGTAGTATGTGCATCCAACATAGGCAGCCCTGCAGCACCACCTGAGGCATGATTGCCATGTGTTAAGCAATGTAACACCATGTAGTATATGCAAACTTGATGACCCTGACTAACATCCTACCCTCACCAAGCATGATGCCACAATATGAAGATGAGATGATCAATTGCAATAATTGGCTAAGTATTGCTGTTAGTCAAAGGGGATCCAATGCGTGCCAGCCTGGGATGACATGCTGAGCACGACATGATGCTCCACCTGCTAGGGGTGGTGTGCACCTATCAGTCCTGGCCTTATGGATACTGGCAAAGGCTGTTGTTACCCCCAGCGTGCCGTGAATAGGTAAGGCTCAAAACACAAACCCACCTCCATAGGTATCACAAGGGATAAGAACCTAGATGTAATGCTACCCAATGCCAGAAGTCTAAACAGCAAGATGCATGCAGTCTAAACTCCCCTCAGCATGGAGAATGTTGATATCTGTTCTGTAACAGAAAACTGGGTCAAGGCTCACAACAGCACCCTAACAATACCAGGTTACACCTCATACTGTGCTTTACAGCCCCAAAACATGGAACAAGCTACAAAAGGAGGGTGACTAGCAATAATTGTCAAGGATAACCACACCTCCATGTTGGTACCACAACAGGAAGCAGCATGGACTAGCCATGGTCAAGTAACCGTGGCTAAAACTGCCTCCCAGTTTATAGATTGCTACAGACTACTGTCCTAACACCAGGAACTGCACTTGGCCTATGTTGGAATACATGAATATATCAAGCTCTCCAAACCACATTATATTGGGTGACTGAAAATACCCAAACATAGACTGGGAGCATTATTCTAGCTCCAATACCCTAGGACAAAGGTTCCTAGAATCCATAAACCAAAATGCTCAGGAACAACGTACCACTCCCACAAGAGGGGTAAGCATACTGGATGTGATAATCAGCAACATGGGTACTGTATGGCCAGATGAGAAGTGTATCCCTCACTGGTAAGATCAGACCATAGAGTAATCACACTGGATATACACATCCCAACCACAGTCCCTGGCCAGAAAACCACAGTGAAAAACATGTGTAAAGCAAATGTTGCACTCCTCCAAACTGATGTGGAATCCAGTAAAGGCCCTGTGCCTGTGCAAAATATGGGCCACACCTCAGAATCCATTATACATGCATTCCATGAACACTGCCAGGAATGCATGGATTATGCAATCCCAAATAAAACCAAGACACAATGCCATACACGCAGGCATCTGGCATGGTGGACCCCAGTCATTACCAAACCATGCAAGAGAATGAGGAAGCTACTACATGATAGAGCAAACCTAAAAAGGGGAAGTAATTTCTGATCAGTATTATGGCAATAAAATATGTCCACTCATACAATCCACTAAGGCCAGCTACAACAAGTTGAATCTGTGTATCTTGAGGCAATGTTACACCTGCCCCATGTACACAGACAACCCTCTCCTCCCCCCAAGAAATACAAATATATGTGAGAGATGCAACCATTTATCCAAACCAGAGGCTGAGCTCTCTCAACTCAGTACTGTCAAAACTAGTCAGGAGGAGAAGGTAACCACACACACCACAAACCCAGTCTCACATAGACCTATCACAACTGCAAACCAAAGACATAAACACAGAAAAACATTCCCGGAGGCTCTAATTACAAACACACCACATCAACAGAGGCCTCCAAAGCAGACACCCAAGCAACCACTACCTCCAAACATAGCACATGCAACACATAGTACACAAAGCTGGTGTGCCAAACAGTCACAGGCCAAAAGGAGAAACAACATGCCTGATACAGTTGTAATAGGTGACTCCATAGTCAGACACACTGCTGACCCGCTCACCAGACTGAACAAGGGAAAGTGTACAGTAAGCTGCCTGTAGGCTGCTACAATACGCTACATAACACAAGCATGCAGGTCACCCCAAAGCAAGTACAAATATGATGCAGTCATTGTCCATGCTGGTGTGAATGACCTGAGATGTACCTCCCTGGACTACATGAAAAGAGACATAGATGAGCTCTCCGATTATGTAGGCCAGGCCGGTATGACTCTGACCTTGGGCAGCATCCTACCTTCACCAAGAATGATGCCACAGTACAAACACAGAATGATCAGTTCTAACAAGTGGCACAATTACTGGTGTCATTCCAAGGGGATCCAATGTCTGTCCACTTGGGATGTCATGCTTGACAAGCCACGCTGCTTTGCCAGGGATGGCTTGCATCTGTCACCCCTGGACATCAGGATATTGGCTAAGGCTCTTGCCACCTCCATAGAGCCTTTTGTAGGCAAGGCTGAAAAGACTAAAACACCTCCCTAGAAAACATAAGTGGAAAGAAACATAAGGGTAATGCTGCCCAATACCAGACGTCTAAACCTCAAGATGCATGCTCCCGAGGCCGTCCCCAGTATGGAGACCATCGATGTCTGTACAGTGACAGAAACCTGCAGCAAGGCTCCTGAGAGCACACCAGCACTACCAGGTTATACCTCATATCATGCGTCTTGGCCCCAAAACCTGGAGCAAACCATAAAAGGAGGGGGAGTATCCATATTCAGCAAAGATACCCACACGTCCAGGTAACTGACAATGCATGAAGCATCGGAGACCACCCATGTGCAACTAGCCATAGGCAAAACTGCTGTACAGTCTGTAGCATGCTACAGACCACACTCTCAGACACAGGAACCAGACTCAGCCTTACTGAAGACACTGGACAGTATGAATGTCTCACCAAATACCAAACAAGGTACTCACAAATAACCACATAGGTGGTAATCCATTACGTATGGAAGGAGTAATCAGGGACCTAGGGACACAAGTGGACAGTAACATGTCGTGTGACACTCACATTGCCAATGTGGCTAGGAAGACCTTCTATATTGGCCACCTTATCATGAAAGGAATCATATCTACATCAACAGAGGTCATTGTGCCCCTATACTGTTCTCTTATCAGGCCCATAATTTAGTACAATGCCTCATTTGGGATGTACCTCACCCGACACCTGCAGCAGTTAGAAAGACCTCAAAGGTACCTCACCAAGAGGATAAAGGGTCTCAAATATATGTCATATGCTGCCTGGCTGTAGACACCCCAGCTGTATGCAGTCACATACTGCCTATGCAGAGGCGTTGTATGCCTGTTGTACAAGGCCATGTCCAACACAGGATTAATGGACATGCTCCACCCCAGAAAACCCAAATCCATCAGAGCTGTGAGAGTGAGAAATGTCAACCTCAACACATAATGAAATAGGATGTGCTGGAGGGACAGATGTATAACCCAGAGGCTCCCTACACCCCGGAACGGAATCCCACTCCATGTTAGGCAGAGCCCCTCACTGACTCTCTTCAACAGGAATCTTGCCAAGTGGATGAGTGATCGTACATGTACACTGGGGTTCTTCACTGTGTCACGTCTAGACAGAGGCACAGTAAAGTAAATCCTAAATGGTCATAATATTCACATAGCAAGGGGTGGCGAAAGCCACACACACTCTGGCTAGGCTTATAAATGCCCTAGGGCAGATAGCCTAGTATGAACCTATGAACCTATGAAGATACAAATTGTACAGGACACTAAGGATAATCACAAGGCTTTCTTAACTGATGGTCGGAACCTTGTTGGGAATTCACAGATATGCTCTGAATCACTCAAATAATACAAACAATATACCAAACACACACACATTGCTAACACCCAACCTGACAGGTTCAGTGCAAACTCCCCCCCCCCAAATGCCAAATATCTATCCCAGCAGATTGCTGGCCCCCTGACATTGCAGATGCTGAGGTAACAGCCAGCATCTACAAAGCAAAACACACAGCATCAATGGTACAAGATGGTGTCCTGGACTGAGTCCAACATGGACTCCAAGAAGAATGGAACGCCATATAACACTACTGCTCAATGTCAGCCTTACCACAGGATATGTACCCAAAGAGCAGTGTACAACAACAGTGGTCCTTCTCCACAAAGGTGTTGCCTGAATGGATACTGCAAACTACCACCCCAGAATCCTGACAAGCTTGGTCTGCAAAGCTATGGAAAGGATCAGCATGTACCTCAGACATAAAGATATTGGGGACCTACTGACACTGGACCCTACCCAGTGTGGCTTTCTTAAATGCAGATCCTGCCCGTTAAATATGTTTGACTCATTTGAAACAGTCATTAAGGCCATTGATGAGGGGAATGTGGTCCACACAGCCTAGCTGGACCTTGCTAAAGGCTTCCATAAAATACCCCACGTGTTCATTATAGATAAGCTCACCAGCTTAAATATAAACCCCTATGTTAGTAGAGGGGTTGCAAACCAGCCCAAGGACAGAACTGACATGGTCAGAAATGCTGCAGCCATGTCAGGCTACAAACCATATACAACTGGAATCCCACAAGGCTCAGTCCTGGGACTTCCCTTGTTTGGTATATATGTCCCATAGGTACAGGCCAACATGGAAGGACTGTGTCTGAACAAGTTTGCAGAGGACTACAAACTGGCCACCATATCTGACCCTCCAGCTGACACAAGCATCCCACAAAAGGGCCACATAGAAACAGACAACTGGTGCCATAGCCATGTCAGCAAGCTAATTACAGAAAAGTGTATAGTCATCCCCTGTGGATATACAGTAAGTGCCCACCAATTACCACATAGGTGTTAACCCATTAAGTACTGAAGAAGTAATAAGAGACCTGGGGACACAAGTTGATAGATATCTTGCATTGGACAAGCATGTGGCTGTAGTGGTTACATAAACATACCATATACCCACCTAATCATGAAGGTAGTCAGATCTAGATCAGGGGAGGTCATTGTGGCTCTGCAGTCATCCTTCATCAGCCTCACAACTGAGTACAATGGCCTCTGTGGGGTGTACCTCAGCAGACACCTCCATCAACTGGAAAGACCCCAAAAGTACCTCACCAGGAGTATCAAAGAGCTCGAACAGATGCCATGTGTTGGCTGATTAAACAAACTGCAGCCTCACAATTGAGTACAATGGCCCCTGTGGGATGTACCGTAGCAGACACCTGCAGCAACTGGAATGACCACACAAATACCCCACCAGGAGGATTGCAGAGCTGTAACAGATGCCATGTGTCACCTGAGTAAAGTAACTGCAGCTCCACACAGTGCCATACTGCCTGGCTGGAGGTGAACTGTGCCTGATGTTTAGAGCCATGACCAACCTGGTATCAATGGATGTTTGGTACCATGTAAACACCGAATGCTGGTGACCTATGCAGCTGACAGGCCTGAACCCCAGCACAGACATAAACAGGACATGCTGTACTGATTGGTCCACAACCCAGAAGCTCACTCCACTCATGACTAAACTTCCACTACAGGATATCCGGGGAGTCCCTCAGTGACTGTCATCCAGAGGAATCATGATGACTGGATGGGAGATGGCAGGTGTACCCTGGATATCACCTGTATGTTATGGGTAGACAGAAGCACAGCACACTAACCATGACATATGTCATGGCAAACACCAGTAAATGTGTGTTGAAGGACAAACACTCTCTGACTAGCATTACAAATGGACTAGGGCACATGGCCATTGTTTGTCACTGTCCACACAAGTTGTGGAATACAATAACAATGTCGGACAATCATGTATTAAGCTGTCCATATCTGAACAAAATGCAACATGGTCATATTTGCACAACTGGCCCTCAACCAGTCTGGTGTGCTCACTATAAACATTACAAGCAGTGATAGGACTGAAACTGATCATACTGTCCACCACAGTGAAAGTTTTGCACCAGTACACTATACAACAATACAACTGTTTGGTCAGCAGGAAAGGATGATGACCACTGTATGCAAACTATCCCATGGCGACCCTGCAGGCACAGCATAATGCCTGTTAGGTTCAGACACACAGCAGTTGGGCAGTAAGAACACAACCTGATGTCCAACACTCAACTGTACATGTGATATATAGATGGCGTCCACACACAAACAGAAATGTGGTGGTCCACAGATCCAAACATAAGGAAAGGTCACACTGGGCATGCTCGCACACTTAGATAAATGAGATGTGGCAGTCAAGAAGCCATACAGACTGTGAACTGGGCATGCTCACACACTTAGGCCATGTCACAGTTCAGCAGTTGCACACACATATCTGGCATTTCTATGTGTTAACACAGGAACCTCCCACAATACAGGCATCTGCCCAGTGCACACAGTGAAGTTACAACAGAGACATAAGTAAAGTACTGGATGACAGTCATATGCAAGCATCTCCCACAGTACACACATTGTTTATAGAGATAGGGAAGGCTATGGCAATAAAGACCCACAAACAGTATATGAGCAACAGATACGTGCATCTGACAGGTAAACATATGGCCGTAGAGTGCAATACCTGACCGTTGTCCCTAGGGAATACAGAAGGCTATCCACAGTGTATTTGGCATCTGCCTCCACAGTACAGTACGCCACTGTGCCTGTGCAAAGTTAATGCATAGATATGCTCTCCCCCTTACTGATGGATAGTAACAGATGTACATACCTCTTCATCCATAATGATGTCAGCACACTATACATATGTCAGGAGCAGAAATTATACCCAGTGATGTGAATAGCGTGCTCCGCTACTGCGTCTCTACCAAGTGTCATAACATAGTTAGGTAGGGGTTTGAATCCTGCAAGTGCCCAGTGTGTGTGTGACTGCATATGGGGGAGTAGTGCGTGCAATTCCATGTGTATAAGAAATGTCCCTTTTGGCAACTTTTACTACACAAAACATGCTGCATATTCCACTGTCTAAACACTGATGACGTCAGCACCCTATAAGTACAGCAGGAGAAAGCAATCCCCCCAGTAATGCAAATAGCGCGCTCTGCTAATGCATCTCTCACTAGTGTCATAACATAGTTAGATAGGGGTTTAAATCCTGCAAGTGTCCAGTGTATGTGACTGTGTATGGGGGAGTAGTGTGTGCAATTCCATGTGTATGAAAAATGTCCCTTTTGGCAACTAGTACTACACAAAACATGCTGCATATTCCACTGTCTAAACACTGATGATGTCAGCACCCTATAAGTACAGCAGGAGAAAGCAATCCCCCCAGTAATGCAAATAGCATGCTCTGCTAATGTGACTCTCACAAGTGATCTAACATAGTTAGGTAGGGGTTTGTATCCTACAAATGCCATGTGTAATTTTGTAACACAGTTTGTCCATGTTCATAGGTTCATAGGTTCATACTAGGCTATCTGCCCTAGGGCATTTATAAGCCTAGCCAGAGTGTGTATGGCTTTTGCCACCCATTTTAAATTAATTTTGCTATGCCCTTTTTCGAGGTTAGTATACTGTGCCTCTGTCTAACAGTGACACAGAAGTGATACCTGGGGTAAACCTACGATCTCCCATCCACTCATCAAGATTCCTCTTGAAGAGAGTCAATGAGGGACTCTGCCTAACCTGGACTGGGATTTTATTCCAGAGTGAAGGGAGCCTCTGGGTTATGAATCTGTCCCTCCAGCATGTCCTATTTATTTCAGTGCTGAGGTTTAAGTCTTGAGCGTAGCTTGATGGGATTTGGATTTTCTGAGGTGCAGCATGTCCATTAATTCCGGGTTGGACATGACTTTATACGTCAGGCACAGATCGCCTCTGAGCAGGCGGTATGCCACTGAGTAGAGCTGGAGTTTCTTTAACTGGGCAGCATACAGCATCTGTTTGAGCCCCTTGATCCTCTTGGTGAGGTACTTTTGGGGTCTTTCCAGTTGCTGCAGGTGTCTGGTAAGGTACATCCCAAAAGGGGCATTGTACTCAATTATGGGCCTGATGAGGGATGAGTAAAGAGGCACGATGACCTCCCCTGATCTAGATGTGAATCCCTTCATGATTAGGTGGGCTATATAAAATGTTTTTCTAACCACTTTGGCCACGTGGTTGTCAAATGAGAGATTGCTATCAACTTGGGTCCCCAGGTCCCTAATTACTTCTTCTGTACTTAATGGATTACCACCTATGTGGTAATTTGTGGGCACTTTGTTTTTGCCAAAGGGGATGACTATACACTTTTTGGTGTTTAGCTTGAGGCCATGGCTCTGGCACCAGTTGTCTGTTTCTATGAGGCCCTTTTGGAGGATGCTTGTGTTGGCTGGAGAGTCTATTATGGTGCCCAGTTTGCAGTAATCTGCAAACTTGGTCAGCCACAGTCCTTCCATGTTGACCTGTACCTCCGGGAAATATATACCGAACAAGAGAGGTCCCAAGACTGAGCCTTGTGGGACGCCACTTGTAACTGGTTTGGAGTCTGACATGGCTCCAGCTATTCTAACCATGTGGGTTCTGTCCTTGAGCCAGTTTGCAACCCATCTAGTGACATAGGGGTTTATATTTAAGCTGGTGAGCTTATCTATAATGCCAGTGGGTATTGTATCAAAGGCTTTTGCGAGGTCCAGGTAGGCTGTGTGGACCACCTTCCCCTTGTCAATGGCCTTGGTGACTGTTTCAAAGAAATCAACCAGGTTTAAGAGGCAGGATCTGCCCTTAACAAAGCCGAACTGGGTAGGATCCAGTGTCTGTAGGTCCCCAATATCTTTATTTATAAGGTCCATGATGATCCTTTCCATAGCTTTGCAGACCAAGCTAGTGAGACTTATGGGGCGATAGTTTCCAGGATCCGTTGAGGCACCACCTTTGTGGAGAGGGACCACTGTTGCTGTACGACACTCTTTGGGTACATATCCTGTAGTAAGGCTGAGATTGAACAGTAGTTTTAGGATTGGGTTTAGCTCTTCTTGGAGTTCATGTAGGACGCAGCCCGGGATACCGTCTGGTCCCATTGATGCTGTGTTTCTTGCTTTGGAAAGGGCAGCTCTTACCTGAGCATCTGAGATGTCAGGGGGGCAGCACTCTGCTGGGATAGATATTAGCCCTTTTGGTGGGGAGGAGAAGTTTGTGCTGAACCTGTCAGCTAGGATGTTGGCAATGTCTGTGGGTTCGGTGTATTTTTTGTCATTTTGGACTAATTCTGAGCATATCTGGGAATTCCCACCCATGTTCCTAACATAACTAAAGAAAGCCTTGTGATTATCCTTAGTGTCCTGTGCAATTTTTCTCTCGAAGCTGACCTTAGACGATTTTATGAGTGCCCGTAGTTTTTTGCTAATACTGATCAGAGATGCCTTCCCTTTTTGGGATTTTGCTCTGTCATGTAGTAGCTTCCTCCTTCTATTGGATAGTTTGTTTATGGCTGGGGTCCACCAGACAGGACGTCTACCTTTGGAGGACTGGGTCTTGGTTTTATTTGGGATTGCATGATCCATGCATTCCTGAAGGTGTTCATAGAATGCGTTTATAAAGGATTTTGTGGTCTGGGCCGTATTATCCACAGGCCCGGGGGCTTTGAAGGATTCCACCTCGGTTTTGAGGAGTGTGAAATTTGCTTTAGAGAAGTTTTTCACTGTGGTTTTCTGGGCATGGGGTGGGGCCGGGATGTGAATATCCAGTGAGATTAGTTTATGGTCTGATCTTACCAGTGAGGGATACACTTCTGGTCTGGAGCATAGAGTCCCCATGTTGGTGATGATCAGGTCCAGTATGTTTTCCCCTCTTGTGGGAGTGGTAACAAGTTGTTCCATAGCATTTTGAGTTTATAAATTCTAGGAACCTTTGGGCTAGGGTGTTGGAGCTAGAGTAATGCTCCCAGTCTATGGTTGGGTAGTTGAAGTCACCCAATATAATGGTGTTTGGAGAGACCTTCATATTTTCCAGTGTTCTCAGGAAGGCCGAGTGGGGTTCCTGGGTTTGGGAGGGTGGTCTGTAGCAGGCTATAAACTGGAAGGCAGTTTTACCCACTGTTAGTTGCACATGGATAGTCTCTGATGCTTCGTGCTGTGCCACCAACCTGGAGGTGTGGGTATCTTGGAATATTGATACTCCCCCTCCTTTTGTGGTTCGGTCCAAGTTTTGGGGCCGAAAAGCATGGTATGAGGTATAACCTGGTAGTGCTGGGGTGCTCTCAAGAGCCTTGAACCAAGTTTCTGTTACTGCACAGATATCGATGTTCTCCATGCTAAGGAGAGATTTGAGTGTGTGCATCTTGAGGTTTAGACTTCTGGCGTTGAGTAGCATTACTCTTAGTTTCATATCCCTTGTGATACCTATGGAGGTGGGTTTGTCTTTTGAGCCTTGCCTAAAAAAGGCACTGTGGGGGTAGCAAGAGCCTTTGCCAATATCCAAAAGCCCAGGGGTGACAGGTGCAAGCCGTCCCTAGCGAAGCATCGTGGCTTGTCGAGCATGTCATCCCAGGCTGACAGGCATTGGATCCCCTTTGAATGACACCAATACTTAAGCCAATTGTTGAAATTGTGTGTGTGGGGTGTTGTTCCCAATATTGCACAACATACATTATATCAGTAATGTCAATGCACACATGATGTATGTGTGTGCCACCTACACATATGTACCTGTGAACTGCAAGAGTTCCCATGTCCGAAGCCTGCCTCATGTGAATACATGGAATATGCATCAGACAACTGTATGACTGGGGTGTTCTGTGCAGGGGCTGCATGTGGTATGTGACTATACAGTGTGGATTGTAGATGGTGTCATCCCACCAGCGAGGGATACATGATTGGTCTGGAGCATATAGTCCACATGTTGGTGATGAACTGGTGCAGCATGTTGTCACCATTTGTGGGAGTGGTAACAAGTTGTTCCATATCAATGCAGGGAATGAATGATAAGACACCTTCAGATAGGGTCTTGCAGCTAGAATAATGCTCGCACTGTATGTTTGGGTAGTTGCAGTTCAACCATATAATGGTGTGTGTAGAGACCGTCATATTCCCAGTGTTGTCAGGAAGGCCAAGTGGGTTTCCTGGTATGGGAGTGTGGTGTGTGCCAGGCTATGAACCTGAAGGCAGTCTAACCCACTGTGTGTTGCACATGGAGAGGCTCTGATGCTTTGTGCAGTGCCACCAACCTGGGGGTGTGTGTATCTGAGGTGCCTTTGGATACATCCCCCTTGTTCTGTTTTGGAGCATGTGTAGGGGATGACAAGCATGGTATCAGGAATGACCTGGCACTGATGGTGTGCACCTGGGAGCCTTGTACCAGGAGTCTGTTACTGCACGGATATTGCTTTACCCCATGCTAAGGACAATTTCCACTGCATGCATCTTGAGGTTTACACTGCTAATGTTGAGTAGCATTGCTATTAGTGTCCCATCCCGTGTGCTACCTGTGTAGGTGGCTATGTAATGTCAGCCTTGCATACAAAGGCAGTATGTGTGTAGCAACAGCCTCTGCCAATATACAATGGCCCATGGGTGACAGGTGCAAGCTGTCCCAAGCAAAGCAATGTGGCATGTCCAGCATGTAATCCCACACTGACAGGCATTGGATCCCCTTTGGATGTCACTGAAAGATATGTTAAGTGCAGAAACCGATGATCCTGTCTACATATTGTGGCAGCATTCATGGTGAGGGTGAGATGCTACCCTAAGCCAGGGTCATATCAGCCTGTGCCACAACCTCAGAGAGCCCCTCCATGTCCCCTAACATGTAGTCCAGGGAGGTGCGTCAGAGGTCATACACACTGGCACAGACAATGACTGAGTCATACTGCTACATGCCTTGGAGTGACTGCTTTGCTTGTGTTATGTGGTGGATCATAGTGCCCGACAGGCAGCTCAGCGTGACCATCACCTTGTTCAGCCTGGGAGCAGGACCACTGTGTACGTGTCAATAGAGGTACCTCATACAACCATAGCAGGTGTGTTGTCTAGCCGTATGGCCTGACACTGTTAGGCACACAGGCTTTGTGAGCTATGTGTCGCATGTGCTCTGCTCTGGTGTAATGTTTGCTTGTGTGTCTGCTTTGCAGGTGTCAGCTGCTCAGGCAGGATGCTATTCTGAGAGTCCAATAATGTACCTGTGTGTGTCTGTGTTTGGATTGTGGTCGTGGCAGGTCTATGGGAGACTGGTACTGTATTCACTGTAGTATCCCACTCTACCTGACAGGGAATGCCAGTGCTGTGTAAACAGAGCTTAGCCCCCTGTTTGGCTATGTGGTTGCATCTCTCACATGTGTTGTACATGTATGGGAAGGGGAGAGGGTTGTCTGTGTACATGAGGCAGCTGTAACATTGCCACATGGCTCACAGATTCACCAACTGGACCTGAGAGTAGATCGACAGGTGACCTTTGCACATGCTACCATAGCATTGTGACTCCCACACTAAGTAAGTAGGGCCAATGGGGAACAAGGTACTCAAGGTGACTATGTGAGGGTGTACTGCTCCTGAATTGTTAGTGCTGGCATATATGAATGCTGTCTTGAGCAAATGTGAGGTACATCATATGCAATGTGTTACAGGCAAGCTACATGCAAACAGGTCAAACAGTGACGTTCTGTCAAGTGACACATGGACATCAGTACAGTAAGCAACACAGATGTCACTAGGGATCCACAGAGGCACTGTATATCTGCACCACAGGTGGAATCAGTGTTTCAGGAACATAACAGGCAAACATGCATACAAACAAAGCTACAGTCAGCAGACCTGTATGTAGACTATGCTACAACAAACAAGGCGTACGACTTCTAGTATGTAACAGTGCATATATGCAGGCACTCTAAGCCAGTACCCAGACATTCCCAGGTCTGATGGGCTGGGTCCAGCCACAACTCCCACAAGTGTATAGACCACGTACCTTCGTAATGTTGAATAACTGGCCTGATACCCAAGTGCTCATGCCTGTAATAATACACATCTCAAATAACAGACAATGAGCCCTCACTCAGCAGTTCCAGATGTAGTATGATGTATGCTACCTGTCCTGGCACCACAGTATCCTTGACATGTATGGACACTCTCCCTCCTGTCATAGTTAGTTCTGTGTTTTGGTGCTGTTATGCATGGTATGAGGTGTGACCTTGTAGTGCTAGTGTGGTCTTGTGAGCCCTGAACCTGCTGTATAGTACTGCACAGATATCAACATCCTGAAACATCTGCATTGCAGAGTCGTGTGTGGACAGCATGCAACTCGCAGTTGACATGGCCATCATTGAGTATCAATATGTACATTGTTGTATCCCCTGTGCTACCTATGTAGGTGGCCATCCCTTCACAGCCTCACCACCAGTATGCAAAGATGTGCAGACAGAACACTGTGGTAATTAGTATGGGTGTACAAAACAATACAATGACATTCATACTGTAACTGCATCAGGCATGCTGGTATATACCCGCAATGCTATAATTACACTGTACTGTTGTCAACATCATACTATTACAATACGTCTATGTAGTCACCCTGTGCATCAGCACCATGTTAACCTGTTCCTGCACCGATCTTACAGATTGCAGGAGGTGGCACAGTTTCATCATATGCACAGGGTGTGTACATGGTATGCCTGAGTCTGCCACTGATACAACCAATTGACATGTCTGTGTGTGTGTGTTGGTGAGGGACACCAGTACAAGATGGGGCAATGTTGATGCAGTGTGTGCGTGTATGCGGTAGCCCTAGGTGTTATCACTTTGCATGTGTGTATGAATGCACACAGTCCCACCTCATGGCTGCCATATACAGGTGTTTGTGGACAGCCGCAGACTGTACCTGCCAGGACATACAGGTCACTGTCTCTGGCCATGGACACGGTACCTGTGCCTGGCAGGGGTGCTACGGACCGTATCAGGTACCAATCCAGACTGGGTACTGTCATCAGAAACAGGTGTTCGTTGACTGAAAACAGGTCCCTGTTGGGACTGTCCAGCACCACGTGCATGTGATCTCCTGGGGCGGTCCAATAACAGCACAGACCCAGCATTGCTGGGGCTGCTGCTGGCACTATGTGAGCGGCCACGGCCCTGTTGTCGTCCATGACGGCTGCCAGCTGCTGCTGTTGCTGGCATACGGCCACGTTGACGCCTCAACCATCCACCATTGCCCTGGCTCATGGACATATAGTTGTGGAACAGATCTAATGTGTCCACCCAATGTCTGTCAATGACCTCGGTGAAGTTGCAGATGGCAGCTGCAACATCACACATACTGTCACTCATGGCTGTGCGACATGCTCTCAGCTCCCTCAGACCCTGTCTGGTGTACCGTTCCATACGTGACTGTGCCTGCATTACAGCCCGGAACATAGCTGGGGTTGTAAGACCTCTGTGGGCACATCTGACAGGGGCGGTACACCCACGGATGCTCCCACGAGAACCCATGGACATCTGCCTGTGCGGTACCATGTCAGGGCCCTGGCCATGGCTGCAGTGTGGGGATGCATGTGCCACCGGTACCACATTACCCTGGTCAATGCCCATTGTATCCTGTCCATCACCTAGGGACATTGGTGACAAAGGGTGTAGTGGCAGGATTACTGTGCGCATAGATGGGGTCGACAGCTGTGTAGTGTCAATTGGCTGACCAATGACGGACCCTGGCACACCTACCTGTGCCATTACACAGGTATCATCATCACTATCCACAGCAGCTGATTCAGGTTCCCTGCTGCATAACACCAGAGCAGCACCAGAACCTGTGGGAGTAAGACAGGAAACACAGTTTGCAATGTGTACACCATGCCACCACTGATGCACACATGCACACATGGGCACATGCACACATGCACACATGGGCACATGCACACATGCACACATGCACACATGGGCACATGGGCACATGCACACACCTCAGTATATGAGATATCAACCCACAGACACAAACACATCTGCAATCAAACACATTGCACTACTGCTTCAGCCTATTATTACTATTAGTATACAGAGTAGTGAAGGTAATGGTATTACACACTCACCAGCATGGATAGGCTGCCTTGCTGTTACACCAGAGCGACCTGCGGAAAAGAGACATTCATCGTTAGTGGGCACAACTGTGCCATTGATACTGTGGGCATGTTACAGTTCAGTAGTGCAACAGTTAGCTTCCACAGGTGTACTGCAGATAATGAGGTTATCACTAATGCACAATAATTACCAAGATAACAGCTACAAATCGAGGACACACCCCACACATGCATTACCTAACAGTGTACAGAATGGTCAATATACACATGGCATGTTACCTGCATGCTCTGTGTCCTGCTGCTGTGTAGCTCCAGCCTCCATCATTACACATGTATGCTGTTGTTGTTGCTGCTGTGCTGGAGCCACAACACTCAGGAGTAGTCCCTCCAGTCTAGTGAGGGGGGGATGTCTAGCCACCCCACCACCTGTGGCAAGCTGCTGCCTGTGGATATCCGATGCACGCTGACGGACATTTCTAATTAAATCACTGCAGTGATGGCGTACCTGCTCATATGTCTGGTTATATGTGCCTATGTCATTTACCCGATGGACCAGGTCTTGCCACAGTGCAGCCCTCTCTCCTGCTGGTTCTGGCTGGTGCGGGAAAAGAGTACAGCGAAATCCCGCACCTGGCTCTGGTGTATCTCCTCCTCTTCTGCAGCGGAGTAGACTGGGTTCCGCTGGTGAACCATGTCCCTGAAAAGGAGAAGGGAAATATGTCAGCAATATCTGTCAGCAGACTATAGCACACATAATACACAATATACTTGACTGCAATGATATAACTTAGGCACCATATATAGCATCTGTCTGTCTATTAGGGGATACACATGTACATGACCAGATATCAGTGCTCATCCGACAACTGTGCAACAGTACCTGGCACACTCCGTACAACAGACTAGTATACTGCAGCAGTCAATGCACTGTTTCAGGTACAATACACGACGCCACACTGGGGGTTTGAATCAAGGTACTGTATGGGGAACATTATCAGCCCATGCACTGCACACAATGCACGTTACATCTTTCACTGGTACTGCACACTACTCTTACTTGCCATAACCCTACCTACACCACAGTGACATACAGGGTAACACAGCACACATATGGCAATGTAGTATGTGTTGATCACAATACCCCACACACCTGTTCCTGGCCTCACACCATGGACACACACTACCATGACAGACAGACAGTCATGGTGAGCAATCACACCAGTACACAACATGCACCCAGTCACTAGCACACTCATTCCACCTCACATATTCCATTTGCAATGTGTTAATGGGTGTGCATTGTGTCCTAGGTAGGTAGTGTGCTTTTGGCCCTGGGCCTACAGCAGCATACTGTTATGCTATCCTGCCCCTTGTGACACATGTGTGATGATCGTACCTGCTCCTTACAAATAGTTACACAGGGTGACTCATATGGCATATTACCTATCAGCATAACATTCAGCAGGGGTATGTCTGACATCTACTCATGGGGAGGCTTGCTTCTTAATTCTGTGTGGTCTACTACAGGATATGTCATATCTGTGGGTAGGGTCCCATACCTCCACCATGTGCTCTATACTGCAGTGACAAGGACGACAGACGTAGGTAATTTGTGTTGTGGATGTTGGAGATGTTACCATGGTTGGGAGACAACTGTCATGAGTGTGACTGAACTATGGATATCCAGCAGTGGTAACCTCTATGTAGGTAGTCTGTGTGTGCTCTGTGGTGTTTGAGTGCATTGACACAGTTAATTGCATATGTCTGTGACCTTCACCATATCTGTAGCTGTCATGGGAGGTACATACTGTGTAGGACATTGTGGGGTGTGGAGGGGTACAGTGACCTACATGTCCATAGCTGACACACCATGTCCGCTGACACATTCCATGTACAGGTATTACAGGACTAGTGTGCCACTGTGTGTATCAATGTGGAGCCTATTGTACACTTGTTGACCCTGTTCCCCCCTGACACATGCAGTGGTGGGCAGGCATGTACATATGTGGTGGTTACTGGTGTCAGTGTTTTTGAATGGGGTATGATACTCCAGTATCCACACTGGTGTTCACTCCATGCCTGTGACACCAGGCACCTGTAGCAAGACATCTGCACACATGTGCCTCACACAGTCTATATATGTATATATATGTATTGATATATTTATATCTGTATATGGATATATATCTGTTTGTATATATGTATATATCATATGTATATCTAGATGTAGATATATACATATAGATGTGGGGAGAGAGGGGGAGAGACTGAGAGAGAGACACAGGGTGAGTGTGAGGGGGTGGGACAGAGAGTGAGAGATAGTCATATATAGACATGTCTGTCGTCAGTCAGATCTATCTGTATATGTGTAAGTCTCTACAGATATCTATATATGTATGTGTGTATTACATATATATGTACATACATATTCTACCAATCTCGATGTCTGTGCAGTACGTGAGAACCTGGTTCAAGGCTCCTGAGAGCATACCAGCAGTACCAGGCTATACCCCGTATCATGCATTTTGGCCCCAGGACTCGGGACAAAACGGACAGGGAGGGGGTGTGTCCATATTCATGGAGGACACACACACCTCCAGGTTAGTGGCAACACATGAAGTATCACAGACCATCCAGGTTCAGATAACCATAGGCAAACCTGCTATACAACTGGTAGCATGTTACAGACCACCCTCCTGATCTCAGGGACCACAGTCAGCCTTCCTGTAGACATTGGAGGATATGAATGTCCCACCACACACCATCATATTGGGATAGTGCGACTACCCTAACATACACTGGGTGCATTATTCTACCCCAAACACCCTAGCCCAAAGGTTCCCGGTATTCACTATGTCAAATGCAATGGAACAGCTGGTCATCTCTCCCACAACAGGAGATAATATACTAGACCTGATCATCACAAACATGGGGACAATGTGCTACACACTGGAAGGATACCCCTCACTAGTCACATCTGACCACAGACTAATCACCCTGGATATACATATCTCACCTCCCCCACAACACAACAGACTACAGTGGGAGACCTCTCACATGCCGACTTTACACATCTTATAACTGAGTTGGTATCCTGAATGCCCACTGGGCCAGTGTAATCCACTTCCCACAATGCAGACACCCTCACATATGCTTCTACAGACATCTCCAAGAATGCATGGATCATGCAATCACAAATGGAACCATGACCCTCTCCACCAAGGGCAGGCGTCCTGTCTGGTGGACCCCAGCATTGAACAACTTGTATAACAACAGATGGTAGCTACTGCATGGCAGAGCATACTTCCATAGAGCTACGGCATCTCTCATCAGCAGTAGTAGACAGATGGGTTTTGTCGTACAAACATGCAAGGCCAACAATGAGAGGGACATCGCTATGGTCACTACAGATAACCACAAGGCCTTCCTCTGCTATGTTACACACCTGGGTGTGAACCCTCAGTTGTGTTCACAGTTAGTTCACAGTGACATACGCTACACTGAACACACAGATAATGCCAACAGTCTGGCAGACAGGTTCAGTGCAGGTTTCTACACTCCCTCACCCACACATGTGGAATTACTTATCCCAGCTGACTGTAACCTCCCTGTCATCTCGGATGTCCAGCTGGGAACCACCCTCAGCAGAGCTGTAAACACAGCAGCAATGGGACCCAACGGTATTGCAGGTTGCATGCTATGTGAACTGCAAGAGGAGCTACACATGCACATTACATGCTATTCAGCTGTAGGCTTACTACAGCATATGTACCTGGACACTGGCATACAGCAACAGTGGTCCCACTCCACACAGGAGGCACCTCTACAGACCCTGGTAACTACCGCCCCATACGCTTAACCAGCCTGATCTGCAACACTATGGAAAGGATCATTATGGTACCCATACACAAAGACATTGGGGACCTAGACACTTGTTCCCACGTGGTTTGGCTTTGTAGAGGGCAGATCCTGCCTTATGAACCTGGTTGACCTTTGCAAATCAGTCACTATAGCCATTGCTGAGGGCATAGCGGTCCATACAGCCTACCTGGACTTGCCTACAGCATTCGACACAATACCGCACTCTGCCATCATAGACATGATCAACAGCTAACATGTAAATCCATATGTCACATGATGGGTTGCAAACCAGCTAACGGATAGAAACCCTATAGTCAACCTCACTGGTGCCATGTCAGAATCAGAGCCAGTCACATGTGGTGTCCCACAGGGCTCTGTCCTGGGACTACTCATGTTCGGCATATCATTCTCAGATGTGGAAGCAGACATGGGAGGGTAGTGGCTGACAATGTTCAAAGATGACTGCATACTAGGCGCCATAGGCAATACACCTGCTGACACATACATCCTACTGACAGGCCTCACGGACACCAACAACTGGTGGCAGAGTCATGGCCTGACACTGCATGCCACATAATGTATACTCATACCCATTTGGACGGACAAGGTACCTACATATTATCACATAGACAATAACCCACTGAGTACAGACAAAGTAATCAGAGACCTGGTGACACTGTGCAATGCTGACCTCAAATTTGACACCCACGTTGCCGAAGTGGTTGGATGGACTTCCTACCTTGCCCACCTTATCATGAAGGGATTCACATCCACATCAAAAGGGGTCATTGTACCCTTATACTCCTCCCTTATCAGGCCCATGACTGTGTACTATGCCCCATTTGGTATGTACCTCACCTGGCACTTGCAACAGCTAGGGGGACCTCATGAGTACATCACCAGGTGGATCAAGGGTCTGCAACACCTGTCATATGCTGCCAGACTAACGTAACTCATGCTCTATTCCATAGCATACTGCCTACGTAGGGGTGATCTGTGCCTGATGTAGTAGGCCATGTCCAATCTGGTAGTGATGGACATGTTCCACCTTATACAATCCAAATCCATCAGAAGCACGACAGCTATGGATTTAAACCTCAGCACACATATGAATAGGACATACTGTAGGGACAGATCCATCACTAAGAGGCTTCCCATACTGTGGAACAGGATCCCAGTTCATGTTAGGCAGAGACCCTCACTGACACTCTTCATATGCATTCTTGACAAGTGGATGGGAGATCATAGGTTTACAGCAGGGGTCATCTCTGTGTCACTACTAGACAGAGGCACAGTACACTAATGCTATTATGTAGGGGGGGGTCTTCACTCTGTCACTACTATACAGAGGCGCAGGTTTCTAAATCTATTCTATACACTGTCTGCAGATAGCCTAGTACTATACTATGCCACTGTGAAACTATATCTGTCTATGTATTTCTACATCCCTGTCTATCTATGTATACACATATGCATATTATACATTTATATACATACATATCTCGATATTCATACGTATACAAATGTTTTATATATATATATATATATATATATATATATATATATATATATACTCCTTTTTAGGTCCACATATGTATACACACAGTAACGTACTGCTGAACACCCATTACTGTACCACCTACTTGTACATTGCACTACAACCTACATTGCTATGTGCACATAGCTACCATCACATACATATGTATGTGGAGCCTTCAGTGACAGTTTCAGTATGTCTCCGTCCCTATGCACATCCTCATATACATAGATACAGACCAATAACACATCTGGAGGGTTCACAGTATGTAGAGTATTATAGGAGTACTTTACATTACCTGTGTTTGTTGCAGCTTTTTGTGTAGGCTTGCAGTTGCTTGGCCTGCTGTCTGCCTCTTTGCCTTGATGTTTCCAGTTTGTTATTTCTTTCTCTTTCTTTGTTTCTTTCTGTCTTTCTTTTCTTTTTTTTTTTTCGGTTTTCTCTCTCTCTCTCTCTCTCTCTCCCTCTCTCTCTCTGCCTCCAGCAGGTGCAATGACAATATTGCATGTGTGGACTGGGAGTACAGGATGCTTTTGTAGGTATCTGCACATGTCCATGTGATGGCCTCTGTACCAATTGTTAGCCAGAATTCACTAACTGCATGCAGCCTGTTATGTAGTGATTGCAGTTCTCACTGTGATTACAGGCCTGTGCTATAAAAAGGTCTGTTAGGTAGGCATAGCCCTTTCAGATTATCAGGGTGGGGACCATGCTGGTTTGCTGTGGATACTGTTCTGTGAGTGTAAGGGTTGGTATGTCTCTCATATTTCAGACTGTGTTGTAGACACTGCAATGCATGTTGTTCTGTAAGCTACTGTTAGTACATTTGGCAGGGTGTCAGTGGGGCACAGTTGACATTTGTTTTCACATCACGGACATCCCTGTAACTCAGTCACAGTTGCTATGTCTGCACTCTTAACTATTCAACTATGGCTGTGTTTATCCTGCTCTGAGTATGTGTGTGGCTTGCCAGATGCTACTGTGACATTATTACCTAGTAGCTACCAACTAGCATGACTGTTTCTCAGCACACAGTACTATTTTACAAATCCTTAGTGGTAAGTCATGCAGACTAGTGTTTCCAAGGTCCTGGGTTGAAGACTGAGGGAGGTATTTTATTTTGCTGCTGAGAAAACTACAGGCCTTGTCATTCAGAGTGACTAAGGCACTTTTAAGCAGTTGTAAGCGGGTTAGCGCTTATTTGCGCGGAGCTCACGCATGCGCACTGCCACTTAGCTTTGCGCACACCCACTTATTACTGCTTAAAAGTGCTTACTCTCGTGCACACCCGCGTTATTTTCTTTGAAAGAAAAGAAAATGGGGAGATAGGAAAGTGGTGAAAAAGGGGTCGCAAAGAGGGTAGGACAGTAGGGAAACAAGCTCGGGTTTTGCAGGAGGGATGTAGGTAAGGCCCATAGCTGCCCATTTCTTCATCAGCAACAGCTGTGCATATGTTTGTAATTTGGTATGACATTTGAAACTTTCCACCCCTGAGAGAGGTGTAAGGACAACAATAATACTTGTTGTACAGCCAATTGTAATTGACAGTTTACATGTCCAGCAGACATGTGTGCAAAATGGGCAGCTATGTATGGGGTGTAATTCTTTTGTGGATACAGAGTGCCCTTTTTTTTTTTTTTCAGGTGAGAGTGGTATGTCAGGTACAGGAAGTCTGTATAGCTGGGGAGGTACGTTGGGTAGGTTAACAGACAAGACAAACAAGATGCATACAGGGGCGGTGTATGACACATGTGGGGGGGTTACACAATTGACGGATGTTTGGATATCTCGAGCCCATTAGCCCACAGATGGTAACAGTGGAACTGAGATCCCCACCCATGGGCAGTTGCCACCGTGCCTTCACTGCCCAGGACGGGGCTGTGCTGGGGGCTGTGTAGGCTGGGTAGCAGGCACACCCGTGAGTTGTGCCACCCGTGCCTCAAGTTGGCGTAGGGGCCCAAGCACAGCATGCTGGATCTCCCTACGCACCACAGTCTGGACACTACGGAGGGTGAGGGGATGTTCTCCTCTGGCCACGCTTGCAGAGGGGTGACGAGCCCCATCCCCTGCATTGCTTCCACCCGCAGGTGGCACAGGGCCACCGGAGGAGGGTCCGGCCTGGGCACTACTGCCAGGTTCACTCGCCAGCTGAGGTGGGAGAGGTGGGTCCGCTGGAACCCACATTCCCTGTCGTCCTATGTTTTGCATTATGTTATGACAGTTTGGGTTAGTAACGTACAATACCATTCACAATTAGTTGTAACAGCATGCATTAGTATTCCCATTAACCAAACACCCATATATTCAAGCCATTGAACAGCAAGCATAACACATGCATAAGTTGAACAGCAATACACAATCCAACAACATGCAGGGTTGATTGATGGCAACAGGCCATCAGGTTTGGATGTATGAACAGGGCAGATGCATCAACGTACATGCAAATATGTATGAACCAACAGGACAAATGTCCAGGAGTGTTAATTGTGATTGCACATACCAATTTCACGTGGAATGGATTAGATGTGGTTATAGGGTAGGGTGAACAAAATTTAATTAACAACTTCAAATACCAATACATATGTTGTACATTTCTACTAGCTGCAGATATATACACACTACAGTTCTGCCTACCGTTTCCTATGTGATAACTACTTCAGGTTGATCATAGGAATGTTACTGCTACATCAATATACATTTCATTTTTATTCATACACATTCATATCTGGCTCTGTTCAGCTACATCATCCTGCTACATTTGTTTTATATAGCTATAGACACCTGTGGATGTTTGGTATTTCAGACAACCATACTATCTGCATATTGCAGACTGAGAGCAACATATCCAGATTTTGGGACACACATTCCAGCTGCAGTACTGTTTTCAACACATGTTACTGTTTGGTTCTGCCTGTCACATTCATTTAATTCTGTACTGACTGCATTATACTTTATTCAGGAGTTATTACTACTTTATTGGTGGATTCATACCTCTTTCTCACACTCTCTCACTTGTTTTATTTTTACAGTTCAGGATGGTACTCAATTCTAGGCTTTATTGACATGTTTTACCTGTAGTTATAACAATCCTTTCCAACAGTCTCACTTATGTCATGTTTCTGTATTTCAACAGGGATATATTTCACACATGTGTTTTACTCAGCTTCTGCAGCTGTACTTTTCAGCCTGCTGCAGTTTATGTACTATTATATTACAGGTGGGACATCTTTATTTCAGACTTGTTTCATTTTTATGTTTGGATTACAGGCTGCATCACACTTTTGTAATCAAGCAATACTTGCAAACCCTCTTACACTGTTACTTGCACATTTTATTAATTAATGACTACACTGCACTCTTTTGCTAACTGTCATACTTATATATTTATTTACAGTTACAGGGAGAGAATTACTGACCTGCCTGGTGGCGCAACCGCACCAGCCTATCGCCATAGGCTTGACGGTTCACAGAATGGACACCTGCAGCTGTAATATAAATAAAGTAATATTGGAATACACATTTCCATAATATCAGCTAGGTTAATTTCTTACATAAATAATTACATGTAACTTACTCAGTAGTGGGGCGTTGGGCATTTGCCGGGCCTCCTGGATCCAATGGTTCAGTTGGTCCTGCTTCCGTCTCTTCAGGTCCGCATGGTGGTGATGGACCTGATCACCAGTCCTTGGTATTCCTGTGGCACTGGTGAGATCATGTGCCAACCGGTCCCACGCCTCAGTCCTATATGATCCCCACAGGACCTAGCCCTGCATGAGTTGGGCCTCATGATTATGGACGAGGAGCCAAACCATATATTTGGACTCCTCAATGCCCCACCTCTGTGCTCGGAAGCAACTACCCTCACCTACACCTGACATCCTGGCTGCAAGTCGGTTCTACAATCGGTTATGCTGTGTATTCCTGCCTATGGGGCTTATATATGCCGTTTTTCCCGCACTTATCTGTGATTGGCCATTTTGGAATTGTATCAGCTTCACAAAACCTGCTTTGTCATGCTCCTTTCTATTCATTCCTATATATATGCTATTACTGCATTTCTAAGTGCAACTATCATGGCTTAGTGGTTCAGTACTTTGACTATGGTGCATGGTATCCTGGGTTCGAACCTGGCCATTGCTTTTTATATTTTATGACTGTCTACACAGGCTAGGAGGTGTGTCTGTGTAAAGGCAGTTTTGATACAGCTTGCTCAACGTCGCCCGTCGGTTAGCTTGTTGGCGCGGTGTGCAGCTTTGTACAAACGGATCATACTGGTTTACGCGTGGCTTGGCTGTCAGCAAGCACATTATGCTCAACTCAACTACAGGCACACAGTTTCAGCATGTTAAAGCACTGCACAACCCCGGGCACTCATTTTACACCTATTAAACCACTGCTCACCTACGGGCACTCATTTTACACCTGTTAAAACACTGCTCACCTACAAGCAGATATCCTCAACTTGTTAGACTGTAGCTCAGCTATGGGCACATCTCACATTTTTTTTTTATTTTTTTATCTCACATTTCTTCAAAATACATGGCCCATTTCATTACATGTTACATAAAATATAATTTTATATATGTACATATATGTCAGGGACTTGTTTCATGCTTATTTCACTAAAAATAAAAATTGATGTTCTGGGGGCTCGAACCATGACTGCCTCCTCTTCAGCCGACGTCTCTACCGCTACGCTATTGCTTCTTGGCTTACTTTGCATATTTAGGTGTTATATGCTTTTCCACTGACTGCTAACTGTGGCTAAGCGCCGGGCACGCCCGCGCAAACGAGCGCACTCACGGGCAAACATCTTTACAACTTATAAAAAAAATTATTAGATGTTCATTTCTACATTTTATGTTCATAGTCTGTGGGGGCATGTGTTGTGTTGTGTTTATTCACATTTACACAGACTCTGTCGTGGGGGTTTACTTTTGGGACATTTACCCTTCTGGGGGAGTGTCCATTTGCAGGGCTCGCCCTACGGACACGCCCCCTACTGTCTTACACGGACCGTGTTAGCCTTAGGTGTGATTCAGCATGCCCTCATGCATATGCATGACATGCTGACATCACACCGTTTAACTGCAGCCTCCGTGTAAGCCTTGTAACTCTTACACAGAGGCTTCGTGAATCCTGACCTTAATCTTTTTCATACATGTTGCTGTCTTTGATTTCATCTACTACCTCTTCTATAATTTCATTTCTTATTTTTTCATTGTATTTTTTTCCAGAGTTCAAAAAGGGAACCAACCAGTAAAATATGAAGATAAATGTTAAAATTACTGCAGTTTCCCTATATACTTTCTGGTGATTCTACTCAAACAAGTGTTTCAAACCAGAATGCCTTCAAACTTTATTATCCCTGAAATGTAAATCTACCATTGTGATAAAATGTAAATTCATTATAGAGATAAAAGGTTCTTTTCAACAGTTAAAGATAAGACAGCAAATTGCAAGACTAACTCTGGGATTCAGAAACATTTTTCACGTTCCAGTAAAAGATTTTGAGAGACAAGAAGCCACACACAGGGCGGGGAAGATTCAGAAGCATATGGAGCAAAGAGTGGAAACACAAGCAATCCAGTGACCTGCATAGTATGCAAATGAATGCATAATGACATGGTAATGAACAACATTACTAAAGTGAGGACACTCGTGAATGCAAATGAGAGTGCACAGCATGCCAGACTCATTTACAGACATATATAGATACAGATGTAGATATGGATATATATATATATATATATATATATATATATATATATATATATATATAAATATAGATATATATATAGATAGATACATATAGATATAATATTGATACATATGTGTGTGTGCGTGTGTATGTGTTTGTGTGTGTGTGTGTGTGTGTGTGTGTGTGTGTGTGTGTGTGTGTGTGTGTGTGTGTGTGTGTGTGTGTATACAGTGACAACAGGTGATAGCTTCAGAGTTGATGACTGCAGTAAATTCCTGGAGTTACAGAAGTTGAACTGCAAAGATATGACTGTGGTAGCTGCCGCACTTGTAAACCTGTGTATGCAACAGGTTGCACAAGCGGTTGCTAGTAGAAGTATACGTCATTGCCAACGGATGTACTTAACATATAGCTTCCATGATACTGAAATTGTGGACATTTAACATCTGGACAGAGGCACCACACAAGAACTGGTTGAGATGTGTCATGCTCAAATGCAGGATCATTAGATACACAGAGTACCTATCCCTGTGGATACTAAGGTATGTACAGATTTGAGAATACTACCTACAGGGACCTTTCAGCAATCAACGGGGACAGTTTCTATATCTCAGGTATCTTCCTCAAGGATACTCCACCAGTGACACTCTGTCATGCTGCACTATATGAGACAGCATATGTGGTTTCCATGTACTACAGAGGAGAGAGTCAACACCATGCAGGCTTAGTATGACATAGCCTATTTCCATGACATACTGGGGGCCTTAGACTGCACCCATATTGCAATAAAGGCCCTACCTAGGGAACAGGGAAATTATATAGTAATAACAGGGATTTTTACTGTATCAACTGTTAGGTGGTCTATAATGCACAGGGTATAACACACAATGAGTTTGCAAGACACCCAGACAGTGGCCATGACTCCTACATATGGCACATGTATGACTTATATCAACAGTTTATGCGGGATGATTTTACCCAGGTACACATTATTGACAATGCCACATATGCTAACAACATGGTTAATGATACTTATCCGAAATCCTTAAACAGTTACAACTATGGCCTATCAAAAACTCAGGTCATCATTAAAGATGTGCTTAGCCAGCTTTCATTTGTCTGGGCATATGTGAGAGTGCCCAGCAGTATGCGCCTACCACATGCAGTAAAAATTTCTCAGTATGTGCAAAGTTGTATAACATTATTATACGCACTCAAGAATACAAAGTCCCAGAGTCAAGTGTGGAAGAGGTCCCTAATGAGGAGTCTGTGGAAGAGCCAATCACAGAGGAGGATTACACCAAATGAGAACAAGTACAGTACAATGTAGCATGGGCTATGAGGCAGAATCTGGTTCATAACTAAGGGAACAGAATAAAGAATTATAAGAAAAGAAAAACAAGATGCATGCATACCTTCACCTGATCTGTGATACTGTGTACATAGAGTGGCCACATTGTACATCAGACATAGGTTACCCAAGTAACAAAGTACAGAGGGCAGGGTACAATTATCATCAAATGCTTAGGTGGGGAAGGAGAGTGTCAACAACATGAAATGTGAGTATGGTGGTACTGTTGAATGTAATTATGTGCTGTGTTTGTCAAACTTATGTTGGACGTGGGGAGATTGACATACACTGGCCAAGGAGCAAGAGCTGTCTCCATTATTGTACATTTGTTTGGAGGGTCAGACATTGTGTAAGTCTGATTGTGTGGGTCTGCTGAGACACAGCCATAGCAGATGTTGTAGCACTGTAGTGGGATCTAACAAGCAGGTCCAGGGTACCCAGAGGGCATATGTGTCCAGATGGAGAACACCTCTGCATATGGGAGCACCCTATCCTGGGAGAGTCACAGGCACTATCCAGACTGTGCCAAGAGGAAGGAGTGCTCCATGAATTTAAGCAGTGGCCCCTGGTATGGATCAGCTCAGCACGAGCACCCCACTCATATGGATGTCGACATCGTAAGGTACTTTCATGGACACTTGGAGGGTTTGGAGTGATGGCAGTATGTGTACCTGACTATAGCCTCTCCCTTCCACAGTGGCCATCAGCAACAGAGATGGGGGAAAACCATCCATAGGAAGTGCACCTGCCATGATGCTTTTCTGCATAGGGACACCTGCTTCATACATGATACTGCACATGTGACCCATGCACTCCCAATGACCAGGACATAGACCCCATATGACACTTATCAGCTCAGCAAGGACTGTGATGCTGTTAGCATGTCCCTGTATAATGGGCTTGCCCATATGCTGGATCACAGCCATTGAGACCACTAGCTTAGGTGGTGGGCAGTACCCATGTCCACATTCACCTTCCATCTGCTCACTGGAATCTGCGGCAAACAAGGAAGAGTGCACCACAGAGAAAGACATCCTTTCCCATGTAGAGCTATTTTTGCATGGTTTCCTGTGATTCTGGAATGGGTTCCACAGACACAGAATTTATATGTGCAGAATGGGTGGGAATGTGATGCCACACTGCCTGTATCCGACACTGACACCATGACCCCTGATCATGCTGAAGTTTGGTTGTCATTATCTTCAGACACACTGACACATCTGCAACATTAGGCAGCAATATATCCATGGAGGAGGAGCCTTATAACACTTC
Organism: Protopterus annectens; assembly: GCF_019279795.1. Lineage (NCBI taxonomy): Eukaryota > Metazoa > Chordata > Ceratodontiformes > Protopteridae > Protopterus > Protopterus annectens. Next base: position 510,034,949 of record NC_056729.1, read on the forward strand.
AGTTGAGAAAACACTGAAACAAATTAACCATTCAGACTATGACCCATCACAACTACTTGAATCAACATGAATGGATAACGACAATCTAATATTTATTTATTTATTTGAAGTTTGATGACTGGGAATGTCTAATTCAGCAAAAGCCCTTTTTCAATGGAGGCCAGGTGAGAAAAGTTCCAATACAAAAAACATTCAAATATACAAGTAATTGAAATAATGGAGTCTAAACAAGATTTAATGAACAATTCTTAGTCTAAATGACACAGGCAGTACATTTTACATGCTAACAGTATATTATATAGAATAACAGTATAATCATAATAAAACTGAAAAAATAAGATGTATAGACATCAAACAAAGAATATAAGAACTAGGGGAAAATAAAGAAGTTGAGTATAAAAAAGGTAGAGAACTGGTTCAATAATGTAGAACATAGAAAAAGAAAAGAAGCGAAAGTGAAGTAAAAAGGAAGACAGAATGCAAGGTAAAAGAGTATAAGGTAATAGAGAAAATTATTATAGTCTGGAAATTATCATAAATATACATAAATGATAATAGCAGAGAGATATGAGTTTTGTAGAGTATTTACAGGGACATGTCCAGGATTTTAGCCAGTAGTGTTTAAGAGCTTTTTTGAATTCATGAGCATTAGTAATCATTCTGATGGAGGAAGATGATTTGTTACAAGAGAGGGCAATTGAGTAACTGTACAGATGTTGACCAATAGTACTTTTGACCTTATAGATTTCCAAGGATTGTTGATCAGAGCTCTGAAGTATATATTTTATCCTGGTGGCCATTGCATCTGAATTCATGATGCTCCTATGAAAATATATGGTCATGTGTTTAATCTATACTAACCCACTAGGTAGAGCATAAATCACATCAAGGCATAATAACCACCTAGTGCATCTCCAGATGATTTTCTGGGTAGCTGAGCTAGCTCTGCTCTTAGATCCAAGACTCCACCATAGAATCTAGATGTGTCAGGTACCCCATGCTGGGTAGCTAGGATCTTCTCCATATCTGTTAGAGTATGGTTGAAGAGCCACTTCACATTGCCCTCTGTTCCTGAGTCAGGTAGGTAGTATGAGCTGTAGCAACATTGATCGTGTTAGTGGTCTTCTGTCTCACTTGATTGTAATTTCAGCTATAGCTTCCAACAGCGCTGAAGTCTTTTTTTAAAGTTTTTATTCGATTTTAAATCAACAAATTGATTGTGGCAATAATCGAATTTAGAAATTTGTGAGCAGTAAAAAAGAACAATATGAAAAAGAACAAACAAGAACAACTATTTACAAGAGTGTCTACTAACAATGAAAATTCTCAAAACATTCCTATACATTATAGTTGATATGAGTATAGTTATATTTGTTTATCAAGTATTTCCTTGAAATTTGTCTACATATTATTGTATGAGGTGATGATTTCCAGATTACATACTTCAGTTCCAATATTTATGAATTCTTTAAAAGAGGGTGTAGCTTCATTCTTCCAATTCTTGATTATAACTTTCCTTGCAGTTGATAAAATGGACCATAAAAGAGGGCATTTCATTCTTTTAACACAAACAGGAATAGGGGTATTAAAAAGAATTAATGACTTAGATAAAACAAAATTGTCCTCAAATAAAGCTTGTAAAAAAGATTTATGTTATTTCATTAATATTAATTCAATTTTATGAGGTGCGAATAAAGATCTATGTAAGAATTTCCAAGTAAAAAGTTTCCGTCTAAGATAATAAGTTGTCTGTTTGGAAGACATTAAAATGGTTTTTATCCTCTTCATCTGGAGGTCTGTTATTAATGTAAGTAAAATAGTTCCAATAATTGTCATTGCAACTTTTTGTTTCTTTCCTCACCACTGTATAATTTGGATAAGAGATCCTCTCCCAGTGTATTTTGTTATATTAATAATATTAAAAATTCAATTAATTTTGGGATCAGCCCTCTTACCATTGGTTGCATTGAGTTAATTTTACCTTCTACATATTGTCTGCAAGATTGTACATCCAGCCACATATCGTTGCTTAAATTATAATTGTTTATGATATAATCAACAGAATGGAGTTTTTCTTTATTCATTAATTGAAATCAATATATCAGATTGTTTTCTTTAAGTGTAATCATTGTGACTAACTTTGAAGTGAAAATATTATTTTGAGTGTATGCAATAGGGAAAAGAAGAAAAATCCATGCCTTATATGTTATATTTCTATAAATTAAGTTTCTAAATGTATTTAATATAGTAGAAATAGAATAAATGTCAGTTGTCTGGTGACACCTTTCTGAAAAAGTAATCTTTTAGCAATTAATGTAAACTATTGTGTTGTATAAGATTATGATTAGAGTTTATGTTATGTTTAAATTTTACAAAAAAGGCATCTTAGAAACTCTTTCTGCCTGGCTGTGTAAATATTATTTATCCAAACAGATATTGTTTTTATAATTGATGATAAAGAATATAATTCTAGATCTGGTAGTCCAATCCCTCATGCTGTCCAGTCTCTTATATGATAATTTAAGGTAATTCTTGGTTTATTGGGGAGCCAAAGAAATTTTAAAATTACGTATTAAACTATTTAATACATGTTTTAGATTGAGGTAAAGATAATGACTGAATAACATATACAATTTTTGGCAAAATAATGATTTTGTTTATAGATAGTCTCTCTTCCACGCTGAAGAAAAAATTGTTCCATTTATTTATTAAATTGTTCATACTGATTATGCTGTTGGTATAATTGTAATTTATTATGTTATTAATGTTATCTGTTAAAATTATCCCTAAATAATTTGTTTTCTCTCTTTGATAATGTATTTAGTAAATCTATAATTTATCCTATCAATATTTGCATTTATGGATAGTATTTTTGTTTTGTTATAATTAAAAAAGAGACCATATTTTTAGGAACACATCAATTGCCTTAAAATAGCAGAAAACCAAGTATCACTGTCACTCAGTGTCAGAAGAATGTTATCAGGAAATAATTGGAGTTTAGAAACCAAATTCATTTATGCTAATGCCTTTTGTGTTTAAATTTATCTTAATAAATTTAGCAAAAGGTTCCATAATTACAGTGAAAAACAGGGGTGAAAGAGGACATCCTTGGTTAGTTCCCTTCAAAATTTGTATTGAATCAGAAGTAGAAGTACCTATTTTAATGTATGCAAAACAATTGTCATAAATATTTATAAGCTGTATAAAATTACATGAAAAATGACATTCCTCTAAGACTAACAAAAGATATTTCCAGTTCACAGAGTCAAAAGCACTATTAATATCTAGACTCATTAATGTTAGATTCTCTTTTGTTTTGTTTACATAGTCAATTACTGTGCTTATTATTTTGATATTGTCATAAGTATTTCTATTTAGAATAAAACCTGTTTGATCCTCATTAGTCATAGAAGGTAGGATATATTTTAATCTATTAGCATGAATTGAACCTATGAACCTATGAACCTATGAATTGTCATGAATAATTTATAATCTACATTTAAAAGTGAAATTGGTCTGTACGAAGAGCATTCAGTTGGATCTTTGTTAGTTTTTAAAATTGGGGCGATAAGAGTATTTTTCAGGAGGGAGGACGTTTTGTTACGTCTTTAACTAGAGAAAAAACTTTGTGTAATATGTTTAAGGCTTCTTCGGGTAGTAATTTGTAGAGTTCTGGTATAAATCCATCACTACCTGGTGCTTTGTTAGGTTTTAATTTATTAATTTGAATTAGAATTTCAGACATTGAGACAGTTGTATCAATTAATTTCATGTGGTCATCAGATAATTTATTTTTTATATTTTTGATAAAAGTTTTGATTAACCCTTATGAGTCTGTTATTACATTATAGTGATTGATTTTATTGTAATAATTTCTAAATTCTTTTAAAATACATTCTAGTTCCATAACATTTCCTTTTTTCTTATGTGAATAAATCTCCTTTAAATGGTTAGATTTACTAAGTAGTTTTGTTCTTTTAGCTAGCTTATGCATAGATTTTGGGTGAATAGAAAAATAATTATTTTAAACATTTCTAGATTAATCCTAGTTTTATAATTTAAAATTTCTAAATACTTATTACATAGCTTATTAATCTCTTCTGTTATTATTGTTACCTGTCAGATTTTCCAGTTTTAATTTGTCAAGGTTTTCTTGTATATTATACAGTTCTTTGTCCCTTTGTTTTTTTCTTTATTGATAGCCAATTGGTGACTCTTCCACAAAGATATGCTTTTAGTGCATCCCATAGATAGATCTCTGAAATATTTCATGTATTGTTAATTTCTATAAAAGAAAGAATTCATTTAATAAAAAAGTCAATAAAATTCTTTAATAAAGTTATATATGCTGATATCTTTTTGATCTTGATGTTAGTATTAGATTTTAAAAACAGCTCAAAAGTGATTACATTGTGATATGAAAGTGGGCAAGATACCACTTTAACTTTGCCTAGTTTATCTAACAGAAGTCCAATGTCCAATAAAGATGTTTTAATAGGGAACCAACACAGATAAAATTGCAAAGCTTTCAAGTAAAAACTATTTTTCAGATGCATACAACACACTGCCTGTTTTCTTCTTTTATATATATATATATATATATATATATATATATATATATATATATATATATATAAGCTACCAATCAAATGGAAAGAGCAATTAACTATACAAGAATTAAACAATTAACTACTCAATTCATTTAACAATTCATTTAGCAACCCAGACATAAATACAAAACATATCTATGAAAAATGTATACACATCTATAAAAATACTAAAAATACAAAACAACATTTGTGTAATACATCATGCTTATTTTTTAAGTATTGGTTTACTACTGTTGCTCCTATTAAGTCCTAGTGGTTTGTTACCCCTAAAATAATTAATCCAGTTATATTCCATTAGCTCTGTTCTTGTTATTAACCCCCCCACAAATGTCTTGAGAAATAACTTGTAAAATTCTAAATTTAAATTTATGTTCTATTCCTTTATTAGAAATATGTTTAGCTAAAGCATTAGTGCCAATATTTCTTTGAATCTCAGGGAGATGTGCACTAATTATTTCTTTAAACTTCATATTAGTCTTTCCTATGTAAAAACAGTCACATTGGACACAGTTGGTATTACAAGTACCTAATGCTTTACATGTAAAAATGCATTGACTAATGGGATGTTTAAATGACAGATCAGTATTAATATCTTTACAATAAATACAATTAAAGCAGGGAATGATACCACATTTCTTCCTATTTCTACCACCTTCTACATCAATCTTCATATCTTTATAACATAAATATTAAGATCACTTTCCTTTGTATAAGTATACTTAGGTCTAGTGCCTACAATCTCACTAATTTCTACATCAGAATTCAATATATTTCAGTTCTTCTGAATAATCTGTTGCACTATTTTTGTATATCGATTATATTTCATTACATAACTAAAACCATGACTGATTTTATCGTTAGGTTGAATACCAAAATTTTGGGTAAGTAGATATGGTTTGGCTGAGCTACCTCTCGCATAACTTACCAACTGTTTAGTACTCTCAATATGGGTATTATTATATCTCCTGCTTCTAAAATCTCTTGCCATTCCTTCCATTTCCATCAAGAATGTTGCATCATTGGTGCTAAGCCTACTGGCCCTCATAAACTGCCTTTTATTTACTCCTCTGTATATATGCCTAGGGTGCATAGTCTTCAAGAAATGTACTCAAGAATATATCACAGTACATGCAACATTATTTTGTTTTCCTTATTAAATGATAAAGAGCAGATGTAGCCATGGTGGTGCAGCAGTAGCATTGTTGTCTCACAGCAAGAGGTTCTCCCGTTTGATTCTCAGCTGGAGCGCCTTCTGTGTTGAGTCTGCATGCCCTCCCCACGGTCGAGTGGCATTCGAAAGACATGTGTAGAATGGGCGTGCCTTCATTGAAGGGTAGGCACCGAGCTGGCATCTTGGCACCCATAAAACAATCTACTACCAATCATTAGTGAACCAGAGTTCCGCTGTGGCGACCCCTAACCAGAAAAAGCCGAAAGAAGAAGAACAACACTAAATGATAAAGAGCAATACTTCTGACAGATCTTAATGTAAATATAACATTCACCAAATATTTTGATTTACATGCTTTGTATAGCTTTCTTATAGTTTGTTTTACGTAACAAACTATGCTGCTTTATATAACAGAAATGGTATGTCCATATGCTAATTTTTCCTTCAAAAAAAATATCAAAACTAATCATCTAGAAAGAGAAAAAAAATAAACTTTTGGTAACCTAGTATAGCATAGTGAATTATATTATTAAGCTATGATGTCGTAATAGTGCAATACAACTTAGATTTTAATTTAACTTATCCAGAAATCAGAGTTTAAGAGTCTTATTGTATTCCTCATTCACAATCTTAATGTTTCATTAACTTTGTTCAGCTGAGAACATAATGACATTTGACATAATGCATTATTCATAGGTTCCACCTATTATTTTTATTAACCTTCTAAATTTGTCCATCATTCAAAATCATAAGCTTTTGACAGCCCTGATTCTCTTCATGGGTGGGAAACTTCACAAAGATCGAGCTGTTTACCAGAGAAAGCTTCAAGTTTTTAAGTAAGATGAGAAAGCTCAAGCACTAGAGAAAAAAAACTTTCCTTCTAGTTTTTAGAAATATTTCTTGTAACCAGACATTTTTGGCAATTATCTGATAGTGTTTCATCCCATTATCAAGACTAAGGCACACATATAACAAATCTATAAGGAGAGATTACTTTAAATCTATTCCAAGCATCACAGCCCCTTCATTTGCAAACTGTGATATGAAATATATACACAGAGAATGGAATTATCCCCTCCCCCAAGAAACAAACATATTGCAATTCATCTGGTAAGGCACAACAGCTACACATTATCAAAGCTCAATGCACTAATAAGGTAAACAACTTTCAGGTTATACTATTAGTAATGGTAAAACAACTCCTCAAATGTTACTCTGAATTGCAGTCAGGCAGGACCACATCTACATTCATAAAATATATTTGTCTGTTTATCCCCCTGTAAGGCATTTTATTTATTTATTTATTTTACTTATTTGCATTTGGTAACTGGGTAGTATCCAAATGGGCTAAAAAAACAACCCATTTTCAGTGGAGACTCGGGGAGAAAAGCTAATTTTATCATTGTTAATCCTTTTAAAACATGAAATGTCACTTGAAGCACAAGCCCCTTCTTAGTAAATAACTGCCCATTTATGGGAATAAGACAACTTAAATAATTAGATATGTAAACTAATGTAATCAAACTCAGTATAACTACAAATGGCATACAGACACAAAGCATGCATTAGCTTAATTGTAACCAATTGTGAATGCAACACCATGGTGTACATTTTGGTACAGGGACTATATTATTTATTTGTTTATTTATTTATTTGTTTGTTTATTTATTTATTTATTTATTTTACATTTGTTTACTGGAAAAATCTGACTGGGCAGAGTCCATTTTCAGTGGATGGCCAGGGAGAACAGCTCCACATACTTAAAATTGCATAATTAGATAAAGTAACAAACATATTTGAAACAGTTACAAAAACATAAGATATACATTAGTAAGAGTTTGTGTTACACAGTAAAAATATTAGTTCAGAACTTTAAAAGCTTAGGGATATAGATTAATTATAAGTTAAATAAGCATCCAGTAACAGTAGTACAGTTGAACAATAACTATGGTGAGTGACAATCCTAGAGGCATAGGCTTGGTATAAAGATACATAAGGGGAAATAGCTCTTTAGAAATTAGCCTGGACTATGACATGAGCAGAGACATAAATCAGCTAAGTGGTTCTTTAGCAGTGTTTTAAATTGGGATAGATTGGAAGTAGTTTTTATGCGGTGTGAAAGTCTAAATAAGGATTGAGACTAAAAAAGACCTAATAATATGTTGTTAAAGCATATCAAGAAAGTATTGGTTTATAAAACTAGGCAAGTATAACAGAAAAATGTTAGGTTACCTTGTAGTAGTAGACTTCTTGTTGATTTTCAAACTTCTGTTTATGTTATAGATGAGTATGAGATATTTTCCAGCATTATTTTTTTAATATGAGGATAAAGACTAGACATATTTATATAAGCTGAAATGCAATATTTATCACTTTATTTTCTTTATATATAAATAATAAAAGTAATTTTTCTCTTAATTTCTTTTCATTTATCTTCCATACATTTTTTTTCTGCTTGTCTCTTCAAAAACATAATAGACCAGTCCTTATCTTCAGTTTTTTCTAATATTTTATTAGTTTGTGGATATGACAATGCAGAGTACAGCTCTTCAAAGAGTTTAGTTTCACCTGAAAGGAAAATCTTTAGTCTAGCAGGAAACAGTAGATATAATTTTATTTCTCTAATAAGAAGAAAATTGTTTTCTCTTGGATATTACTGCTGCAGAATAGTCATTGTCAAAACTAATGTTATATCCATCTATGTGAATGGTGATTTAGCCTAGCCAGCCTTAAGACCAAGTTCTTTATCTTGAGAGGAAAAAAATGTAATAATAGACCTCAAAAAAGTGTTGTTTTTAGATGCAGGAGTAACTAAGACTCTATGTGCTTTCTCTATTGCAAATGTGAGTGCTTCTGATAAGTCTAAAATTTTAGGGAGCCAGGAGGATAAAAAATGTAATCATATTATTACCTTCAGTTCTTTCAGGTAATCCAAATATATGGATGTTATTCCTGCGAGAAATGTTTTCAAGATCATCAATTTTGGCTAGAAGAGTATTTTGCTTTAACGGGAACTCAATATTGTTTCCATCTTCATTCAGTCTTCCTTCTATGTCATTTAAAGAATCTTTGATGCCTGATATCGGAGTCTTCTACAGCTGCAGTGCTTTGTTGATTTGTTCTATTTGTTTGGAATAGTTTTGTTTAAAATCCTCAGTTTTGGTGTTCAATTTATCTATCTTAAGCGATAATTTTTGATTGTTAGTACTGAATGAATCTATTTTTTAAGTACAGAATCTTGTGAAGTTACCTTTGTATGCCTCATTATAAGGCTGGATACAGTGATGAATATTTCTCCCAAAGAATTTGAGAGGAAAATAATAGAATATATAAAAGATTCTTTGAAATAATTCTCAAGCACTGCAAGATTTTTCAGAATTCACTCAATTAAGTTATATAGAATTGTTTAGAAATATAATTTCCTGTCAGAAATATATGTAGAAGCAGAGCAGGAGAAAAGTGCTGCTACCCTAGTTGCATCCTGACCACACCCTCAGCACTGAAGTCTTTAAGCACATCCCACCAGGCATGGTCACAAAAGAGACTATCTGACTTATAATGGCTGATCATCTGTTGACCATGGCGACAGATGGCCTGCAGCAAGATCTCATTCTGTGCATGTGAGAACTTGTATTAAAGTTGTTTGGCATGTCCAGGCATCCTTCTGGGGAATGGAAAAGAAAAGACAAAGTATGAGAAAATATTCACATCCCTATATTCTTACAGATGTGAGCAGGAGTCTCCTGCTCTGTGTCTAAGTGTGATAGCTTGTACTGCATTTAAAGTGTTTTTGCTACTGGTCTAACTGCTTTTCTGCAAAAAAAAAAAAAGAAAAGAAAAAAAGAAAAAAGTTCTAAGCTTGTTTCCCACCTTTCCTGTAACTAGTCTAGTCCAGATACAGATTTGCTGTACCCAGGACTGTTTTGTAAGTTTCTGAGTCCCCCAGGCATTTCTGTGTTGGAGGGAAGCATTCTAGCTTATCAGTGGGTGTGGTAAGCACTAGGTAGCCTATCTACCACAAGAGGTGTGGTTTCTGGTCCAGAAATTGTAGTTTATTGGCTGTTTGGGCATTTTTCCATCCTTTTCAACTTTCTGGATTAAAAGCCAGTGTTTGCGTACCATCCAGCGGTGCTCAGCTGAGGTAAACTATTACCTGTGCCAGAAAGTTTGCTCTTCAATTTTCCCCTTAGAATGAGCTTGTTCTTTTACTTCTTGCACTTCAAGTTAACATAATTGGCTAGCACTTTAACAGGCTTTTGTAGCATTTATTGTAGTACACTTAGGTGCTATCAGCACTAGCTGTTCCTACGCAGTAACTGCACCAGTACTTATTAGTTATGACCACCCCTCCTGGTATGATTGTAGGGCAATTTCCTGTGCTTTCTCCTGGTGCACTTGGGCATTCTGAGACAGTGTGGCAACTGTCTAATGTGCACAGATAACCCTCTCCTCTTACCTCCCAACACTCATACCTGTAAGAGATGCACTTATATCACCAAAATGGAAGCAGTGCATGCTCCAACCAAGACTGGACTAGCTGGTCAAGAGGAGAAGGTCAACACCTGCAACTCACTACATAGAAAACACACCCCTCTAAAACACCAACCATCCATCACAACCCACATGTAGAAAACCAAACCATCCACCCACCTTTGTGGAGGATCTCAATAAACATTTACCCAAACAACAGAGACCCCCAAGAGAGAAATGCACTCGACCACCACAACACAACACCAATGCTAGAACACATAGTTCACTACCACAGTGTGCACCTCAACCCAAGCCCTTAAGGTAAAACACTTTGCCCAATGTACTAATCAGAGGAGTCTCAATTATGAGGCACATTGATGTCCCACTCACTAGGCTGAACAAGGAGAAGGTGACAGCCAGTTGTCCATCAGGTGCCAGGATCCACCACACAACACATGCATTCAGGTCACCCCACAACAAGTACAAATATGACTCAGTCATTGTCCATGTGGGTGTGAATGACCTGAGACATACCTCCCTGGACTACATGAAAAGAGATGTGATGGAACTCTCGGATTATGTGGCCCAGGCAAGTATGACCCTAGCCCTGAGCAGTATTCTACCATCACCCAGAATGAAATGGCAGTACAAGCAGAAAATTATTGACTTCAACAATTAGATAAGTTTCTGGTGTCATTCTAAAGGGATCCAGTATCTGTCTGCCTGGGATGACATGATTGACAGACCTCAATGCTTTGCCAGAGATGGCCTGCATCTGTCACCCCTGGGATTCTGGGTACTGGCTAATGCTCTTACCACCCTTATAGTGCCTGTTTTAGGCAGTGTTCCAAAGACCAAAATTCCACTGTAACAGCTACATACAAATGCAATCTGAGGGTCATTCTGCTCATTGCTAGAAGTCTAAATGTCAAGATGCACTTGCTCAAAGCTCTTCTCAAAATGGAGAATGTCGATATCTGTGATGTAATGGAGACCTGGTTTAAAGAGGCAGAAAGCACCCCCTGCACTCCCAGGCTACAACTCATTCCATACCTTTCGGACCCAGAATGCAGCCGGAAGCTCCAAAGGTGGTGGTGTCTCCATATTCTTAAAGGATATGCACACCTCTTGACTGGTAGCCCAGCATAATGCATCCGAGATACTTCAGGTACAACTAACACTGGGTAAGATGGCGATACAAGTCATAGCCTGCTACAGAACCCTGAACATGTCCCTAGACTCACATACCACCATCCTAAGCACCTTGAAATCTATCAAGGTCCAACCCAATACTCTTATACTGGGTGACATCAACTACCCTTCCATCAACTGGGAAAACTATTCAAGTACCAATGTACAGGCCCAACACTTTCTGGAATTTATCATTTCCAATGCCCTGGAACAGCTCATTCTGACTCCCACTAGAGGAAGCAACATCCTCGACCTGGTTATCACCAACATGGGAGACCATTGCTCCAAACCTGTAGTCAGGTCCTCCCTGGTTAAATCTGACCACAAACTGATCACCGTGGAAATATCCATCTCACATACCCCCCCCCCCCCACTAAGGTGACCACCCTGAAAACTTCTCTAAAGCTGACTTTAGGCTCCTAAAAGCAGAGGTGGCTAACTGTTTTGCACCCATGCCAATGGAAAATAGCTTCATGAGTGATGAATCATACACCAATGCACTGTACGGGCATGTACACAAAGGCATGGACCTTGCCATACCAAACAGAACTAAGACACTCTCCTCCAAAAAAAGGAAGCCAAGCTGGTGGTCCCCAGCCGTTAATAAACTCTACAACAGAAGGAAGAAACTGTTGCAGAAAAAAATGAAGTCACAAGACTGGAAAACCTTCCTTATCAGTCTCAACAAAAAGCTAAGATCCCTTATCAAATCCTCTAAAGCCAGCTATGAAGGCAGAATTGTGGCTGACACCAAAAACAACCACAAAGCTTTCTATAGCTATATCTAAAACCTCAAAGGCAATACCCAGATTTGCTCTGAGTTATTGCACAATGGCACCTCCTATACTGAGCCAACATACTGGTCGACAGATTCAGTGCCAACTTTCCCCCCCCAAGGGCCCTATCACAATACCAGATGAAAGCCTGGTACCCACCATTTCTGCGGGACAGGTAAAAGCTGCATTGTCCAAAGCCAAGAATACAGCTTTCATGGGACCTGATGATATCCCTGGATGTGCCCTACATGAGCTACAAAATGAACTGGTACCACATCTGTGTGCCCTGTTCAATCACAGCCTCACCTCAGGCTATGTCCCTAATGAATGGTGCACTGCTACAGTCATCCCACTCCATAAAGGGGAAGCAACTACAGATCCTGAGAACTATCACCCCATTAGCCTGATAAGCCTGGTATGCAAAGCTATGGAGTGTATCATCATGGACCTGCTTAACAAAGATATAGGCAATTTCCAAACTCTTGACCCCACACAGTTTGGCTTTGTCAAGGGGAGATCCTGCCTGCTGAACCTGGTTGACTTCTTCGAGACAGTCACCAAGGCTGTGGATGAGGGTAAGGCAGTGCATACAGCCTACCTCGACCTGGCCAAGGCCTTTGATACCATTCACCACTCAGGTATCACTGATAAACTTACCAAACTAGGCATCAATCCTTACATTACTAGGTGGGTTGCAAATTGGCTCACAGACAGGACCCACAGAGTAAAAGTTGTGAATTCTAAGTCAAACTGTCGATCAGTCATGAGTGAAGTCCCACAGGGCTCGGTCCTGAGCCCTCTCCCATTTGGCATCTACTTCTCAGAAGTTCAGACCACAACAGAAGGACTCTAGCTGACCAAGTTTGCTGATGACTGCAAACTAGGAGTCATTATCAACTCCCCAATTGATGCAGACATCCTACAAAGGGCCTCTCTGAGACCAATGACTGGTGTCGGAACCCTGGCCTGGAGTTTAATGCCAAAAAGTGCATAATCATCCCCTTTGGAAAAATCTCAGTTCCCATGAATTAGCACATTCATGGGAGCCCACTGAACACTGAAGGGACCATAAGAGATCTGGGCACTCAGGTCGACAGGCACCGCACCTTCGACCACCACATTGCCACTGTGGTCAGAAAGTCCTTTTACGTGGCACGTCTTATAACCAAAGGTTTCATATCCAGGAAGAAATAGGTCGTCATCCCTCTCTACTCATCCCTCATTAGACCAATCATCGAATATAATGTCCTGTTTGGCATATACCTGACCAGATACCTACAACAGCTGGAGAGGCCACAAAAGTACCTCACAAAATGAATCCTAGGCCTTAAACACATGTCCTACATGGACATACTCAAGAAACTTCAGCTGTTCTCAGTCTCTTATCGTCTACTAAGAGGTGATCTCTGCTTGACTTACAAAGCCATGTCCAACCCAGCCCTACCTGAAATGCTACATCTAAAGAAATCCTAATCCCCCTGCTCCACATGGTCCAGAGATCACAACCTCATTACCACAATTAACAGAACATGCTGGAGGGACAGGTTCATCTCCCAAAGACTGCCCATACTCTGGAATAAGCTTCCCATTCATGTCAACCAGAGCACTTCACTGGCCCTCTTCAAGAGAAATCTTGAGTGGATGGGTAACAGAAAGTTCACTCCAGGGATCATTCCAGTTGCACTACTGGATATGGGCACTGTGAACTAACATCGGATGGCACGGTGCCTGGGCAATTTCTTTGGGGCTAGGCTTGTAATGGCTCCAGGGCCATTAGCCTAGTACACACCTATGAACCTATATGTATATACTAATATAAACTGTAAGATGCCTTTCTGGGTGTAATTTCTCCAAGACATTTGGGTGTCTAATATCATGACAGGAATGGACCCCATTCCTAAGTCAAAGTGTAATTAAAGTTCACAAAATTAGTATTGTTTCACTCTTCAGTGGTGGCCAAAAATGTTCTTCGCAGCACCCGGAATATGCTCAGATTTTACTCCTTCTGCAAATCGTACAGTTACATATATCAGTAACAAATATGACTGTAAATTATTTTTTATGAGACCCCAATGCTCCTACTACTACCAGAACTATCTGGGTATCCTTCTTCCACATTGCCCTTGCATCTGCCTGCAAATCCTGGTATTTTATGACTTTGTGTCTCTCTGTATGTAAGACACTGTTATCACTAGGTATAGCAATTTCAATGATCAATGCTATTTTTATATTCTTTTCATGGACTACTATATATGGTTTTCTCACATCTGTTGTTTGAACTGTTGGTAATGGGTGATCCCATGTGATATAAACTTCATAATTTTCTATAATGCTTTGTGGCTTATGTTTCCAATGCTTATCAGCTACTTCAGTATTATAATGTTTGCACAATCCCCATTCCAACAATCTTGCCACATTATTAAGACTTTCAGTGTAGGCCATCTGCCATTAGTGTACCACACCTAACAACAAGATGTTTGACTGCTTCCAATTCTGTTTTATAAAACTTGCATTTGTCTGTTTTGTCCACATGATTTATTTATGTATTTTATTTATTTTACATTTGTTGACCGGGCTAGTCTAACTGGATTTATGTTCATTTTCAGTAGAGGCCCGGGGAGAAAAGCTCCAAGCATGAACAGTAAAACACAGTTAACAATATATAACAATATATAACTAGGACATGTAAGTAAACAGTACAGTGGTAGCATTGGTTAAAAGCAAAAATATAGTAATGTAATTATAGAATATAGACATTATGCTAAATGTTTATTTAAGTAAAGCATGGCAGATGTACTAAACACAAAGTGGGTATGAGCACATCAGAATAAAGTCCTTATAATTTTTTCTCTTGCTATGAAAAAAGAAGCATGATTAGGAGGCCTAGGTTAGAGGCCTAAGTTAGAGGGGTGGGGAAAAGGGTATGAGTAGGAGGGGAAATAGATTTCAGTCTGGGTTAGCACAGGATCAAAGCCACTGAGTTTTAAGATGTTCTTTAATATGTTTTTTGAATAGAGATGTAGGAGGTAGGTTAGATAGTTCAGGAGGGGGCTGATTCCAGTTTTTGCCTGTAGTGTTTGAGAAAAGTGAGTCACCAGCTTTATTGTTAGATTTAATCAAGGAGACCAGGAGTTTATTAGCAGAACGTAGTGAAGCTAGATTTTTGTATGGTGAAATCAGATTAGTGAGGATAGGGGTATTATTGGGGTGG
The DNA here is from genome assembly GCF_019279795.1 of Protopterus annectens. Taxonomy (NCBI): domain Eukaryota; kingdom Metazoa; phylum Chordata; order Ceratodontiformes; family Protopteridae; genus Protopterus; species Protopterus annectens. The sequence continues at coordinate 510,050,378 of NC_056729.1, forward strand.
TGTAGGATCTTTTGAGTGATAAGTAACTGTTGATAGAGTATGTGGTTCTGCAATTCTAGCCATCCTAGTTGTTTGAGGTTAAGACAGTGGTGAGTTTTAAAGGGTGTACATGTAATGAATCTAGCTATGCTATTATAACAGGTAGAAAGTTTAGAGATGTTATTCTTAGATAGGTTCGTATATATAGCAGAGGCATAGAAAAGGGTAGAAATGAGGTGGGTCTGGGCAATAGTTTTCCTGGCTGTGGGGGTAAGGAAGGGTTTGATTCTATAGAGAGTACCAAGTTTTTTGTTAACAGATTTTATGGTGGCGTTAATATGGTCATCACAGTTAAGACGATTGTCAATTGTAACACCTAGTAGGCGGGTGGTAGTATCCGGGGTAATGTTAGTAGCATTGTTAGAGGTTATAGAGAAGAATGGTGTGGAAGATTTGTGAGTTGGAGTAAAAAGCAGTAATTTTGTTTTTTTGGGATTAAGGAGGAGGCAATGTTTCATAAACCAGTTTTCCACATTTTGGAACACAGTTTGGGTGAGGGACTGGAGGGAGGCTATGTTCTTAGCAGTACAGATTAAGGTTGAGTCATTTGCATATTGAATGCAGGTGGCTTGAGGTATGTCCATGTGAAGGTCGTTAATAAATAAGGAAAAAAGAAGGGGACCTAAGATTGAGCCTTGCGGGACTCCAATATTTACTGGGAGTAATGAAGACAGATTGTTATCCCAAAGCACTGTTTGCTGCCTGTTTTGAAGATAACACCTAAACCATTGTAATGCTAGTGGATCAAGAGAATGGTATTTTAGTTTGTATAGAAGTAAGTTATGGTTAACCATATCAAAGGCTTTTGACAGGTCAATAAATAGTGCAGAGGAAAAGGAGTTATTGTTACGATTTTTATTTATAGAGTCGGTGAAGGATAGAAGGGCAGTCGTTGTGCTGTGAAATGGTCTAAAGCCATGTTGGCAGTTGGCTAGTTGGTTATTTTGTAGAAGGTGGTTGAGTAGTTGTTTATGAATACATTTTTCCAGTATCTTAGCTAATGGGGAGAGTAAGGCAATAGGGCGAAAGTTAGAAAGCTGATGAATGGACTTTGTAAACCAAAGTGTACGTAGTTCACTGTCTTGGGCTGTCATTATTGGCTTTTCATCTTATGGTTTCAAGGCATCTCTCTTTTTATATTCCTGTGTCAAATCCTGATCAACATGAGGTTGTTCCATGAGATCTCAATACTCGCCACTGTATTTATGGCATTTCCACATTTCTTTCCTTGTCACCTGATCCTTCTCCTTATATTTTTTCTTTTGTTTTTGGCATATTACATTGCTGTCTGATTTTTGTCTACTTCTGGTTTGATTTCTTTTCCCACTTGACACCAGAATGCTTCTGCTAAACTTAGCAAAGAGGTCACTTTAGACTTCTACTCTACATGTTTTAAAACTTTCGCTAAGTTTGGATCTGATGAGGTAAGCATATATGTATGCAGTCCCATGACTGCAATCTATACATTTAATCAGTTTCAAGGTGGCCCATTCCTCCTTCACAGCAAGGAATATAAAATCTTGGTATACACTGATTTTTATATATCATTTGATATACACTCCCTCTTGCTCAAGTTCCTTTATGTCACAATCAATATCACTTTCTTGTTACCCTTTTATTCAATTGCCATGACCAAGTTTTTTTTTTCCTAAATGACTATAAACTCTTTCGACATTAGCTCTATTATATAGTCTGTAGTTTTTAGGATGGCTTAAGGAGGAGTGTTGTTTTTCCTGTTGTTAACAAGTCATGTGTCTGTTCAGGATGTGCATATAAGTATGTCTTAGAGCCAAATTATTGTGTAGATGCTAATACGTTTAGCCAGCAGGTAGGTTCTGCATAAGGGCCTAGCGTTTTGCAATTAGGAGCTTTTCTTAATTTAATTTCTCTGGCCGTTACCCACTTTCATATCCTGTGCATATGAACTCCTTACTGTTTCTTTTATTTTTTCTCTCCATTCAGCATCTTTCTTATATTCCTCAGGGTCTTCATAAATATTTTCCAAAATGTATCTATTTCTTCTTTTTTGGTGGTATTTCTAATCCTTTTGCTTCATTTTTTGATTCTCTACAAAGCTGTTTTGGGTCATCAATGAATTGTTTATTTTGTACTTTTACTTTTGTTTATCTACATATCCTCTAAGTGTTTTTGCCAGTCTGCTCTGATACTGTGTGTATTTTGTTGTTCTGTTCCCACTTCTATATTCTTCTAACAGTGACTCTAACAGTGACACTTCCTGTTAACTGCTATATAGTTTTCTCTGTTCAATGCTTCCATGATGGCATTTTATTTCTTCCCTTCCTTTCCCTTATTGCTCTATGTTTTTGTGGTAAGACTTAATATGTTGTTCATTTAGTTGCATTGTAATATATCTTATTTACATCTGTTATATTACATGAATTTCTGTTAATAGTATTGATTATTGTGTTTATCTGTTTATCAGTCTCCTAACATTTTGGGTCTTATTTACTTTCTTTAATCTATTTCTTTCAGTAATCTTAATATGTCTATCCATCAATACTAAATCAATCAACTCTTGTCTTATCTCATTTTCTACTAAATTGAGAGCACATTCTTTGCTCTCTGTTTCTTGGGAGCATTCTACAGAAGGATCCAGAACATTGTCCTGTGACATTTTCTCTTCAGCTGCATCATGTGTCACCTGCTGCTCCTTCATATGGGAACTTATTGGCTCATTACTCCACAGCATTACCTGCATCAAACTTGCCACTGTTTCCTGCACATTCTCTCGCTGTGCAACTCCAGCTAAACTTTTGTACTGGTTTCCTACTGAAGGCTGGAGAGCATCATCATGTGGCAAGTCATCAGATGCCTCTCGTTCCACCAGTTTCTCCTTAGTTTGGAGACTCATTGTTCCATCATGCTGTGCTATACCTGTGATGGCTTGATTACACTAAATCCTACACTTTACAGGTAATCCATAACATCAGTTTCTATTTTTTAAATTCTCCATTACTAATCACATTTTTACTTTCCACCTTTGTTTTCCTATTTTTTGTATTGTGAATTTTTTTATATATCTGGGTGCTTTTTTTTTTTTTTTTTATTCATGAGTTTTGCTTTCTCCTTTGCACTCAGGTTGTTGAATCACAAGTACTTGTATGATTAAGTCATAGTCCATCTGAATATATGTACCTCCCTGGACTACATGAAAAGAGACATGATAGAGTTTTCAGACTATGTGTCCCAGGCCAGTATGAGCCTAGCATTGAGCAGCATGCTACATTCTCTAGGAATAATTCCACATTATAAAGAAAATATAACTAACTTTAATAATTGATTTAGTTTTTGCTGCCATTCAAAAGAGGTACAATATTTGTAAAACTGAGAAGATATAGTTGAGACCACTATGCTTTGCCAGGGATAGTCTACACTTATCCACTCTGGGCTTTTGAATAATGGTTAAAACCTTGTCAAGCCCCATATAGTCTTTGTTAAGTATTTCCAACCTGATAAAATATCCGTCATAGTAAAACAAATCCAAAAAAAATCTAAAGGTATTTTTTGCTCAATGTCAGGAGTCTAAACATGAAACTCCACTCTCTGTAAGCTCTCCTCACCCTGGAGAATGTAGATGTCTGTGCAGTTACTGACACATGATTTAAAGATGCAGAGAGCACACTTAATGCCTTCTACAAATTTAGACCAGCTACAGGACAGGAGGGGGCAAAGGATGGAGTTGTCTCAATTTACATAAAAACAAACACAATTCAAAGCTGGTTAAAAAGTATGGCATTCTTCAGCTTATCCATATCCAAATTACCATAGACCAAGTCCTATACCATATGCTTGCAAGCTTTAGGTTCCCCTCTATGACCCAGGAAACCCATACCACATACATAAAGATGCTGGAGACACTTCCTATACAGCCCAACACTATATTCATGGGTGACTTTAGCTACCCCATTTTTAAACTGGGAAACATACATGACCCCAAACCTGTAAGCCTAGAGATTCCAGGATTGGTAAACACAAACATTCTGAATCAGCTAGTCCATACACTCACTAGGGGAACTAACATCCCTGACCTGGTCCTCCCAAACATGGCAGAACTTTGCCATGGAAAGCATTATCATGGAAATGATAAACAACAACAAACGAAAACTTCAGTGTCTTGATCCAACACAGTTTGTTTTTGCCAAAGACAGGTCATGCCTCCTCAACCTGGTGAACTTCTTTAAGAAAGTCACCAAAGCAACGAATGAGGTAAAACAGTGCATTTTGTATACCATGACCTGGTCAAAGCATTTAGCATAATACCTCACTCAGGCATTGTAAACAGTCACAAAATTAGGCATAAACCCCTGTATCATCCAATGGCTAGCCAGCTGGCTCACAGATAAGAAGGGGGAGAGAAATGTGAGGTTATTGGATATTGTTGCCTATGCTAGTGTGACTGGCTGAGGTTTTGTATATGGTTGAAAATTACCCTGTGTTACAAATGCTAGCATGACTAGCTATAATTTTGTAAATAATATTTTGTCTTTTGATTATCACTCTGATTTATGCCAGATGTTTGAACATCAAACAGTGTTCTTCTGGCTGACCAAATGTACATGTTTCTTTTAAAGAGAATTCTGAATGTATGTTATGCCAGAGTTAGCTGACCTAGATATGATTTCATTATGTGCCAGTACTGGGATAATAGAATCTTCATTGCAGCTGTTTGTTTCCCTTTCAAAATCTGATATGAGAGAATAGAATTCTCATAGGTTTCCTGTTACTTTTAAAGAATCTGCTATAAAACAGGTTCTGAGTCAGTTAATGTGTAGTAGTTGTGTAGTAGCAGTAGTTCAGTTGTTTCCAGAGTAGTTGTTCCAGTCGCTGAGGACAGACAACAGCCTGGAATATGGTAATAATTCCTTATCTTGCCTAGCAAAAGTAAGAGTATAATATTGCCTTGCTGAGATATTTAGATTAGATAGGGACAGTTAATCTTCATATAGTCAGGGAACTACATCTAATTAGTTAAAAGTTTTCTAAAATCAGTGTGAAATCTATCCTACAGTGTTGTTTTTATAATTCTTGTGTGTGAAACTCTGTTGTTTATTGGAATCAGTTATTCAGTATTTACATGTTTTATTTATTATTAAATGTTTTACTACCTCTCATTGCGGCTGGTTATTTAGTTAATATTTTTAATAACTTGAGCGTCTTTATGCTTATTGTGATAACACCAAGGCTGCTCCAAAAAGCCTTATCATTTGGGATGCATGCTACCATTTGTTTCAATATCTATTATACCCAATATAACTGAACACTCTTTTTGAAGGGTATTGTGGTATTGACTGATGGAAGCAATTACCTTGTAATTTGGGCAAAGAAACACAGTAGGTAAATCTGTGTCAGTCTTTCCCAAGAGAGTGTGTATGTGTAAATATCAGACATTTAAGAGTGACTGTGCCAGATACCTAAAACTGGGACACAGTGTTCTGAGCTGGTTAGTATGGAGACTCATTTGGGACCTGGAGTGAAGCATATAGTCCAGTTCCAGGCTTTGAAACCTGTTCCCAGTGTACTCTTATGGGAAATTGTGTATTTTTATCCCTGCTTTTAGTGACACTCCCTTACTTGAGACAGTGGTGAGAACTAAAATGCCTTACTTGCTGCCCCAGGGTAAAGAGGGCTCATCACAGACTCATGGTCTAAAACTCAATGTCAGGAAATGCATAATAGTATCCCTTTGGAAAGACGTCCCAGGAAACTACCACACTGATCATGCACACCTAAGACTAGACCTAATGGTCAAGGATTTGGGAATGCATGTAGACAATAACCTGGCCTTAGACCATCATGTGTCTACAGTAGTAAGGAAACCATTCTGTGGTGCAAAACTTATAAGCAAGGGTATGGCACCTAGTTCCAATGATGTCATTATTCTACTGTACTCATTTGACCAGTCACTGAGTACAACACCTCCCTTTTCATGTCACACCTTCAGGATTTAGTGGGAATGCAAGTAGGGTGAAGAAAATGTTTAAAAACACCCCCATCAATAGTATGATGCTGTACCAAGGTCCTCAGTTTTCTCACTGGCTGCAGACATATGATGGAATTCAAAAACTAGGACTGCTGTATAGAAATAAAACATTTCTCACCACTGACGCTAGGATTCCTCTTACACGTGCTTACCCTCTACCTTGCCTAACATATTGTTCCCAAATACTCACAAATCTCAGCTCCTCTCTACTTACTAAGTGATGGCATGAGTCGACTTATCACCAAGATAGCTAGATTCACAGCACAACAAACCTATAAATCCCACCACTGTCTCTCCCTAAATACCTAAATTGGCTTGAACTACCGCACCTGCTTCTCCAATCTCAGCTCCAGATCATACAATCCATTCTATATCAGCCAGCTTACTGTCCACCTCTATCTTCTCTCATCTTCCACTATTCACCTACAAGACATATCTGGAGCTCAATCCAAGATCTATTAAATATCTACAAACTCAAGTCAAAAACTGGGTGCAAGATAGATAGCTACCATCCCTCTATTGCATGGAACAAACTCCCACTTGAAATCAGAACCCTCACACACCCTAAACAATTTAAATCAGTCACCAAAAGCACTTTAAAAGACAGTTGGCCTGCCACTGTTCTCACCCTCCTTGATCACATCCATCTTACAAAGTAACCATCTATCATCTTCCTCCTTACTCCCCCCCATAATCACCCTCTCTCCTTTCTCAACTTACTCTGTTCCTTTCTCTTCTAACTACCTCCAAACTTTCTTACTTTATTTCTTTATCTACAAATACCTTTTGAGTTACTGGTACTGTTATTACATAACACCTAGTCTAAATGGCAACCCCCCATGCTTTTTATGTAACTTCCTATGCATTTGTATCCTTATTTGTATCACAGTACTGCTGTTATCTCCTTTTTGACTTTATACTTGTAAACTTTACTGACTACTGCATGTGTTTATTAAATTACCTTGGTATTGTATGTTATGTAAAATTGTTTGTACTATTTGGAGATTTTCTTCCCAGGCATCCACTGAAAAAGAGCTTTAGCTCAGTCAGACACTCCCGGTCAACAAATGTAAAATAAATAAATCAATAAATTGGTTAAGGGAGGTCTAGCAAACACAGTAAATGAGAAGAGGAACTAGTGGCATCTGATGGTCAGCAGATGGGAGCCAAAACGGAGAGTGAAAAATGTATAGCTCTTAAACATTTATTTGAACTCAACATATTTAGTGGCTACAAATGGACCCAAGCAGCTTGGACTCTTCCTGAAGTTCAGCATACCTGTGCAAGTTATGATGTCTTTCTCCTTGAGTGGTCTTCCATCCTCATCTGTCTTTCCGTTACATGCTGTTTTGTACATTCCATTACTCTTAGCATTCTCTGATATTTTTTATTAGCTGTGTCTTGTTAACTTTTCTTGGACTGATAAATAAGTATCCTCAAGTTTCTGAAAATGCTTTGTCACCAACCATAAAAAAATTGCTTTTAGTCTATTGTCCACAGTAACATTAAAGGATGTGTAATAGCTTCTTAATTTAGATACCAGTGGTCCACTGTTGCCCTAAGCAATACCTACATGACATTTTTTCTCTAAATCAAATTCATTGAAATCATACAGTTCACAATGGCTTGGCTCATCTACCTTACCACATTCCATTAATTTCTACTGATAAAATTTAACAAACACAATTAAGCTTTTTATACTAGTGTTAATACATTGCACCTTACATAGCATAAGATAATTGTATCCCTAGTCTCACTCCCTATCCACTGAAAACATACTGACTTCAAATTATAACACTAACCCCATTGTTTCTCTTCTCTTAGTATCCTCCTTATCTGCCTTTCTCCCCAAAATATGTCCCATTGCTCCCATAATCTTTTTATCAAACTCATATCTTTGTTCACAGCAACCTGCCAAATCCACTACCCTATTTGTTCATTAACACTAATGCATCGGCTTTCTACCCCTTTACAATTTCTTTTTTCAGCCATCCCACCATTAATAATATATCCATCCTTTCTTCTCTTCTCCATAAACCCTGTTGCTTGCCCACTCCAAATAAAGAGATCAGCAGTGCCCCATTTAATTTTTTCTTATATAGACTATTTGTAAAGTTTTTACTGCTTGTCATTCTCTCTGCATCACATTGCATCCCCACTACATATAAATGTTATCTACTTCTTTTTTGCCACTCCTCCAGCATACTAGGGTGTCTTACTGGCCTTCCTCTGCTAATTTTTTTGAGGTACTGCACTGGTTAAAATCGTACCATACCTCAGTGAAGTACCATACCTCATTGCCATACCATACCTCATTGCCATACCATATCTCACTACCAAACCATATATCACTGCCATACCATACCTCACTACCATACCATACCTCATTGCCATACCATATCTCACTGCTATACTATACCTCATTGCCGTACCATACCTCACTGCCATACCATACCTCACTACCATACTATATCTCACTGCCATACCATACCTCACTACCATACCATACCTCACTACCATACCATACCTCATTGCCATACCATATCTCACTGCCATACTATACCTCATTGCCATACCATACCTCACTACCATACCATACCTCACTACCATACCATACCTCATTGCCATACCATATCTCACTGCCATACTATACCTCATTGCAGTACCATACCTCACTGCTATACCACACGTCACTACCATACCATATCTCACTGCCATACCATACCTCTTAAACTCATCTAGTCTTGACCCTCCTACAACCTGACAGGCCTTCACTCTCTCCTTGCCTATCCTACTTCTTTTCTCCATAGAAATCTATCTCATGCCTTCTGTATTTCTGACAACCATACTTCAATTTGTTTAACCTATGCATGCTTCTACAGACAGCTTACTAATAGTACATACATACATATATACATACACATATTTCAAGCACAGGTATTCATGCCTTTCTATCCTGCCAATATACCAAAACAGTTGCTCCTATAATAAGTGTCCAGGATATTCTTAAAAATACCAGGTTCGCTACCAACAAAATTTACTCCTCCCACCACTGCATCCCCCTACACAAACTAAAATGGCTCAAACTTCCCCATCACCTAACCTACTTGCAGTTAACCAGAGCTCACAATATCATTACCAAACCTTCCAACTGTCCATCCCTCACCTCCCTGTTTACTCTCCATAAGCCCTCCCGACAACTCAGATCTGAAAATCAATTCCTTCTAAAAGTGCAAATACCCAGTCTAGCAGTTGGTCAATCTCTTTGCTAATGTACCATTGCTAAAACTTGAAATTCCCTACCCAGCTGTATCAGAACTATTTCCAATCACATATCCTTCAAAAAGTCTCTAAAACAGCATATCTTAGCCCTATGGCAATGTACATGTGGCTATGACTACAGAGCATCTTCCGCCACCTGATCTCACAAACTTTTTTCTCCCCTCTGCTTAACAGTTATGCAACTATCTCTTGCTGTCTTCACTCTACAGTATCCAAAGCAGATGATATATTGTACTTTGTATATTTTGTATATAATGTATACTGCCTTTGTTATTCTAGCTAGAAATTTATGATAAGATTGTATGCCTGTTTTTTTAAGTTCTTATCTCTCTATGTATGTAGAAAATGTGATTGTATTTAAATTTCTTTTGTATGAGGAGCTTTTCTCCCCGGGCTTCCATTGAAAATGGGCACTTTTTGGCCCATTGGACCATCCCAGTAAACAAACGCTAATAAATAATAAATAAAATATAATTTGGTAGTCTATTCCATGCATCAGCTGCTGTCTCAGAGAACCAATTAAAATGCATCTCATGCCTATAGAATCTTCTACACAGGTTGTCTGATGATTCTGTACTACTTTTTGATAACCCCAAACATTCCCAGTAGTAGTTATATCTAAATGCCCTATGTAACTGAATAAGGTCTCCTCTCTTAAATATCCTTATGAGACACTGTATAAATTTGCATGTTTCAGTCTTTCATACTTACTTAAATTTTCACATCCATGAATGCCCTTAGTATACTTCCACTGTACTCTCTCCAGTTTACCATTCTCAAGTCTGGGTCTAATATAAGTAGCAAACAATGAGTTCATCAATAGTAGGAACATCCCTCCATCACTCTGACCATGTCTATTCTTTCTCTTGCAGTCTTTTCCCTATTTGCCGATTTGTCCAACATTCCCTTTATTGTGCCTCTTAACTCCTCCCAGGTTGAAATCCTAGCCTCTCCTGCTATCAGCTATACTTCCTCCAAAATGTCTCTACCCACTTCTGACCACAGTAGTGGCACCAGATGTTACACTTGTTCTCCTATCCCTGCCAATAGTGACTTCTTGAGCTGATATAATAAGTTTCATTCCTTTCCAAAACTACTCAAAAATCTTCAACACCTAAGGAAACATCCCAGCTACAGCTTCTAATAACTACATGCAGTCATACTTAGTTTATATTATTATTCTTACTTCTCATTCCCCAGCTTTCTATTTATTTATTTTCTGTGCTAATGTCGCCAGGACCAGCATGAGTATCACCAGGGGCAATAAGCATCTCTATCTTGTTCTTCACCTTAAACTCACCTTATGTGATAAACCACCATTTACCCAAATTTGCACATCTGACTTTCTATTTAATGCCTTAATACTATGTAACACCACTATTTTCCCTAATATCAGTTTCAGCAGTAGCAACAAAATAAAACTCCAAATAACTGAATCAAAAGTCTTCTGTACAGCCTTAAGTATCACCCTGTCCTAATTTTATCTCTTCCCACTGACATTAACTCATAATTTCACAACAGTCTTGAAAAGACTGTAGATGACCTGCCGTTCAAAAAACCCACCTGTGACTCTACCACTAACTTTGGTAATAATCTACTCAAGATCATCATCATCTTCTTCTTTCAGCTGTTCCCATTAGGGGTCGCCACAGCAGATCATCTGTTTCCATTTCTTTCTATCCTCTGCATCTTACTCTGTCACACCAACCACCTGCATGTCCTTTCTCACCACATCCATAAACCTTATCTTAGGCTTTCCTCTTTTCCTGTTACCTGGTAGCTTCATCCTTAGCATCTTTTTCCAATATATTCAGCATCCCTCCTCAGCACATGTCCAAACCAACGTAATCTTGCCTCTCTGTCTTTGTCTCCAAACCTTCCAACCTGGGCTGACCCTCTAATATACTTATTCCTAATCCTGTCCACCCTCATCACACCCAGTGCAAATCTTAACATCTTTAACTCTGCCACATCCAGCTCAAACTCCTGCCTTTTTTGTCAGTGCCACTGTTTCTAACCCATATAACATAGCTGGTCTCACTACCCTCTTGTAGACCTTCCCTTTCACTCTTACTGGTACTCGTCTATCACAAATCACTCCTGACACGTTTCTCCACCCACTCCATCCTGCCTGTACTCTCTTCTTCACCTCTCTTCCACACTCACCGTTACTTTGAACTATCGATCCCAAGTATTTAAACTCATCCACCTTCACCACCTCTACTCCTTGCATCCTCACCATTCCTCTATCCTCCCTCTCATTCACACACATATATTCTGTCTTAGTCCTGCTGACCTTCATTCCTCTTCTATCTAGAGCATATCTCCATCTCTCCAGGGTCTCCTCCACCCGTTCCCTACTCTCACTGCAGATCACAATGTCATCTGTAAACATCATAGTCCCTGGGGACTCCTGTCTGATCTCATCTGTCAACCTGTCCATCACTATTGCAAATAAGAAAAGGCTCAGAGCTGATCCTTGATGTAACCCCACTTCCACCTTAAACACATCCATCACTCCCACCACAGACCTCACCACTGTCACACTACCCTTGTACATATCCTGTACCACTCTTACATACTTCTCAGACATTCCCGACTTCCTCATACAATACCACAACTCTTCTCTAGGCACCCTGTCATATGCTTTCTCTAAGTCTACAAAAACACAATGCAACTCCTTCTGACCTTCTCTGTACTTCTCCATTAACACTCTCAGAGCAAACATTGCATCTGTAATGCTCTTTCCCGGCATGAAACCATACTGCTGATCACTAATCATCACGTCCCTTCTTAACGTAGCTTCCACTACTCTTTCCCATAACTTCATGCTGTGACTGATCAATTTAATCCCTCTGTAGTTACTACAGCTCTGCACATCACCCTTATTCTTAAAAATCGGTACCAAAACACTTTTTCTCCATTCCTCAGGCATCCTCTCACTTTCCAAGATTTCATTAAATAACCTGCTTAAAAACTCCACTGTCATTTCACCTAAACACCTCCATGCTTCCACAGGTATGTCATCTGGACCAACAGCCTTTCCATTCTTCATCCTCTTCATAGCTATCCTTACTTCCTCCTTGCTAATCCACTGCACTTCTTGATTCACTATCCCTACATCATCCAACCTTCTCTCCCTCTCATTCTCTTCATTCATCAACCCCTCAAAGTACTCTTTCCATCTCCTCAACACACTCTCCTCACTTGTGAGTATGTTTCCCTCTTTATCCTTTATCAACTTTACCTGCTGCACATCTTTCCTAGCTCAGTCCCTCTGTCTAGCCAATCGGTAGAGGTCCTTTTCTCCCTTCTTAGTGTCCAACCTTTCTTACAACTATTCATATTCCTTATCCTTAGCCTTTGCCACCTCCCTCTTTGCCATGTATCTCATCTCCTTATCTACTCTAGATGCAGATCCATACTGACATTGGACTATACTTTTGTGGGTCCTTCTGCTCCCCTTCCCCTTATTTAAACGTATCAATTTTGCTTGATAATTTTATTCTGGCACTTTTTCTTCCCCTATTGTATTAAACAAATTCACCAAATATTACCATATCTTTACTCTCTCCAACCTTTACTGGTTAACTGAGGCAGAATCTGGACCACCTGATTTACCATTTTTCATATGCTGAATCACTGTTACCACCTTTCCCATGTCCACCTCTTTATTCATCCCTTCTCTGTCATCCTCTTGCATGTTAGCCATTCTGAGTCTTTATATTCCTTTATTCCATCACCTCTTCCTCCCTGACTTCACCTTGACAAATCCATAACAATTTTCTACATTATGTTTTGGGGGGAGGTTAATGTCATCTGTCCCTGCACCTCCCTCTCTTTTCCATCCTCATCTCCTCTCTGGTAGGGCATTGTGTGATACCCGGTGCATTTCAATATACAAACTGGTGATCCAGCCCTGTCTTCCTCTTCCTCCACCTCCATAAGAATGCATGTCATCCCCTCTTCCTCTGCACAAATGAACTTCATAGCATGCCCTCATAGTTAATTTTGCCTTGCTGTTTGCTGCCACAGCACCATATCCCTCCACAAACCTTCACTTTCTCCCCATCCCATTTCCTTTGTTGCCTCCTTTCCTCCTCCAAAATGGACTGTTTTTCCCATCATTTATTAGTCCTCCTCATTTTTTCAGCATAAAATGTGATGTCTTTCTCTCTGTTATTACAATACACACACACTTTATTTTATAATTACTGGATGTACCAGATGGCTTACAGTCCCTTCTTGTTTTAAATGCCAGATGGACCCATCTCCACTCATTGCTGATGAACCAGAACCATATAGTTTTCTACCACCTTTACTGCTACTCCACCATCATCAGTTCCCTCCTCCAGGCAGGCAGCCTGTCTTAGGATCCATTGTCTCATTTAATGGCAGTGCATCTTAACAATTATGTGCCTTCCTCATGGATTTTAACTGCTGTTCATTTTCCCTACCCTGTGAGCTCTATAAGCCTGAGGATCCAGCCAATCTCCTTGCCCAGTTCAGTGATGTAATCATGCACAAATGTTATTGTGTCCCACTCCTCCACTCTTTCCACCACTCCCATTATATTGAAATGATCCCATCAGGATTGGTTTTCCAATTCATCTATTTTTAAATTAATTTTATGTAACTTGTATATAATTTCTAATATTTTGCTTTCATGTCCCTACTTGTTTCTTGATTTCATGAAGTTTCACCTCTTGCACCAATATTTTTCCTTCATTTCATTCAGTTTCCATTTTTGTATAACCAACTGTGATCTGCTTATCCCCCATATCAGCCAAAGTATTGCCAAGTTTCTTTAAAGTTAGGTTATATCTATCTTCCAGGTTTGCCATTTTGCCTTCCTTCCTCTCTTGTCACCCACTCCACCTTAGAATATAAATGATTAATACTTTCTGTTATTTGTTTACCTCATACTGCCTGACTCCTGTAGCAGTTTGCAAATCAATGCCTCTGAAATGACATTTACTACCTTGCCTCTTCCATTTCCCCATGTATAACACTGTCTCCATATATGCTTCACTTTTCCAGACTCTCCTGTCTTTCTTCTCACTTGATTGAATAATAATATCTGTGAGTTTTTAATCTCCTTCAACGTCCTTGTTAGTTAGTCACTTATCTTGTAATAGGTGATTTTTTTTGGTCCACTGTTCACCATATTGCATTTAGCCCTTTTCAGTTGCAAGTTTCCATTCTTCTACCTCCATTAACATATGCTTTTTTCCTCCTTTCTTCCTTGTTTGCACACATCAGAGTGTTTGTTCTCTGCTTGCACCTCCTTCCCACTGCTCCCCAGACTCCAGTGCCACTATTCATATACCCACCACTCATACTTCAAGGCTGCTATTTCACTATCCTGCCAGTGACACCCTGCTGATATGCAAACTTGTATCTGGGTATGAGCTCCAGTCCTAATTATCAGTCTTCTTTGACTTCACCACAGTTTACCCTGCATGACATTTTCCTTTTGTATACTACTAATCTGTTCCTGACTCTCTGTATACTTTTAATCTTGTCATGCATTGCATTTCGTAACCATCTCTTAGATAATTTTTGCACTTCTTACTTCTTCTGCTGTAGCTTTGTTTAATAACGGCGGTTCCTTAACTTGAAGAAAATAATGTTCTGGCACTTATCCATCTCTGGTTGTTGACCAGTGAAGTTTTTCAGTCAGAACCTTCTGTCATTTTACCTACATGGTAACTTGAAATTATTTTTTTAATTATAAAATGATATAGCACAGAGTCTAAATAACTTTTCTGACCTAAATATTTCTTAGTGGTTCACTCTAGTCACAGTTTTTAATAACTGTTCAGTTTTTACATAATTGGCAACTACTTTTTAACAGAATTACTTTATTTATTGTACTTGTTTAGTTATTTACATATTTGGTAACCAGGTAAGTACATTAGTCAGAGGACCCCTTTTCAGGCTCAACCCAGGTCATGAAAGCACATTTGCAGAACAGTAAATACAATACAAGTGCATAACTTAGTAACAATAATGTAATGCTATATACAGGACACATGGATCTATATCATGGAACTCTTAAGCAACTGAAAGACATTTGTAAAAACTTGTTCAGGACCTGAAGTGTATTTACAAATATATATCCTATGGAATATAGTATCTAGAGATATGAATCCAAAATGAAGAAGGTTAGATGAAAATCAGGTGGGATAAGGAGGGTAGAAAGGGGAGGAGATAGTATAAAAGGTAAGCAAGGTAAAAGTGCAAAGGAAGCAATTAAAAGGTACTGTGGAGTAAAGGGGATAATGAGGTATGGTGTCAGTAAAGAGGGAGACATATCATGGAAAAAAGCAATCAAAATTATTAATTGTCAGTCTATATGAAATTCAGGTAAAATACAAATGAAGCAAAGGATGCAGCAAGCCACTGTTTTATATCCTCTGAGGTGGGCAATCCAAGCATCCCCCCTTGGTTCTGCTCAAGAGTGGCAGAGTTCAACCTGCTCTCATATTATCTACTGTCCCTTCATCACTGGTTCACTGACTGCTGGCCTATGTCAGGCACTAACCGTACCTTCTGTCATGGCATAGATGGCCATATGTTCTCACAAGCAACGTCTTCTATTACAAGGATCTTTGTTTTTGGCAGACCAAAGGGACTGCTATGGGGGCATCTTTTGCCCCATATATCTGAACTTTTATGGCCTATGTAGAAACACATGATATTTATTTATATTCTAATATATATCTATCATATATTGATATATGGAGACGTTACCTGGGGATGATTGGAAGCTTGTCTGGAAGGACTTATAGATTTTGTTTCTTATCTCACAAATTCAACAAATATGAATGTTAGTTTTCACACTTTTCAAAATGACCTGAAATACATTATTGTATTTCATTTTTGGATGTCCTGTTAGATAGATTATCTGATGATACATTAGACAGAAGACCAGTAAGTAAATTCCCCACATAACTACATGCTTCATGCTTTCCATATATACGGAACATTCCCGGAACATTTTTTAGAGTCAAGCCAATAGAACCAACCGCATATGCTCAGAACATGCCACATTTTTGATTTGTGATTTGATTTGGAGAAATTCAATAGATTCAGGTGAGGGGTTACAAGACTGGTGACATCTCAAGTCATCAAGTCAATTGTATCAATAAGGAGATTACTCAGATTCAATAAGATAGATTCCCCAAACCAACCCCCACCACACAGATTTACCACCAATTCTACCAGAGATTTTTCAGTGTTCGAATATTTTACAGTGTGACCAGGATATTTTTCAATATAATTCCAGACCAATGTCTCTTTTCATACAGGAATGGTAAATTTGAACTCATACATCAACCCATAATATAGCACAGACGCACACACCACACATATATATGTTCAGACAGCTTTATCAGGGGACATCGGGGATGTTTCCCTTGTGGTCATTGCGCCAACTTAACAAATATAAGGAAAACAAATCCAGGACTTTTCTGAATTGTTTGATCTCATTTTTCACTAATTTTTCAAGCGACTGGCTGTACGATTGGATTATTATTTATTTGGCCTGTAGCTGCACTGTACACATTCTATGTAGAGAATCAAAATCTCAGGAATGAGAATATGTATTCAGAACATATTAGTAATATAAAATAAAAAAAATGATAAAATGCTTATAACAAACACCAACCAAATTCATGTTTAGCATTATTGTGGTGTATATATACCATTATTACCAACAAAACGGAATTGTCAACAATACTGAATGGCAAAACTGAATGGCAAAAGAAAATAAATGGATGGATTACTTTCCTGGGTGGTTCCCCTGGATTAAATGAAAATTTATGAGCATCCACATCCACCAATGATACAGCTTTGATTTGCACAACACTTTCGCACTAACCTGTTTCACTGAAAAATTTTGTTGAAGAAGAAACGTCATGTTTTGCTGTTATGTATCTTTGAATACAACATTTTATTTTATTGTATTTTTTGTTTGTCACTTTTTTTCTGTTTCTTTGTTTGTACTCTTCATACTACTTGCATCAGCTCTCGTGCAGGGGATCTTGTTGGGTGATAGATGGCCATATGAAACAGAATTATACTGGCACTGGCTTCATTGCTGGCTATTACACATTATTTGGTAATAGTCACTGCTACTCCAAGCGTAGTGATAGCCCTGCACACCAAAATCACCTGTGTTCAGGGCAGGTTTGCACAACTGTGCAGCACACCTGTTTTGTACATTTCAGAATCACTCTACTATGTTTGATGATACTTGCATAATCTACGTACCTGTTTTGCATGAAATTCCTCTCTGAATTACCCACACCCTAAGCACTGCTGTTACCTTTTCTAAATTATTCTGAGTATGACATCCTCACTCTGAGCCAGTGATCAAGGAGCCTGAACCATCACCACAGGCATTGGAGAGGGACATTCACTTGGAACAAAAATGGATACACTCAGTAATTCCAGATACAGTTCTCTGCATCAAGCACAATTGCCCTTAAGAGCACACAGAAAACACAGTCAGTCCAGGGGCTGGGTCCTCTGTCTCTCTCCAGATCCCCAATAAAACTCTCCACTGGCACAGCTGTAGGGTTGGGTCCTCAGCTAAGTGCCCAAGCCCAGTTCTCCAGCACCTTCTCTATGAAACCAGTGCTTTGCATCCCTGCTCCAAGCAGCTGATACACACACACACACACACACACACACACACACACACACACACACACACACACACACATACACGCACATGGGAAAGGCTGGCACAGATTTATTAGCTATGCCCCCTTCTGCCCAGACTATAAGGTAGTTACACCACCACCACCAGACACTCCAAAGCCAGGTAATCTAAGGCTCTTGCAAGGGTACCCAATTATACTGAGTGAAATTAATATTAATGCAAATGGCAGTTTGACCAACAGCAAGGTTTTCAGGAGTGTCCACAACTGTCACCATATATATATATATATATATATATATATATATATATATATATAGGTTCATAGGTTAGTACTAGGCTAACTGCCCTTATGGGCCATTTTAAGCCTAGCCAATTACCCCATGTCAGAATCAAACCCTGCACCTTGTGTTTCTAAGGTAAGCACCTTAACCATTATGCCAACCTCCCACATATATAAGTACTCTCTGACATTAAGATATTCTCTAAAAGACGAGCCACATTACAATGAAAAGTTTAAATATATTTAATAATAAATAAGAAAAGAACATGAAAATACTAAATATCTTTTTACAATAAACACCAGACTTTCAATCACAGGAAATATTAAAAATAAAACAGGTGGGCAGGTTAACACAGTTTCAGAAAAACAATACCTAACTCATCACACTATATTTTCCTGACTGATCTAAAGAATTATTATTCCCTGGTTACTTACTAGAGCAAGGCAAGATGAAGTAGGTGATGGGTCCTTCCTTATTAGGTTACAAAAACAGACTACTATGAGACTTCAGTCTTACCTAGTATTAAAATATAATTTTTAGTGATGGATTACAGAATGACATCACATATACCTGGTCATCTGACTTCCGGTTTCCATGCTTCCCCCTTGGTGAGAAGCTGTCAGGATTTAGCATGCATGTGTCAATAATCCACACACACAGAGCCTTGCTAAGATCTGCTGCAGCTCCTGGAAGTCATAAAACAATTTCAAACCTCCACCCTTCCAGAGTAGCAATTAGTTCACCTAAAGACAATGCAGGAAGCTTCCTAGTATAGACTTTTTGTCTCTGGCTGCATCAAGAACTGTAAGATGCAATCTTTATGGACTAAGTCGGGTAATTTAATTTCAAACTATTTTCAGAGTTTGAGATTATACTCTTCTCTTCCAGTATTAAAACATATGCAATATACATTTAAACAGTTACAATAATGCATGCATATTTCATTTTCTGTCCAGCAGAGCACACAGTTTGTACATTTTTAACACAAGCAGCTTTGCAAGTACATTTTTCAACACAAGGATCTGTACAAATCAATTTGATACACAAATGATGTATAATTATCTACAAAATTCCAGCTAGCTGTGCTGGCATATGTTACACATCAATTGCTCTACTTCTCCTGTCATAGCTGACAATACCTCATATCATCACACTGAGCTTTGCACTAAAGAATGATGAATACTGATGTTTGTTTTGTACTTCTGAATAACAGCCATGCTTTGTGATTAAATTTAGCTGTACTCAGAATAAATGCCTTGATATTTATGTGTACTGGTATTAAACAGGTGCAAGTGCAAACTACTTGGTCTTACCTGAGTGTAAATGTGATTTGCATTCAATATATAATTCTTATTCTAACTTACATTTTACTAGTGTGTGTGTATGTATGTGTGTGTGTGTGTGTGTGTGTGTGTGTGTGTGTTTGTGTGTGTGTGTGTGTGTGTGTGTGTGTGTGTGTGTGTGTGTGTGTGTGTGTGTGTGTGTTTATTTATCTATATACAGATTTGTATCTTTTTCCCCATGGAGTAATTTCATACATTTATCCTGCCATATGTTATTAACTAAAACAATAAACTAAACAGCAGAGCATAGTTTGATCTTTGATCAGTAGAATGCATACAGCTGATGTATATGACAAGGTAATAATGCTGAATTAATTACTATAGAATATGTTGTCTGCTGCTGGTAATGGAGTCTGTCGCCCTTTGCCTTCCTTCTAATGTACTGCTTCTGACTAGTGTCATTGATGTCATCTGCCACAGCAAATAATCATACTTATATTCCTTATAAGATGTGCACAGCAGTACAACACATATACAGTCCATGACGTTACAGTAAAATATATACACTTTACATTACAGTACTGCTTATTTTTTGCTGAACTGGACTGAGCTAGGTAATGTGATGCATCCTGAAATAATTAAGCAAGGCATTCTTCTGCCAAATGTCAGGCACTGTTTTATGAGCTAATCTGAAGATGGAGATATAATAGCAAAGTGGGCATTCATCCCCAGTTAGGTACATTTTAGAACTGCTTAGCTAGAATGAGATCTCACTGTAATCTTGCATGGTTTTTACCTATTTATGGTGTGTGTTACACAAAGGATTATATTTTAACAGTGTGTCTGCATAATAAAGGAAAAAACTCAAGACAGACTGCAGTTTCCATCAAAGCCTTTTCCTTTGTTCATATCTTAGATACAGTTTTTAGTCTGCATTTAATCATATTTATTACAACCCCCTCCACCACACTTTCTTTGTTCTTCTGACATATCTTTTGAGTTTGTTGACCCTGAGTCAGTACCAGCAGCATTTATCTCTAATATTAGTTTTTTTCCTGGTGTTGGTCTTCAGCACTTTGTTGACCCTGAGTCAGTACCAGCAGCATTTATCTCTGATATTTGTTTTTTTTCCTGGTGTTGGTTTTCAGCATTGCTTGAAATCTGCTGCTGCTGCTGTAGATATTGGACTAAGCATAATTGTTGGTTTCATAAAACATGATGCTTCAGGTCACTCGTAATCAATACATAAACAGAAATCTAGTCTTCATAATGCTGACTGCGATGACGCAGTCTAGGATGGACAATGAAAAATTTGCAAACTTCAAATTTGTCTATATGGTAACACCTGTAGAAAAATACAGCCTTTAAGAAGGGAACATGTCAGGAAGATGCCACTTTCTTCAGACTAAGCACAGAGCTGACAGTCCATTAGTCATTCAAGTTCATTTGAAGTTATTGTAATATAATAGCAATAAGTATGCAACCAGCTATTTAAGAATATTTTACAAGTTCATGAACAAAAGTATGATTTTTCATGTACTTGTTAATTATGGAGTAAAAGCTGCAACTCTCCCCTCCGTTATAAATGAGTCTGGAATAGGAGTGAGATTCTGGAAT
Organism: Protopterus annectens; assembly: GCF_019279795.1. Taxonomy (NCBI): domain Eukaryota; kingdom Metazoa; phylum Chordata; order Ceratodontiformes; family Protopteridae; genus Protopterus; species Protopterus annectens. The sequence goes on from NC_056729.1 coordinate 510,071,552, forward strand.
GATCTCTGTGCAGCCTGCAGACTGTAGTGGATATAATAAACAGAAGGAATTGCAGTGATTCATATTATGCACAGACTATCCCTGTAGATATAACCTTAGCACATTGAACTCTAGAGCATCATCACTTGTTTGATTGTGGCAATAATGCTCTCATTAAAGAAGTAGCCCCACAATAAGAAACATTTGCAGTACAACAAAACGTAATAAATCAAATGTGCCAGTAGTGCACCATTTCAGTAATATAATATGTTGTTTTCCACCAAGACTACCACAATGTGCATATTTGTGCTGATTATCTTCAATAACTGTTGCATGTCCTCCCTGTGTGGCGTGGGTTTTTCCTCGGGTGGCTCCTCCCATCTTCAATAACTGTTATAGAGCAATTTATGTCATACTGCCTGCAGTCCTAAATTGACCACACAACTCACAATGCAGTACTGAAATTGCCAGTGCAATATAAAATATATATGATTATAATGTTGTCCCTACTGTGGTGTGTGCGTAAAAATTAAACACTACCTGCTACTCGATGGCAAAGTTCATGGGTTGGGGATGACATAATTGCTAAGGTGTCTACCTTACTGTCACAAGGTGCAGAGTTTGATTCTTACTTTGAGAAGCAAGACTAAGGTTAAAAAGGCCTCCTTGGGTCATTAACCTAGTAATCCCCTATGAGCCTACTTTAGAAAATAGGCTAATTTGCATCTCTTATTCATATTCATGCATACCCATTCCAGAGGTATTTAATTATTTCACGTCAATGTTGCTAGTGATGTCAGCACCCAGTTGTGCTAGCTAATACAGCTGGATAATGTTTCTGTCACAAAGTTCCACATTAAATGGCAGGAAAGGTCCCTATCAGTTGATCGAGTTTTCAGAAACTCAAAATTCATATGACCGAAACTATGTGATGGAGTTTTTAGAAGCCCAAAGCTTTTGAATGGAGATTACAGTACAGTGTGGATGAGGAGGGTTACCATTTTCCTCACTGCAGTTTGATCTCAGAGTTGGTATATGTAATATTCAGGGGGTGTGGGGGGTGCAGAGGGGCTTGCCCCCTTGCAAAAATGTAAAAAAGGTAGCTTTTTGTGGGGGGGGGGGGGTTGTGTGTGTTTTTATGATTGAGTTTTCAGAAACTCAATCATATGGTCACAACCATATGAATTTCAAATTTCTAAAACTCAGTCATCTGACATAGACCCAGACAGCACAGCCAGCATTAGAGAGACAGGCATTTGTGGAAATTGCAAGACACTTAATACATGGAAGTTTCAGTGAAAATGCATCTGGTATGATGACTCCACATGCATGTATATCTAATATACACATACATCTGTCTTATAATGTTCCTTGAATAAAGTTGTACAAGTCATTATTCATTTACTTTGCATATATGTCGCATGATTACAACAGTGGGATATTGCAGCATATGTGTGCCTCAGGTGTGCATAAAACAACTTAGCCCTGATCATCTGAGAAGTATCACCATGTGAACATAAATGTATGGTGCAGTCTGCAGTGCTCTGTGAATCATGCAATGGGAGATACACATGGGTGCATCCTCATACTTTGAACCCATTTAGCCTGTGGTTCACACTAATATATCAGCCATTATGAGAAGGAAAATAATCTTCTTGAATCAGGAGATGCTTCTCTGATGGCTCCCCCCCCACATTCTAGCAATATGCATTTGCATCATGCCTGTGAACCTAGGGTTACCACCTGTCCCACTTTGCGAGGGACAGTCCCTCTTTGGGCAGTTGTGTCCTGCAAAAAAACTGAAAAAATGGCAAATGTCCTGAGATTTTAGGACAAAATTATTTTGTATATTTTATGTAATAGTTGCATAAAATAGTTATTCTGTATCGGAAATACCTAAATGTTATAAGAAACAGAATAAGCAATGAAAGTGCTACAAGAATAAGCTTTTATTTAGGCAAAAAAGTGAAGTTCTGTCCTTTGTACTGGCCATGGGTATGTTTCACCCAGTAAAATCTGACGTTTGTTCCAAAAATGTCCCACTTTGGACATTTGAAAAGGTGGCAACCTTATGTGAACCTGACTCAGGAACATAATGACTAACAAATGTGATTTAGTGAGCCAAGCAAGTTGAGAGCTGTAACAATTTATAGTATTTCAAAACATGTGCCCACATCTGTATACATGTGGTTCTAGGAGTCATAAAAAATCAAACTACTTATAGATTTTACATGATGGTGTTTGGTAAATAGGGTATAGTCACTTAAGTTAAAAATAATTCATGTATAGGAATAGCACATGTAGTAAGCATAAGTACTGACAAAAAGTCTAATTTAGCCATACAGCTAGCTACTTGTAAAGCAAAGTCAGAAAAATTATGAATACTTTCCCAAAATTAAATCATACTTGAGCTAGACGTCAAACAGAAGCTGTGAGCTGCATTCTAATGATACCAACTCAGTAAAATAAATAATAATAGAGCAATCTATTTTTCACATATTATCTTTACCTTACTCTAAAGGTAACAGTGTTATACCCCAATATGTGATCCAGAAATACCTTTTCATTTTCTCCTGCAAAGTGCACTAATGTTTAGCATTACAAATTAATCCTCATTTCACTATATATATTTCAAACATTTCTCACTTATTTTTGTACTTTACATACACAATGATTACTTATTTTTATTGTATTTGCTACCTTTATAATGTTTAAATTCATCCTTTATTTGTCTTTGCTTATTGTTTTATAGACGCTATTTTTCTAATGTTTCATCAGTTATATGCCTGTATTATCCAGGCTATGCCTGAAAATGGCCCACTGAAATAAATGGTTTACCCTGATTAAAAAAATAAAATTAACAAAAAAATCGATCAATAAATATACAGGCGTCTTTTATTTTTGGAGTCATCAAAAATATGCCCAGATGTGAAAATGTCCACAATATGGTCGTTTCGGACCCTCGTGTTTATTCATTTTGATATGTTATCAATATTTTTTTTAATTTCTCTTTTAAAAAAAATCAAAACAAAGTTTATTTTCATTGATGCAGTCCTTAACATTCTACATGTTATGTTTTAGCACAGAAGCTGTGCTATCTTCAAATCAGAATGTAAGTCTTTTGCTAATATATTTTTGTAAATGGAGTTGGGTCATTTACATTAGATCCAACATTTCAGAACTATTGTGTTTAGTAAGTCTAAACTTGCTTCAAAGTGTAGCCCTTTTTTAGTGCAAAGTACGTACCAGCTGACATTTCTTAATTTTAACAAAGAAAATCACCTTTTTTAGGGAAGTATATGTGAAAGAAATATTCACTAGAAGTCAAGATATCATCAAGCAGTTATTCTGTGTCATTCTCAGTTTCTTTTAAGTTCTCCAAGATGTGATGGTGTTAGAGCCACTAATTATATAATCCAGTAGTGATGAAAAGTTTCAGATATGTTGTGCTCCTTTTACAGAGTTGAAAGGAAAAAAAGTCCAAACCTAAAAACATGCTTTGGTATTTGGATGATTTTTTATTTTGAGTGTCTGTATACACACACACACACACACACACACACACACACACACACACACACACACACACACACACACACACATATGGTTTACTATCAAAATGTGGAATGGCACTTACATGAAACTGGAACTGATGAATGCGTCTTTTCCAGTTTCTGTAATGTCATTCTGAAGATGTTCACATGCACATTAATGAGTGGTAGTGTTCAGTTGCTAATGTGCATTTGACATTGTGATAACAGATCACAGTACAGTGAGGATCAGGAAAGTTACCCTTTTCCTCACTGTATTGCCATCTCAAAGTTGGAATATATAATTTGCAGGGGATCTGGGTGGCTCAGCCCCCACATGGGGGGTGCAGGGGGGCTTGACCGCCTGCAAAACTCTAAACACTTGTGTTGTAGACATACAATTCATACAGCAGCTTCAGCACAAATGCCTGAGGGTCTGGCGTCACCTCCTGGCATTCCGAATTTGGTAGAATGTGATGATGATTTTCGACATTCCATTAAAGTCACAATGCCAAATTCGGTATGTCGATTCGATCAAGTAAGTAGATTTTTTTTTTTATTTTCAAATTTTTGATAGTAAACCTATGTATGTATATATATGTATTATATATTTTTAAGGGGAGAAGGGCATTTATAATCAAGAACAGTAACATTTATGAGCCAATTTGGTCAAATTTTGGTTACTCATGTGTTGGCCAACTGTTCATGGGCAGTATTTGAAGATGTATATGATCTCAGGATTATAAGTAGGTTCCAGGCTGTGGAAGGACTTTAAGGTTTATGGAAAGTATTAGTGTTAGGACTTTATTTTACTATGCACAGGAAGCAAACTGTAGTATGTACAATTTTTGTGGTTGTGCTTTGTATATTTTCATTTAATGTGGTTTTGACAGATTGTTTGACATTACTGAGTATTGTTTAGAGTCTTTAATAAAGTTGCATTTTGTGATGCCATTTTCAGTGAAATGCAATAGATCTATTTTCATAGAAATGTATCCATTGCGGTGAGCTTGTCAAATTGCATTTTCCTGAAGTACTGTTTTGCAAAGTATCCTTAGAAACATATTATTTTCTTATCATTCTAAATACTTAAAGTACAAATAAAAATATTCAGAATATAGTTTCAAATTATGCCCTTGCAGTAATATAGCAATAACCCATGGGTGGGTGTTGGTTATGCTGGATTTAAATAATGCTGTTGTATAGCGGCTTCATAGTGTTCTTCCACTTTATTTTGCTATCCTGCTGCTTTCATGATGTACTGCGCATGTGTATGGGACTGACGTTTCCATGCTTACACAGTATATCAGCACTTTTGAAAGGAAGCAACAGAGAAAGGATACAGATAAGCTGTCCAGGTTTCAAAGTTTGTACTTCTCGACCTCTTTGCTCAAGAAAACTGGAAAGCCATAGCATATATTAACAGAAGAAAATCTGGGGGAACGGACATTTTTCTATTTGTATGTGCTCAGTTTTACAATGGGCACGCTGGTTGGGCTGACCAGTCAGCATGCATAGCTTTGAATGTTAATGACCAGTCATTCAGTCATTGTATAATAATAAAATATGTAGCATATTGCTTCACACACACTTGCGCTTGCACACAAACACACTAGTTCAGTTCATGTGCATACAATGCATGCAGACATAAAACAATACCTTTGTTCAGCTCATCGTGCTAGAACTAATAAAATCTGACTATAAGATATTTTCCATACATTCAGTATAAACAGTGGTCCTGTCTTTGTCCACAGAAATACTAGCATGTTTCCGCCTGATCTCGCTAACCTTAATTTATGCATGACTCTACCTCACCAATAGTACTGTACTGCTAAAGCCTCATTCTCATACAAAAATATACATGCTGATTAGTCTACCCAGTCAGCATTCCTATTATAAATCGAGTCTATATCAATGGAAAAAAGTCCAAAAATTAAAGTATTGTTAAGTGGCCAGACTGTAATGATATATGATTGATAACCTTCTGTAACATATTTTACATGGGACAGCAAAAAATATGAGGATAAACAGAAACATTCTAGAAAGCTCTAAACAGTTGACAGGTATGCTTACCAACATTATTGCTAAATTTGTGTACACACAGACCCACACACACACACACACACACACACACACACGTGTGCACAGACTCACGCATGCATGAACACACACGCATGCACACATGCTTACACATACACACATACCCAAGCAAACATGCACATATACATACACACACAAATAGACATGCACACTGCAGTGGTGGTGCTGCGGTAGCGTTGTCGCCTTACAGTTAGACGTTGCCCGTTCGATTCTCAGTTAGAGCGTCTTCTGTGTGGCGACATGTGTGAATGGGCGTTGCTTCGTTGAAGGTTGTGTGTTAGGCCCGGCAAGCCAGCATGTAAAAATCTACTGCCAATCATTAGCGGACCGGAGTTCCGCTGTGGCGACCCCTAACCGGGAAAAGCTGAAAGACACAACAACAACAACAACAACATACACATATGCATAGACACTGCTCCTCTATCATGTAATAAGGAGACCACAGCCTACACAGGCAGTGTGACTTTAACATAATATATGATACAGGCAATGGTAAAATGAATGCCAAGGAATGTCACATCTTGTATTAGAGTTTCTGTATATATTATGTACATATTAATCATGTGATATAAGCACAGCTTAAAAACAAGTCATAAAGGTTTATGATATCATTGAAAACCAGGATATCTTTGTGTCACACAAAGAATAAGGCAATATCTGTAAAGACAATATAAGTATGCAATCTTCAGGTTCTCTTATATGTGAACATGCAAATATTCCATTTTGGGTCATTTTATTTATTTCTGCTTTATTAAATGAGTAAGTGAAGTGCTCCAAATACTCAGCTTAAACATTTTTCATGCCACTATAGTAAGGATAGCTATAAATAATAGATTGCATACATGAAATATTACATAAGATGCAATACCAACCACACAGACAGATACATAAGTATTACATTATTACAGTAAAACATAAGCTAGAAGAGAAAATTTATAGTATAATGAACACACCAATGGTCCAGTGAAACAATGCAGAAAAGACATTAGTACAGCTGTTATTAATTATACGTACACAACTTGATCATATGCTTCCACGCAGATAGTCAATGTGCCAGATGTAAAGTTGGTTGCTAAGGCAAACTCCGGGATTCAATAAACTCAATGAAGGAATAGTGCTATTCCTGCACAGACTGAACCGTGTCCATTTCACCTTAGCTTTAACAGCAGCGCACCTTGCATATTCATGAAGGCACACTGCTGCTGAGTCTAAATGGACACGAAGACTACTGAGTGCAAGGGACATGTTTAAGTAGTGCACGCACATCTAACAAACCCCCTGCACTCAGAAAGTGCCGTATGGCACTTTTTAAAAGCTTTTTAGTGTCCGCAGACGCTGAAATTGAATAAAAAAGTAAAACAGTGTCCACAGACAATGAAATAAATAGGGGATTAAGAAATTAATGCAGGGGGTGTTTGACAGGTTCTGTCACACACCCCCTGCATTGTCAAAGTGCTGTACAGCACTTTGCAAGTGCTTTCAGTTTCTGCAGACACTGAAAGTAGATATCCCAATAGGAAGCAATGCAGGGTGTGTATGACAGGTACTGTCATACACCCCCTGCATTGTCAAAGTGCCATACTGCACTTTGCAAGTGCTTTCAGTGTCCATGGACACTGTAAGCAGATATCCCAATAGGAAGCAATGCAGAGGATGTTTGAGAGATACTGTCACACACCCCATGCATTGTGAAAGAGCAGTACGGCCATACCCCTCAACTGTACAGGTATTTGTAGAATGCCCAGATGCCTGCCTCACATACCTCTCAACCTCCTAGACCAAGAAACTGTACAAAGCCATAAATAATGGGGGGACAAAGGAACAAAAATAGGGACACTTTTTAAATATTGCACTTACAAACCTGGAAAATTGATAGAATAGCAGGTTTTGCATTAGCACGGGTTTTCTGAAGGGCATGAAGTCTGAAACGCAACTGTCTGTCAGTATGCTCTGACTTAAACCCTTAGTGATTTGCCAGTGATTTGCTAGAAAACCACAGTCATATGTGAAATGGACCACAAATACAAGGCAATAAGCTGGACATTCTGCAAATATCTGTGCAGTCGAATAAATTTAAAATTATAAATTATAAAGTGGTTTTAATAATATCCCTTTTTTCCATTCTAAGGTATGTTTAAGCATAGTTGAGTAGGTTTACGAGTTAGGGCCCTCTGTTCAGCATTGCTTAAACATCCCATTGGCGATGAAATAAAAATTTACTTCTAAAATCCCAATGACGAGATAGTGTAGTGGTTAGAGTCCTGCCTTTGCATGCAGGTTTTCATGGTTCAAGTACCAAGACAGGCACTTTATTTTTACATGGGAAAGCATTGTTAAAATTATCTTTTTTTTTGCTTTAAATTATGTAGTAATTGATATTTGTTAACCAGCTTAGTGTAGCTGGTTCAAAATGTAAGTGTGAGTGCATATAACATGTGAAATCACCCATGTATACACAAGTGTCCTATACAGTATAGTTACACCTCAAGGTAATGTAAAGAAAGTCCATAGAGGGACGTCATGTAAAGTAAATCATATACACTTAATAATATGTCAGTAATGATAAATGAAGTCATAATTCTGATATTGTTTTAAATGAAAAATGAGCAATGGTTAGCAGTGGTCAGCTCTGTTTAGCCAATTTAAGCATTGCTTAGATGTAAATGTTAAGCAGCAGTCAGCTCAGCTAAGTGGATTTGCGCACTGTTAAGCAATGCTCAGTAATTACCTCTTTAGGCACTGCTCAACTCAGCTTAGCAGATTTGCGCACTGCTTAGCTGAGCTTAGCATTTTCAAAATGGGCCAATGACAGCAAAGGATGGGAATATGGTCCTATTTAAACTGCACAGGGGGAAATACAACCATAACCTGTTGTAGTCTGAACTCTGCAGGAACCATGGCAGGTGTTGAAGAGAGCATGCGCTTTTGGGTGCAGTACTGGGGTATTTTGTAGTCCAGGGTCATGGCTGGGCTCCTCATATCAAACCATGATGACAGACTGCTGCAGGGCCAGTACCAGAGCTCACAGTATAAAGTGGAGACCTGGGACCATCTGGCACACGACCTCACCAGTGCCACTGGTATCCCAATAACTGGTGAGCAGGTATGGCATCACTATGCTGACCTAAAGTGGAGGAAGGGGGCGCTCATGGCCCAATGGGTCCCAGATGCTCAGGATAACCATGCTCCAGCAGTTTGTAGGTATCACAGATATAGGCATACCAGATTATTGCCTGAGTATGTGACAGACTGGTATGCATAATGTTTGTTTCTCATCCCTACAGCTGCAGCAGAGAGGGCTAGTGAGGCCTATGCAGGCAGACTGACATGGATGAGTCGAGAGGCTGGTGAGTACAGATCTAATTTGCAGTATATAGTGGCATAAAGTAGAAATAGTACATTGTTTGCTGTCAGTGGGAATAGTGTGTACTGGGTCTAATAAATAAATGATGTTTGTCACACTAATATTGATCCACAGGATATCCATTAATAAAAGTGTCATTTCACTGTAATAAAGATGTGTAACAGAAACTGTTGTGTTTACTCTGGTATGTTGTTGTAGAAATAGAATTTGTACAGGTTCATCACAGCAAATATGGCATTGACAGCATGAAGTAACCGAGGCTGTTCTGAGAATGAGCTAGTATGCAAAACAGTAGAATGTGGAGCTGTAAACCAAGATATAAAGGAAATATGAAATATTGTATGCACTAAGTTCTGAACCCTGAATAGTAACATCTACAGTATTATAATGTGTCCGATGCAGCATTGCATTCTTGTGTTAAACTTTGCTTTCCGGATAGTATCATTTCAAAGGATTAATACACTACAATTTTAATACACAGTACAATAACTATCTGCCATGCATGAATGTCAGGATTACAAGGTCAGACTGTCTAACCCAAGAGACTATTAGGCAGAAATCCATCAAGCAAGTGCCATCAGTTTTCCAGTAGCTCAGTGTGATGGACAATAGCTCTGTTGTTCATTTTAGCACACCCAGACATGGTTCGAATCCAGGGAGTGGTACTGAGATGTGTGCATATATACACTAAAGAAATCCTAAATATATGTAGAAACAGTCAGAAAGTGTTAACAGATATTTTCCCCACAGGTCTTCCAGGTAAAGAAATGTGTGTAGTAGCTGTGTGAAGGGTATACTAATACACCGTGTACAACTGTTCTACTGTCCAAATCCATATGCCTGCAAATGACAGCAGGATAGATACATACACCATGCACTCTCCCTGATACATGCCCCTCAAGTGTCACACTGTCATGGCTAGTGGTCACTGCTGCCAATAATCTTGGACACAGATAGGAATCCAGGGAAGTATGCCAGTAGCAGACTCACACATCAGTGCAGGGTACCCCTTCTCTGTCAACTATGTAACCCTGACATGTACAAGCCCCCTCCAGTAATGTAGCCATTGTCCTCCCAGTCTGCCCCACACCATTACAGGTTGACAGTCTAATGGGTATGTATATGCTACAGAGGCTATGGGCCATAGGTAGATGTAAAGTGAGGGCAGACCTGTAAAGTAATGAGTATTACTGTTGTGAAAAATGGAAGCCTATACAGTTGTTAATGCACTTTTTTTCTCTCCACCCACCCCTCATCTGCCTCAATAATTATTATTCATATACTAAGAGTATGTTGTTCTCAAAACCTATTGTTGGGACATGTGTTCTATCATTGTTCATTTATTTAATTGATTGCATATTAATATACCTTGTTGAAATACTATTATTGGTGGCCTGTTGCCATCAATGTAACTTGCATGCTGTTAAAATGCTTGCTGTTGTTCCATCTATACATGTGTTCTGTTTGCTATGCAACTGTTTCATATCTGTTGGTTTAGGTTAATTGGAATACCCATGCATGCTGTTATAACTAAATTTAAAATGTTGTGTTCATGACTAACCAGTATATCTTGGATAACCTCAACACCATAGCACATTTGGGAAGGCAGATCCTGGCAGATTCACCTGTCCCACCCCATCTGGCCATGATACCAGGCCCCAGCACATCTGGGAACCCAACCTGGAACTTCCTCATCAGCTGGTCCTGCACCACTTTCGAGAGGAACTGCCTCAAGGGATGGGGCCCATCTCCCCTTTGGGCATGGGTGCAGAGAGGGGCCTGTCACCCGCCACAAGTTCCAGGCTATGGTGCGCAGTGTTATCCACTCCAAGCTGGATGGACTTCTGCACCAGATGTAGGGCCACCTGACACACCTGGAGGGGCATGCTGCCCCTGTTGTCCAGCCACCAGTACATCCACCTTCAGGGCCGTGAAGGTGCAGTGGTGACTGCCCATGGGTGTGGACCACAGTCCCACTGTATCCATTGGGGGGCTTATGGGCCTCTGATTCCCAAGCACCCTCCCCGTCCAAGGTGTTTACCCCCTCATGTGAGATACACTGCCCCTGTCTGCTGTCTTGTGCACCTTTTCTGTCTACAAATGCAACCTATCCTACACAAACTACCTCCCTAAACATACCTACAGCCCTTCCCCAACATCCCACTCTCACCTTAAAAAAAAGGGTATCTGTCCAGCAAAAAAATCACTGCCCCGTACATACAGTAGCTCTACATTTCGCCACCATGTCCAGTGATATAAATCAATCTACAACCAAATTACTCTACAAATGTATGTTGCCAGCACCCCTCCCTGTGGGGTGTGAGGCTGTAAATTCCAAATTTACCACATCAGTCACAGCTGTTGCTGCAGAAGAAATATGGAGCTATGGTCCTTTCCTCCAGCCATCCTGCACATCCCTTGCTGGTTTTCCTAATGTTTTACATCCTGTTTGCCCCCATTTCACCACTTTCCTATCACCCTTTTTTCTTTTATTTAATTAAAATTAGCGTGAGTGTAAGCAGGAATAAGCGCTGCTAAGTGACGCTAAGGGGACTTAACCATCTCTTAGCATCTCTTAGCTTCAACCCACTTACAACTGCTGAAAAGTGATTCAATCACACTATCTCAATCAGCCCTTGTTCTGCCCAGCAACAAAATAATCAGCCCTACCAAGTCTCGACCTGAGGACCCTGTACGCTATAGTCAGAGCAATGTACCACTACACCATTTGTGCTGTAGGAATTTCTGATGTTTTTTCAAACATATCATGCAGTAGAGTTATTCAAGAGTAAGCAAAAAACTCTCTGGAATCAGGTCTTGTAAATATACAGATACACACACACACACACACACATATATATATATATATATATATATGTATATATGGAGATACATATATATGAAAACATAAATACAACACATATATACATATATATATATATATATATATATATATATATATATATATATAAAGAGAGATGCATATCTATATATATATATATATCTATATCTGTAGATATATATATATATATATATATATATATATATATATATAGATAGATAGATATATATATATATATATATATATATAAAACATGTAGTGCAGTCATTCCTCCAAACCATCAACCTCTTAGTACAAGAAATCTGGATGGGGGGACAATGGGCCAAAAATAGGGACATATCTTAAATATCACTCTTATAAACTTAGAAAGTTGCTAGAGTAACAGGGTATGTTGCAGCATACATTTTCTGAAGGATATGAGGTCTGAAACTGAAATGTATGTCATTATTTACTGATATAAATCCCCAGATCATCACAGTGATTTACCAGAAAAATGCAAATAATTTGTGGAACAGAACAAAAATATGAGCCAAAAACTTGGACATTCTGCGACAATGTGGGCATGTGAGAGGTATGCTCAGAACCCCTTAGTGCAACGAATCTGGACCAAACATGACAAAGTGGGGGGACTAAGGCAGGAAAATAGGGACATATCTGAAATACATGAGTAGATAAGCTGAGAAAGTTGCTGCAGTAACACCATCTGTTCTAACATATATTGCCTGAAATATCACAAGTCCAGGATTCAATTGCTTCTCATTAGTTAGTGACTTCAATCTGCACATCATCCCACTGATTTGTCAGAAATACACAACAGTTATGGGGACCAGACCAAAGATATGAGCCAGACAACTGGACATCCTACGAATATCTGGACATAACATAACATTAGGGAAACTAACTAAGCTGCCAAACATGTCACCAAGCACTGTCTAAACTATAGTCAGACTGACACAACACTACCCCAAATCAGCAATGGGGAATTACATATGCATTTGCAAGTATATCAGGTACTACAGGGATGTAACAGTAGTGAAAAACAGACACTGGTGTGAAAGTGCATACCCACAACCAATTGCATCACAGTCACAGCAACATACTAGTAAGCCAAATGATTACTAGAGTATAACGACTGTGTGAACAAATATATCCTGTTTGCCACTAACACACTGCCCCTACAAATACTGCTCCAAGTCACAGTGTAGTAGGAATCCTGAGGTGGTATGGAACATGTCTGTCTGCCTCTACAAACATATACAGCCAACAGACCACCAGAAACTGGAGCAACATGCACAGTCAGATAGAAAAGGACCCATGACACTTACATCTGCCCCCCCCCCTACACAGCCTAACATTTACACACTACACTGCTATACAGTCCTGACAGCCTGTTAACAATGGCCAGACAAACACAGACCTCTCAACTGTACAGATTCCCACAGAATGTCCAGATTTTGGCCTCATATATATATATGGCCTATTTCTGATAACATGTCTGGGATTTTGCTACATCACTGGGACAATATCAGGAATGAAGGCACTAAATTATATACCATTCCTATCAACCTGTTAGTGCATGACATCTGAACAAAGCCTGACATAATTGGAAGACAGAGGCCCAAAAACAGGGGCATATTTGAAATGTTCCTGTTATAAACAGAGAAAGTTGCTGGTGTTACAGGGTCTGTTGCAACATATCTTATCTGAGGGATATAAAGTCATAAACACAAATGGATGTTAGCATTTACTGACTGCAATCCCCATACTATCCTACTGATTTGCCAAAAACAAAAACTGTCTGAGGAACAGGCCAAACATAAGAGTCAAACCTCTGGCCATTCAGCAGCTAGCCCTATAGTTGAGAGTTATGATCATCCACATAACACTGTCAGACTTGAAATCATGTAGAAAATGCATGTTCAGACAAATCCTGTTAATCTAGCATTATTCCAAATGTACAGCAATACTTACATTCTGTCCCTAAGTCTGGAACCTTCTCCCCCATTTTGTTGAGCTGTCTCCACATCTCTTGTTGTAAGAGGTATTTCCACCTACCCTCTGTGATTCTATAGTTCACACACCTCCATGATGTCCTCCTCATAGGCAAGGAAAAGGGGCAATGCTCACATGAAGTACTCAATTATAGGAGTGTGTTGCCATGCCTTTGACTATTGGTATAACAACACAGCTGTTCTGCATGCAATTGGCAAGTGGGGTACACCAGTTGGTGCACAGGCCATCACCTGCTCATGAGCATTACCTACAAAAGGCAAGCTGCTGCCTATGCAAAATAGGTATATCCCTCTACATGTGTAGACAGAGAGAGAGAGAGAGAGAAATACAACAATACATGGGGAAAAAAGGTATGTCAAACAAGTAAGCATGTGATGGAATGCAGTAGGGGGTATGCAATAATGGGAAATAGGAAGTTAAACAAATATGTCTCAACAAGACTTGCTCTACTGATATATTGCTGAACAGTACCTATGGCCATAGCATCTGGCTCTATCTGCAGTGACATACATCACAGCTCAGGCCCCTGAGTCACCCCAGGAAAGGACAGTTCACATATGACTAATAATGGAGTGTCTGTTGAACAATACTGACTGTGACACTGCTAGGCCAGCTATGGGATGTCATAAATATCCATATGTTACTTGTGAATACAACTATGATACACATTTGTCTTACAAATCTAAGAGACCTATACAGTGTTTGTGCATAGTAAACTACTGTCGCATAAGTGTGTGTTTAACTGCATGTGACATACTGAGCTCATACCATTCAACTGTCCAGTGTTCTGCACACTGACCACATGTGTGCCTCATATTTGCAGTCATTTACTCATAGAGTTGTGTTACATCTGGCAAATCATTGGCAAATCTGTGAAGACTGACATCAGAACATAATAGCATACATATGAATGTCTGACATCCTCCAGGGTATTTCTGTAAGTGCAAAGCTTGCTGTGCTATCAACTGACTTAAATGTGTTACAGCAATATTGATAAGGTGTCACTAATTTTGGGCCATTGCCCCCAATTTATGTGTGCCATCGTCCAGATGTCCTGCTCTAACAGGTTGAGAGGTATGACTGAGCAGCAAGTGTGTAAATACAGTGTGCCATACTGACATAGAACAGAAATCTATATCAGGTATTACCTGTGCACATGTATGTATGAGTAGGTGTAGCTGGAAGCCTCAAAACAACAGACATGAGATGCAAAACATCAGGTAAATAAACTGTACATGTAGTATACGTGTGTAATCTTATTTTCAATGCATTCAACAGACATAAATGTCTACAGCTACTGGTTGTTGCATTACCTTACACAGAAAATGGGTACTAGAATAAGCATGATTATCAGCTTGAAACTGGAGAAGTGTCGAACTGTGTTATGACCTCATGCCCATGCCTACTACAAACAGCTATATGAGCACCTACATAGCTGGATGGACTCAGCAATACCTGACTCGTAAAACCCACCTCCACCAAGGTAGAGTAATCCCCTTTGGTGGACAGCAGCAATACACAAACCACATGATAGGTCGCTATATTGGCTGCACAGGGCTAAGTAGAAGCAGGCACCAACTTGGAAGCAAGTCCACCTTTGTTTGAGCAAGTATATAAGGTCACAGGTGAATCACTGTAAGGCTAATTATTACTGCAAACTGGACACATCCACCAAGGCCAGTCACAAGGTCATCTTCACATATGTCTTCAATCTCAGAGGCAACAACCCAACCCATCCTGTACTGGTGGGCAATCACACCACATACACACATGCCATAGCTATAGCCAACCTGCTGCAGACAGGTTAAGTTAAAACATCACCCCCCTGTCCCCCCATCAGTATATGTGGATATGCACAGCACCCCACCCCTCATCATCAGGGAGCAGGTCCATAATGCCTACTCAAAGCAACACAATTAAGTCTCCATGGGACCTGATAACATCCCTGTCTGCATCCTACATAAACTCAGGCATGTGCTCCTAACTCCATTACACACTGTAGTCAAACAAAGCCTGAGCACCATCGACATCCCCATCTGCATGGAAGACGGCCACTGTCATCCCTCTACACAAAAGTGAATGATGAATGGAGGATTATGCAATTTACTGGCCCTCATTGGGGGGAACATGACACATCAGGACCAAGAGTGCAATGCAAGCTCATACTGTGCTGATAGATGACAGGGGTATGATGTGGTTGTAAGTGGTGGCTAGTGCTAGTCAATGTTGATGTGCAGATTCTGTGAATAACGTTGACCAATGTATGAGGTCCTGTGATGTTTCCCTGTTTATGTCTTCCAGGTGAAATGCAGCATGCCAGACAGCCACCATACATGGATGCTGAGACATCAGCAATCATTTACACCATAGTTCAGCACCATGGGGTGATGTTTAGCCATAGCCAACAACATCTGCGGGAGCGACCTCCCTGTGGGATGACCTCGCCCACAGGGTAAATGATGTGGGTTAGCGCACATGAACATACGAACAGGTCAGGCATCGTGTGACTGACCTCATCCACCATGCCCAGTGAAGGGCTGCTGCCATGGCCAGGGACCACACAGCCACAGGTAGGGGTCCTATGCAGGCCCCAATTACACCTATGGAGGAGCTCCTTGCCAAACTTGGGGGACCCACCACAGTCATAGCAAAGTCAAGACACCCACATTATGGAGGTGGGTGGCACCCAGACAACAGGTGAGGAGCATGCAGGTAGGGTCCCAATGGACATCAATCTACTACTGTAGCAGCCATACTGGCATCCATAGAGTATCTAGATGCATATGTCAGGTCAAAACACAGTTGTGGGTGGGATTTTGTAATGCACAAAAGTACAAATCTATGGTGAAGGACAGCAAATTGTGCAGTATCAGAGCTTGTACATGTGCAGAAAAGCAGCATTCATTTTGTACCAATGCCACATGTGAGTCTGCTGACAATACCTCTCTACCACAACTACATAGGTCCCTCTGGTCTGGATGTGGGACTGCAGCCTGAAGCCAGTGAGTATGGAATTGTCCTGTTGTGGCTCACCATAACCCCAGGCATGCATGTTACCATGCACACAACTGTCACTCTTAGCCATACTGCGATATGTGCATGTTCACTTGTGATGGAGTTAACTGCATTGCATCACAGTGGTCAGCACAGAGGCCTATTTGCAGGAGATGTAACATATCTGTAGCATGCCTCACAACCTGTCAGCGCAAGACATCTGGACAAAGACTGACAAAATGGGGGGACAAAGGCCCAAAACTGGGGAAATATTTTAAATACTTCTCTTATACAGTGGATAGAAAAGGTGTACACACCCCTGTTAAAATACCAGGTTTTTGTGATATACAAAAATGAGACCACAATAAATAATTTCAAAACTCTTCCTATCCTTAATGTGACCTATAAACTGTACAATTCAATTGAGAAACAAATAAATCTGATAGGAGAACAAATATGAAAAATGAAAAACGTACAATAAGCTTGATGCATAAGTGTGCAAAGCCTTAAACTAATATTTTGTTGAAGCACCTTTTGATTTAATTACAGTATTCACTCTGACACTAGGTTGGCAATGAGGAAGTTCACAGGGTGGAAGAGGCACACAAAATATTATAGCCATCACATACACACACTAAAGACAGCCTTAGGGACTGTGCATACAGAAACACATACATAGTTGCCAATAGACATATTAGTAACCCTACATGTTCACTTGTATGTGCTATAGTGATGCATACATATGACATGCTCCACATAGATTATATGCCTGGGACATAACATGCAACCTCTTACACAGGTAATCTTGTGAATGCCTTCATGAATGGGAGGATACCCCATCAGACATAGTGATTGGTCTCATCTATTGCTCCTACAAGGCCGCACAAGTGATAGAGTGACAGACTTTGTATCAGCATGATGTGTCAGTCAGGTACTATGTCTGATGCTGGCGTGTGTATCACTACAGTAACTGCAACATATTTGGCAATGATATCACAGGAATGCTCAATGTTAGGAGGCACAGACCACATATGGGTTTCAAACATGTGTATATTCCATGTACATCTGTACAGATGACTGGTATGGGCTGTATAGTATTACATGGTGCATGTGACGTAAATGCCAATAACAGGCTCTTTAAAGTAATGTCATGGATAGGGGATCAACAGGCCTTAAAATAGTATAATCTACACACACAACAGCCACAGGGGATATGCTTCATACACATGCAACTAGAGATGTCAGTATTGATATTAGAATCCCTACCTATCTAATTATTTCTACTGTAGTAGTACACTGTTATTGCACATGCCACAGAGCTTAGAGGGCTGACAAGTGTATACAGGTACATCTAAGGTGAATGACATCAGCAGGCCTTGTAAAGTAGGGCAATGGGACATGTACTGGGTGGTACATGCCTCAAAATCATATAATCCACACCCCAAGAGGACATGATTCTAAGCCACACACACAGGGATGATGTGATTTTCACACACATAGTATCACAGTTGCCCTTATTGGGTTTAGAGCCCCTACCTATCTAGTTATGTGTACTACAGTGTTACTCATTTATCACATGTGCCACAGAGCTTATAGGATTTAACAGTGTTGCAAGGTATGTCTAAGGTGAGTTACATCAAGAGCCCTTGTAAAGTATGACAATGGGAAATATACTGGGTGGGAAAGGCATCAAAATACATTACCCTACAAACACCTTCACACGCACACACATTTGCGACAACTGAGTGTAGACCCCTGCCTATCTAGTAATCTGTACTATACTGTTACTTAGTTATTACATGCATCACAGAGCTTATAGGGCGGAGTGCTGCCCAAAGGTACTTCTAAGGGCAATGACATAAGCAGAACTGCTAAAGTAGGACACTGGGAAGCGTTGTGGGTGGGGAAGTCCTCGAAATACTTCCGCCTACAAACATACACACGTATACACACTTATACACACACACACACACACACACACACACACACACACACACACACACACACACACACACTTGCCAGAACTGGGAATAGTACCCCTACCTATCTAGTTATTTCTACTATAGTGTTACACAGCTTTTACACATGCTACAAAGCTCATAGGGCTGACAAGTGCACAAAGGTACTTCTAAGGTGACTGACATCAGCAGGATTGGTAAAGTAGGGCATTGGGAGGTGTTGTGGGTGGGAATGTCCTCAAAATACTTCAGCCTACAAACATATACACTTACACACACACACACACACACACACACACACACACACACACACACACACACACACACACACACACACACACATACACACATTTGCCAGAACTGGGAATAGAACACCTACCTATTGAGTTATTTGTATTATAGTGTTCCACAGTTATCTCATGTGCTACAGAGCTTATAGGGCTGATAAGTGCACAAAGGTACTTCTAAGGTGGCTGACATCAGCAGGGCTGCTAAAGTAGGGTGCTAGGATGTGTTGTGGGTTGGGAAGTCCTCAAAATACTTCAGCCTACAAACATACACACACAAACGCATTTTCCAGAACTGGGAACATGCACATATTTGCCAGAACTGGGAATAGAACCCCTGCCTATCTAGTTATTTGTATTATAGTGTTACACAGTTATCACATGCACTACAGAACTTTTAGGGCTGACAAGCACACAAAGCTATGTCTAAGGTACTTCTAATGTGACTGACATCAGCAGGACTGCTAAAGTAGTGCACTTGGAAGTGTGGGTGGGGGAGTCCTCACAAACCTTCAGCCAACAAACATACACACTTACACATATTTTCCACAACTGGGAACCGAACCCCTGCCTAATTAGTTATTTGTACTATACTATTACATAATTATTGCACATGCCACAGAGCCTATAGGGCTGGAGTTGTGCAAAGGTACCTCTAAGAGAAATGACATCAGCAGGACTGATAAAGTAGTGCCCTGGGAAGTGTTGTGGGTGTGAAAGACCACAAAATATTTCATCCTATAAACATAAACACACACACTTGTGTCAAAACTGGAATGGAACCCCTGCCTATCTAGTTATTTGTACTATAGTGTTACACAGTTATCGCACATGCTAGAAAGCTCATAGGGCTGACAAGTGCACAAAGGTACTTCTAAAGTGACTGACATCAGCAGGACTGGTAAAGTAGGGCATCGGGAAGTGTTGTGGGTGGAAAAGTCCTCAAAACATGCACACTTAAAAATAAGCACACACACACACACACACACACACACACACACACACACACACACACACACACACACACACACACACACATATTTACCAGAACTGGGAATAGAACCCCTGCTTATCTAGTTATTTGTACTATACTGTTAAGCTGTTATTGCATGCGCTACAGTGATTATAGGGCTGACAAGTTCACAAAGGTACTTATAAGGTGAATGACATCAGCAGGCCTGCTAAAGTAGGGCACTGGGAAGTGTTGGTGAGGAAGTCCTCAAAATACTTCAGCCTACAAACAAACACACTTACACACACACACACACACACACACACACACACACACACACACACACACACACACACACACACACACACACACACACACATTTGCCAGAACTGGGAATAGCACACCTACCTATCTAGTTATTTCTATTATAGTGTTACACAGTCATCTCATGCACTACAGAGCTTATAGGGCTGATAAGTGCACAAAGGTACTTCTAAGGTGGCTGATATCAGCAGGACTGCTTAAGTAGGGCACTGGGATGTGTTGTGGGTTGGGAAGTCCTCAACATAGTTCAGCCTACAAACATACACGCACAAAAACATTTGCCAGAACTGGGAACACACATACAATTGCCAGAATTTGGAATAGAACCCCTTCCTATCTAGTTCTTTGTACTATACTGTTACACAGTTGTCACATGCACTACAGAGTTTATAGGGCTGACAAGCATGCAGAGCTACTTCTAAGGTACTTGTAAGGTGACTGACAGCAGGACTGCTAAAGTAAGGTGCTTGGAAGTGTTGTGGGTGGGGACCTCCTCAAAAACCTTCAGCCTACAATCATACATACTACACACACATATTTGCCAGAACTGGGAACAGAACCCCTGCCTAACTAGTTATTTGTACTATACTATTACATAGTTATTGCACATGCCATGGAGCTTATAGGGCTGGAGTTGTGCAAAGGTACTTCTAAGATAAATGATTGATAAAGTAGGGCACTGGGAAGTGCTGTGGGTGGGAAAGTCCTAAAAATACTTCATCCTATAAACATAAACACATACACACACTTGTGCCAAAACTGGGAGTGGAACCTCTGCTTATCTAGTTCTTTGTACTATACTATTACATAGTTATTGTATGCACCATGGAGCGTATAGGGCTGGGGTTGTGCAAAGGTACTTCTAAGGGGAATGACATCATCAGGACTGCTAAAGTAGGGCACTGGGAAGTGTACTGTGTGGGAAAGGCCTAAAACTGTTTCACCTACAAACTAGCAAACTTACATTTGTCAGGACTGAGATTAGAACCCCTACCTATCTAGCTATTTGTACTATAGTGTTATGCAGCTATCACATGTGCTAAAGAGCTTATAGGGCTGACAGGTGTCCAATGGTACTTCTAATGTGAATGACAGCAGCAGATCTTGTGAAGTAGAGTAATGGAAAGTGTACTGAGTGGGGACAGCCTCCTAATACTTAAACCTACAGACCACACAGACACACACACACACACACACACACACACACACACACACACACACACACACACACACACACAGGCAGGTGATGTGATATTATAACCCCCACCTCAGTACTATTACACAGTGGAGCTCGCCTTCATGCTGGCATGTGCAACTGGTTACGACCGGTATGCCACTGTCCACAGCAGAACATCACTCTATGACGTTTAGGGTATCCATGTGTATAACTCAGTCTCTTTGTGTCCCCCTCTCTCTCTCTCTCTCTCTCTCTCTCTCTCTCTCTCTCTCTATCACTGTCTGTCTCTCTCTTCCCCACATCTATGTGTGTGTATGCTTGACATATTATCTGTTGCTCATATATATGTCTGTGTATCACACGCAACAGATACAGATTTATCACATATGGGCCACCTACAGCTAGTAGAGGGTAATCCTGTCTGATGGGTGTGTGTAGGGACAGTTAAGGTGTACATGGCTGTCTGTATGCAAAGACGTATATGCACAATACAATTATATAGTCTAATGTGGGTTCCAACATGGCCTGTGATTCTCTACGTGTAGGAGCATGCCCAGTATGAACTTCTATAGTGAGAGTGGGACTCCATTACAGAGATAACTGTACTCCAGTCCAGGATTTTGTGTGCTACAGCCATACCTCTCAAAAGTAAACATGACTTTCCTAGAGGTACTGGGATTGTTTTAGCAGACATTTTCTGACATATCTGAAGTCTGACACTGCAATGTATTGTGTCATTACCTAGTGACAGACATCCTCAGATAATCACAGTGCGTTACCATAGGAATACAAGATGTATGATGCACAGACCAATATTATGACCCTGACTATATACAGTCTTGCCCAAAAAGGCCAGTTGAGAGTTGTGGCTACAGCCAGTTCACTGATGAAGCTGTGTAAATTACCTAGTGACAGACATCCTCAGATCATCACAGTGCTTTACCAGAGGAATACAAGATGTATGATGCACAGACCAATATTATGACCCTGACTATATACATTCTTGCCTAAAAAGGCCAGTTGAAAGGTGTGGCTACAGCCGGTTTACTTATGAAGCTGTGTAAACAGTCCTGCAACTTGGTGATATACTGGCTGGGGATCTCCTGCTTGTGTGGTATTCATCTTACCTGCAAAGTCATATCCTAATGTGGCCATACCTCTCAACTGTACTTTGTTGGCAGATTGTTCAGATGTTTGTCTAGATGTTTTGTCCAGTCTACATAAACCTGTGTTTTTATGACAAGTTAGTTGCATATAATTGAAGACTGACATTACACAATAATGACAGATATTAGTGTTTCAGACTTCATAACCTTCAAATAATACCTGCTAATGCAAAACCCCTTATTCTACCAACTTTCTCAGTATGTAAGGGAAATAGTTACAATGCATGCCTATCATTGTGCCTTTGTCCAACTTTTATTTATGACCTTGTCCAGATATCTTGCTGTCAGAGGTTGGGAGGTATGGGTGTAGGTACAGAGTGCTTCTACTGTGCAGAAATGTCCATTATATGTGTAGTATATTCCACATAGCACTGTGACTTCCAGATATGTCAGTGGCAGAGCAGCACAGAGTAATGTGGTGAACCACTGATAGTTGTATATAGGTTGATAGGTTGCTATGACATTAGTAAGGTATTGGCCTTGAAGCACTTATAACCCACGCAGATGAGAGTGTAGTCCATGTTACAACATGTCAGCACACAAAGCCCCTGTCCAGCAGGGACACAGGTGAGATCACAGGACTGTATGTGTTTTTCATGCACTTATACAGGGAGCAACTCACTAGGGGTATTGAGGCACTTGGCTTGCTGTTGACATGGAGTTTATTCCACAAATGAGAGAGTGTGTGGTACATGTATCTGTTACACCAACAAGCCGTACTGATATCACAGCCCAGGTTGTTGCTGTGCCTAAAGGTTGATGGACTGGACCTTGAGTTCCAGATGTGCAACAGTCACATCAAGGCAGGGTCTGGATTGCTTTGTATGCTAGACAGGGGTCACCTCACCAGAGTCTTTATGGAATGGGGTAGAGGGACAGTGCTGTTAGCCTATCTGTGTAGGGTAGGTGTTTGGGGTTTGGAGCAAGGACTTAGTGTTTGCAAGATCCTGATGTGTGGAGTCTACATGGTCTGTGGTGCATAGGTTTGTGGAGTTCTCATGTGATTTTGCCTCTGAGGTGTCCATTGTTTGGGTTTTGTTTTATTGCATACCTCCACTTACATGGGTGTGTGTTGTGTATTTGCAGGTGATGTTTACTGACTCCTTATACTGCATGGCACCTATGTTACTGCAAATCTGTTTTGTGTATGCACATTCTCCATTTGTTTGGCCAGTGGTTCCCCTTATGTGTATCTCTTTGTCCTTCTGTAGTCCAGCCACATGCTTTGGCCACAGTGGCTGCTATTATGTATTTGTAATTCTGATGTGGGTGGGATACATGCCAGTACATCACACACAAGGTTATGGACTTCACACCTCTGAGTGTACCTATTTAGCAGGTTGTACATCATTGCACCACTCCATTTGCTGTGGTCCTTAAATGGTTTGTGTTGCTATATGTTATTATGAGGCTACATGTGGGCCTAGCTGTCATACCATCACAGATTGACATCTGGACAGGCCCAAATATGACAGTCAGACAAAGGCCCACACAAGGGGACAGGGAGTTAATAATGTTCTGCCAAAAACAGGCAGTTGGGAGACTGGTTTTGTAATTGCTTGTTTGCTCTTATGGATATGATGTCTGCTTCCCCACTATCTGCCATTGCTGTTTTGACATTACCCTACCTTGTTTTGAAAATAGTCAGCAGGAAATGCATTGTTAGGACAAGAAGAACAGATATACAAGGCATACTTGTGCTCCTTCTGTGACAACCTGTGTCATTCCAGGGGTATGGCTGTTGGCCAGTGACATGATGTCAGTGCTGACACAGAAAGGTGGCAGCCTTTTATTCACTGGCAGTACACTGACCTTCAGGTACCTGCTGTCCTACTAGGCATCATACCTCTGAACTTCTGAGAGCCAGACATCTGGACAAAGGCATAGTAATTGGGGGACAGAGGCCTAAATATTGGGACCATTTTATGTATTGGCCTTAAAAACCTAGAAAGGTGACTCGATAACAGGTTTTGCATTATAATGCATGTTTCTATAGGGTATGAGTCTGACACTACAATCTGTCATTATTTTCTGACCTTAGTCTTACAAGATTTGCCAATGAATTGCCAGACAACCACTATTTCATGATACATGGACCACAAATGTGATCCAAACCTCTGGACATTCTGCAATAGGTCTGTATAGTTGAGAGGTATAGTAGGCACTTTGTAGGTTACTCCAAGCTGTGTACTGTCCATATGTGTGACCCCCTGTCCATGACCTGTACAGCTTTCCTGCATTAACAGATATTAACATCTGGACAGTGCATATAACTCCTACCGTAGGTGTAGCTGACATGCAGAATAGTTGACACTGCAGTTCGTGGAACATGGCCCTGTTAACCACAATACTGTACCTAGACCACTACAACACAACAGCCGGGAGTAAGTGCTGGCCACATCCTGGCAGTATTAACCACACATGTGCATAACTCATTGACTCCTGCATATTGTGGACATGCAACAAGTTATCATGTTGATTGGGACAGCCCTGGCAATGTGTACTCTGCTGCTATTTTTCCTACAAACATACATGTTACTGCATTTCTATGGGAATATGGGCGTGGGGGGGCACACTTGTCAACTGTACACATTTGCACGCACTGTACTGATATTTGGTTTACATTTTGGTTCCATTTAGCATAGTATTGTGCCCTGTCTTGGAGACTAGTGGCATATCACTTAAGACCACAGGTCAGATTGTAATGGCATCCATTTGAGTTTCAGACTTTTTACCCTTCAGAGCCTTACTGTAACTGCATGACTTGCTGTGCTATCACTGTGTTAGTCTATAGGTGGTATTTCATCATTGTTGCCATTTGTGGGCCTTTGGCAGATATTTCTTTATGGTTTTCTATGGCTGACTTGCTGGGTGAGGCTGACGGGTGTGTATGGGACCCCCACACTGACATCCATGCCTGTGACCTATAACCCCCCCATTTAGTTGGCCCCTCACATATACTGCAGTGGGATGTGTCACCTAGGGTACTACTGCATAGTGTGGGGAAGACAGTATTGGGCAAACATTCCCTTGTGTCCCATATAGCTGTCAGTTTTCTGCTGCTGTCCCAGTAGGCCACCCCATTCCTTGCATGCATGCAGCAATACCATAGATATGCTTCCAGAACATACTACTCCATTTATTTATTGTTAAGAAGACTGACTTACCTTGTGCCTGCAGCAGATGTGAGGATGGTGCTTGAGGGGTGCCTATGCTGGATGCATGCAGTACGCTGCCTATACATGGTAAGGTACAGGTAGTATGATGTGTGTCACATCCATTTTACTGTGTGTGCAAGTCAGACAGTGGTGTCAGTCCCTGGGTCCCTACAGTGTCAGTGTGTATGCTATGCATTTCCTCTTTGCCAAGGCCAGGGCAAACTGGGGATGCCTCCATCTGCCTACAGAAACTGGATCAGGGGGTTCCTCCTCCAAGTCTCTCTGTGCCTGTGGGGACCTTGATAATGGTGGGGGGCAGTATGGCCTTTCCCTGTGCTGTTCCTACTGCAGCTGTTTCCACAGGATTATATTGTGCAGCATGGCACATACTATGAACATGTGTACACATGTAGCTGGAGAGTACTGAAGGCTCCACCAGATATGTCAGGGCAATGGAACCATGATTTGAGCATCCCAAACACATGCGATATAATGATCCAGGTTAGTGCGTGTGCCTCATTATGGCATTGTTGAGTGGGTGTGTGTGCATTTCTGAAGGGTGTCATCATCCACAGCTCCAGTGCATAGCCAGCATCCCCCATGGTCATACAGGATGCCTCCCCTGGCAAATCCCTGGTACAGCTGTGAGGAATGCCAGATGTGGGAGTCATGATAGCTTCCAGGGCTGCCAGCACACACATTAATGATAATGCCATGGGCATTGCACATGACTTGACAGTTGATGGAGTGAAAGCCCTTGTGGTTTAAGTAGACCCTACCCTGTTCACCAGGTGGTGCTTTGATGTGGATGTGCGTGCAGTCTATGGCACCCAGTACCTCCGGGTAGTCTGCTACATGGTGGAAGAGGTACATATTGCTGGTCCTCTCCTCACAAGTGCTGGGGAAGTAAATGTGCTCACCGTCATGTGGTAGCATGGCATCCAGGAACTGGTGGAGTACTCTGGATGCAGATGCCTATGAGACCCCCATGATGTCCCCAGTAGGTCTTTGGAAAGTACCTGTAGCTAGTATTCTTAAGGCTACACATACCTTAGTATCTACTGGGATGGGTTCCCCTCTGTTGGCTCTGGGTCTGAGGTGAGTATGTCCCTGTCCACCCTGTAGCACTCTAGTATCTCCAGATCATGTAGCTTCTGGTAGGTTACCCTGAGTCTGAACACTCTTCTCCTTCTCCTCAGTCTGGGGCGGTTGTCAGCATTATCCTCCTCACCACCCTCAGCCTCTAGCACTTACTGATGTATCAAAGTGACAACAGCCCCTAACATTTTGTCGGTTAAAATTCCCCCCGAGTGGGTACACCAAAGGTGCACAGTTTGTGGGAAAAAACAGACTGAAAAGTGTTTGCATAGTTTATACTGTTTTGCTGCAGATGCTGCCTGTATGATTGGCTGACTATGATACATTCCACCTGCCAGCTATATTATTTTTACTTGATTGCTTTTATTTTGCTATTTACAGTGTTTTTTCCCTTCCCATTTCCACCCATTTTAAGCCCCGCAGTGTGCCATGCAAACCCACTGCCCTAATGTAAACAGTTCTGCTATTTCCCTTTTTTTTAAGAGTTGGTGCACGCCACGCAAACCCGTTTAGCTAAAGTAAACACTTATAAGCAGAATGGCCCTCCCCTGGATGCAAACAAACTCCTCATTTCATGGAATAAGTAAATACAGCCTAAGACACACACCCTTGCTTAGATAAGCTCAAATGGAAGCCATGAAGCTCCAATGTACTTACACCAAGCATGACACACACCCTTTTCATGTCAGCTGCTTCTCCTGCTTACACTACTGCTTTATAGCTCATGCATGGTTAGGTATATCCAGACAATGGTGTCCCATTTTGGTATTCAGTAAAATGTACTCATTTGCATACCCCGCTGCCTTAGTCCCTTGTTACACCACAACACCAGAGCCTTTCTCCTTAGCAACCAGTGTTAAAAGTTATTGTTTTTATTCTGCATGCTATACACTATAATGGCAAAATTAAAAATTCACTTAAAACTGTCTTTTCACATGTTTCTAAATTTTCTGCCCAATCTTGCCACTGTTCTATGCTTAAATGGCCAAAATTGGCCAAAAAATATAAACTTTGATTTTTACAATTTTGCAACTTTTTTCCATGCCAATGGCCATATTTTTGACCATTGACATGCCTAATGATTATAATGCATG
The DNA here is from genome assembly GCF_019279795.1 of Protopterus annectens. Taxonomy (NCBI): domain Eukaryota; kingdom Metazoa; phylum Chordata; order Ceratodontiformes; family Protopteridae; genus Protopterus; species Protopterus annectens. The sequence goes on from NC_056729.1 coordinate 510,099,588, forward strand.
CTTTACTTTGAGCTGTCATGCCCCCATTTTGATTTTGTCAGAAATGTGCATGGTCAGTAACTGAATATATTTCTGCAATGGACACTGTTCTGGCATGGATGCCTGCCTGCTTACTGAATCGCTAATTCACTTCATTTGCACGTTTTTTACCAGCAAATGAGGTAATTATTCAGTGGTGTCCATGCCAGAATAGTGCTGGCAGGCTCGTGCATGCCCCCAGCATTGTTTACTGAATCGTTCAGCAGCCATATTCCATGCAGAAGCTGCTGTACTATTCTGGCATGGAGAAAACATTTTATTGAATAGTGGGGAAAATGTTATGCAAATTATAACAATGGACGCAAAATTGGAAAGGTGGTCAGTATTCTGTAAGAACTGAGCAAAAGTCATATCTTTCCATTATGTTATAAAATTGACAGCGAAAGTTAAAATGCTTTGGTAAAATGCAAAGTTTACAGCATGCAAGGGATAGAACACATAGACATTAAACTAGTGTCCCTAAAACTTTTATATATGTTCTGTTTGAGCAAATGGTCCGTAAATATGCTAACAGAAGAAGACTCACAGTCATCCATGTCAATGTGAGGGCTGCAGTAACACCTGTACCACTGACACTCCCATCTATAGCCCCATCCTATAATCTACCAGCCCAAGTCATCAATGGAATACTTTTGCTGTCCCATACTCTATTACTGTCTATTGTAATGCACTCAAAGGCCCTACCACCCCTCAAAGCTGCACTCCTTAAATATTTCATAAATCACCTCTTTTTCAGCAATCAACCATGATGTGTTTTCCTTCCTAACTCTCACCCAGCTGCCAGTGATATTTTCATATTATAATTCTCTTACTCTTTGCTTTTACTCCCTCTAAATACAAAGCTATTTCAATCTTTCCTCATAGCCTCACCATTTCATTTCCCTGAATATTGTAATGGACTTGTCTTGTGTGTGTTTGCTACCAACTTAATCTCCCTTAATCTGAATGACCATCAGAAATGGCACAGTATTTCATAATGTGCAAAAATGTATGCTATACTCCAGATGCAGCCTTGCTGGTACACTGTACCATTGCAGATGGCCTCATCTGCTCTTCAGTCCACTCCATTAACTTTTTACACCAGCTTCCTCTTGGTTTCACCTCAGTCCTTTGATAATGCATTATGTGACTTAACAAATAAATAATTGCAGTGTTTCTTGTCATACAGGAATGGGGTTCTATAACAAATAAATAATTACATGGTGTCAAGTCATACAAGGATGGAGTTCTGCAACAAATGAGTAGTTATGTGGTTCCTTAGAACACAGGGGTGGGGCTCTGTAACAAATGAGTAGTTACATGGTTCCTTAGAACACAGGGGTGGAGCTTCCATAATAAATGAGTTGTGACATGGTTCCTTAGAACACAGGGATGGAGCTTCATAGCAAATGAGTAGTTACATGGTTCCTTAGAACACAGGGGTGGAGCTCCATAACAAATGAGTAGTTACATGGTTCCTTAGAACACAGGGGTGGAGCTCCATAACAAATGAGTAGTTACATGGTTCCATAGAGCACAGGGGTGGAGCTCCATAACAAATGAGTAGTTGCATGGGTCCTTAGAACATAGGGGTGGATCCCTGTAATAAATGAGTAATTACATGATATTCTGGCACATAGGGATGGAGAGGTGTAACATGACACCATGGTAAATGGACTGCAACATGAGTAATTACAGGGTTCCATGGCACGCAGACATGGGGTTCTGACTGCATCCCTGCCAAAATAGATTTGACTAGCATCTCAGGTGGTGGAAGCAACATCAAAAAGAGAGAGAGAGAGAAACATGGGAGTTAGAGGTCACTGTTGTCTCATACATGCTGATGGGAGAAATAAGGGTGTGTCCCATGGGTATTTAACCATCTAACGTATCTCTTAAGTATACTGAAGTCCCGGCAGTAATGTCAACTCCTAGAATAGTGATATTCATGTGCTATATCCATTACATCTTGCATGCCGAGGTACTAATCAGGACACATGAGAAGAGAAAAGTCAAAAATACCCAAGATGACAGCCCACTTGCAGCTTGAGTATTGTTTCCACCAGGAATGACTATGATTGTCCAACACTGGACAATTACAAGATGATATGAGTTGAGGCTACATGTGCAAGTAGGGAGGGCAAAAACAAAGACTATTTCCACTCAAGTAGGTTTTACTACATTTGACAAAAATGTAATAACCTTGCACTGGTTTTCATTTACCCTCAACTGCTACTTGTTCCTCTAACCTGCCAGCTATATCAGAACTTGTTGAATACCAGCTGTTGCTTCTATAACCCTTAGCACCAGTCTTAGTAGTATCAATCCATGGGTTAATCTTACTGTCCAAGAGCAGACAGACATATAATACACATACAATGGGCAGCATCTGTTCTAGTATCAGTCTGAAGCACCCACTTGTTATTGAGGTTCTACACATATGCTATGTCATTGTTTGTTTTCAAGTTTCACATCTACTAGACCAAACTTGGTGACAGTCAACACATTTGATTTCTCTCACAGCCTATTGTAAGGATAAAGTGTCAGTTATTCTACCTCTTAAGCTCACAAATGGCCTGCAGTACAAAGTTGGTACAATCCATGGTGTTACTCTGTGCCTCTTTCAAACAGTACAATGTTCTGAAATAATGCAGCCTATATATGTAGACTCCTTGACCCAAGAAAACACAAGAAATGCAAGATAATTCAAGTCAATACTTTTAACATCACAGTACCTGTGCATTTTAACTTTGTGAGTCACATTAATGTGTGTTTTTCTTGTGCTTAACCCATTAAGCTATTTACTTAATAGATTATTCTATGGTTACAACGTAACTCCAAGAAACCAGCCTTGTTCAAACACATCTCATCTACTTTTTGTGGAAGATTTTATATTTTATAGTTCATCAGCTGAGGATCTGAAAGCACAACTACAAATAATTAAAACATTCTCAGGTGACACAAGAATGACATTTGATCTTAATAAATGTGCAAAACACAACATTTATAAAAGGAGAGCTGAAGCACTAAGAAAATATCAACCTGGAATGTAATATAAAGGAACTTGTCCAGGAGAGTATAAATATTTGGGAATAGATAAACAAAAACAAAAAAAGAAAAACTAAAGGTCCCAACATCTTAATTTATTAGAACAAAGCTTTCAAGTCAACCGATGCTTCTTCAGTGTTAATTAAAAACAGTCAAGCTGTAGCTCATTATAAATATCAAAAGCCAGCCAATAAGAAAAATCAAAACCAATCACATGTTATAACAGTAGTAAATGCAAGCAATAAATATATCATAATGATATAGCATGTGTATGTATGTGTATATATATATATATATATATATATATATATATATATATATATATATATATATATATATATATATATATATATATATAAGAATCAACATATGTATATTAAAATATTTAAAAACTCTATAAATATATATATATATATATATATATATATATATAAAGTATATATAAGGAGTATATGTATAAAAAACTGTATATAAAACACTATATGTAAAAAATAACTATATATAAAAAATAAACAAAAAACACTGACATCAAGCTACTATACTATATAAGAATGTTTGTCTTTTAACAGAGGCCCTATTATATGAACGAAAAATCAAGATCTCGAATGACTGAAAAGTCAAAAATGCCGTTCTTTGAAATTGCTATTGTGGGAGGCTGTGTCCCCCACGCCCCTCGCTAATTATATATACCAACTCTGAGACTGCACTACAGTGAGGAAAGGGCAAAGTTTCCAATCTTCACTGTACTGCGATCTCACAATAGCAATCTCGAAAAACAACATTTTCGACTTTTAAGCCATTCAAGATCTTGATCTTTCGTTCATCTAATAGGGACCCTTTTAATAAAGGTTTGATACTATTCATACTATTTAGGCCTGTAAATAATCAGCTCTAAAGAATTAATCCACTTATATTCCTCAATTCAGTCTTATTGTTCAGGTCACCACCTCTTTTTCCTAATACAATATGTTATCATACTCGAAATTTAAAATTATGGTGGTTGCCATTACTCTTTACATGTTTAGTTAGAGCATTCATAACAGTATTCCTACAAATATTTGACATGTGTGATGCAATCCTATCCTTTAATTTTTGACTGGTCTTACCGACATAAAATGAGTCACAAAATACACAGTTGGCTAAATAAACCACATCTTGTAAATTACAAGTCACATGAGTATGAAATATAAATTTCTTACCTGTAAGGGGATGTATAAATTCAGTAGATAAGTTAATATATTTTCAAAAAGTGCAATTATAACAAGGTACAATAGTTTTTGCACCCTCTTTTTTATTATTATTGATTTTTGGATGTATATCTTTATAACATAAATATTGCTTTAAATTCTTATCTCTTTTAAATGTAAAAAGTGGTTGGTCCACAATAACTCTACTTATGTCACTATGATTTGAGTATAGCCCAATCCTTATGTATAATAATTTTTATCTGTGGTGTACATCTGTTACATTTACTAACATATCTAATAGACTAGTCGCTGTCATTACTGGCAATATTGCCCTCTGGTTCACTTCTATGTAAATAGGGTTTAGCACTTCTCTCTTTCAATTTTTACAACTAAAATATTACTCTCTGTTAATTGGGGGCTATACCCACTGGTCTTAAAATATGCAGTCATATAATCTATTTCTTCCTCAAAACCTTTACTGGTGGTATTTAATCTACTTGTCCTCATAAACTGACTTTTTATAACACTGTTCTAAACATGTTTTGGATGCATGCTTCTTGCATGTAAATACATAGTTGTCTGTAAATTTTTCTATATATTTGTGTTAAAAGAACTATTATTATAATTAATGTTCACATCCAAAACATTTATAGTTTTATCTCAAAAAGTCAAATCAAAGGACAAGAATGTAGTTGTTCCTTGTAAGTATAAAGCAAAGGCTTGGCTTGTAACTCTTCTATAGTCCCTTTACACAAAAGAAATATATCGTCCACAAATTTTTTATAAAAAGTTAAATTTGTATTATAAAATTGATCATAATCATAGATAATCATAGATAAACTGTTCTTTCCAATGAGCAAGTACTATATTAGCATAACTATTAGCTACTGGGGTCCCCATAGCCACCCCAAGTAGCTGATGATAATATACCTCTCCAAACATAAATACACTGTTAGAAAGAACAATTTCTAACATAGAACATAACATATTAATCTTATTTGTATGAAAATCACTATGGGAATTTAAAAACTCTCTAACAAATTGTACTCCTATATCATTGGGTATAACTGTGAACAGTGACTTGATGTCTAAAATAACTAAAGTTATTCTACCAAAATTATTCTCTTCTGACTAAATATGCAGTGACATCAAAAAATCATTCACATCCTTTATAAAACTTCTACTATATATAAGTACTTTACCCAATTCATTTTCTAAGTATTTTGATAAAACAGTAGTAATCCACCTACTTGCGGACACAATAGGTCTCATTGGTGGGGCTGTTATACTCTTATGAACTTTTGGAAGACCATATATGACCAGAATAACGGGGTGAACCAAATATAAATAATTCCAAAGATCAGGTGTACTCGAAGCCTCCATTAGGAGATCATACAAAAAGGCTTGCACTTTATATATAATATCACGCACTTGTAATCTATTAATCCTTCTAAATGTCTTTTCATCTCCCAATAGCTTCATCATCCAGTCAGTATAATCTTTAACATTCATCACTACAGTCTTCCCTCTCTTATCACCCTGCTTTATAATTATATCATTCCTTCTAAAGCACATCTCTCTTCGTCAGTTAAATTAAAATATCATTTGCTATTACTCGTTAGGAACATCTGGTACAAATCATTCTTATTTCTAATAGTAAATGAATCAGAGGGTATTGATGTTTGTGCATGCCTACATGTGTTCTTTCTCTCTAGAAGTCCTTCATGTTACAACCCCCCTTTGAAAAGTGATTTAGGTCCCGAGGCTAAAAGTGTAGATAAATCTTTCTAAAGATAAGATAAGCCACCAGTATTTCCTTTTTTGAAACTTGTCTGTTAGGTGGCCTACCTCCTAGATGTCAACATAATTGGTTGTGGTGTGGGACTTAAAATGCAAGAAGTGTCAATCTCATCTTCTCGATCCTACCCCTCAACCCAGTATATATACTTTCTTGCACCAGCTGTTATTATTATTTCAGTCATGCGCCAAATCATTCTCTCACATTTTATAAAATGCTCTAGTACAAGGGTTACTGCTATGAATAAATGTACTAGCATGTTTTAACGGTAAATTATTTGGTGCATCACTATTCTTATACATAGTTCTTAAATCCAAATTATGGACAAAAAAAATCTCAACTCAGACAATGCTTCATTTAAATTACCATCTTTAGCAGGAATGTAAGTTACTCCTTTATCCAATAACTGTAATTCAATGCCAGTCAAAATCACACTAGACAAATTCAAAACAGTACTCCCAATAATACTCAATTTTGTATTGCTAGTACTTGACTCCGGGTCATTGGTCCTACCTTCGTGAAGGTCCCAGCCCTCCCAGTCTTTCATTCAGTTTTCTTCTGCTTCTATTTCTTCCTCTTGTATTGCTCTTGGATCTCACTGAAATTAGAACACGCAGTGGGAGCTGTAGTCGTAACACTCATTGTGGAGTTAAGGAAGTTGATGCTAAAAAGTCAGTTTTAGAGTGAATCACGACTTCATCAGAAGACTGCTCCCTTTCTTGTAACATCTCAGTCATAAAATCAGTAGCTACTTCAATTTCATCAGTAGTCAGCATGAGAAGGTACCAGCTCAGTCAATTCATTTTAGCATGACAAAATACCATAGAAAGTTGTGTCTATGCTGTGTACTTCTGAAAAGATATAATGAGCTATCTGAATATTGCTTTATAGGTAATGGCCATGGATAAAGCCTATACAAAATTTATTTATTTGTACATGGTTACTGGGAAGTTCTGACAAAGTTATGCAATACCCTTTTCAGAGGAGGCCCAGGGAGAAAAGCTCTAAAAACATATTTAGTGAGAGAAAAACTTACAAACAGATTATGGCAAATTCTTTGCAGAGTATAGACAATATTTGAAATATAGTGATTACAGATTCAACACAGACTAGGCATCCAGGTGATTATGACAAGCAGCAGTTGTCAGAGAAAGAAAAGTAATAAATAAAGGGGGTAGCAGAAGAGGAAGTAGTTATTTCCATCAATGAGTTCAAGATATGGAAATGAATCCAAGTTACCAAATGAGAACTACTTTCTATGAAAGCTTTTATGAATCAGCTAAAGCCATTGTTCTTCAGCTGGGCAAAATGCAACTGCGTGAATAATATTGCACAGACATATTGTTAGTGTCCCAGTACAGAAAGTGGTATTGTAGTAGAGTGTGGCATCAGAACTGCACCATTCGATTTTACCAGTGTGGGGAGGGCTCGGAATATTAAGGTGTTGTTTGTGAAATTGCTTCGACTGTTAAAACAAACCTAGTAATGTTGTGTTACTTTGTTATATTGTATGCATTTATTTCTTTTGTTATTTCTTTTAGGTCTTGCGTGAAATAGGCCTCGATCATCAAGTTCACCCACTGAAAAAAATTAAAAATAAATATACCAAAGAAAGGAGTTTGAAGAACTTAAATGATCTGACAATCTTTATGGGAGATTCACAAAGGTTACCACAAAGTGTACACTATGTGTACACATTGTTTATACTTTCTGAACTCATGAACAGTCCCTACCACAATGCTTGTGCTGTCTATTCACTCAGAAAGGTTAGACTAAGTGCACACATATTGTACCCTGTGTTGTATCCATTATCCACTGAGCCCTTAGTGTTAGAAACATAAATATATGTACTTAACCAGCAGAGCCATAACTCCTCTCCAGTGGACCTCACTCTGTGCTTCCAGCAACCTGTACCACAAGTATTCCTTCTCCATTACTCATGAAGTAGACCTAGCAACACACTGAATGTTTACGGGAAAACCAGACACAATATTGAAGGCTGATTAGTCACTAGAATTTGATTGGGCAGAGTATTATAAAACTGTAGGGGTACATTACAAGATCCTATTTTACTTTGCTCTAAATGGACTTCTATATATGGTTTGTTCTCCCTAACTGTGGTACTCTGCTCTGATTTAACAAAATTTTAACCTTGCATTGCACAAACAGGCATAGGATAACCATCTCTGATGCATATTTCAGCCTCTGCATAAATAAATTAAAAATAAAAAACAGAAAAAATGTAAAAACCAAAGAGGAATGATACTTCTAAGATAGATTATTATCTTTGGTAAATCAACACTAATCCAGACATGCTGTGAGCTCATTCAGTACCACTTCATTTTGATCAGATTCACTTTAATCCCCTACAATACCTGGTCCCCTATCTCACCCATCCCAATTACAAATGCATTTATACTCTCCAGAGACCCTCCCTAACTTGTCCAACCAATCAACAATAAGCAAGTTCCATCAATTACTCAGTACAGATACTCTTAACATATATGTCATTTCCTGAAACTAATACACATTTCCACATGTATCGCTTCCTAACTTCCTCACACATTTCCTGTAACAAACTAACTCAGCTCCTCATCTTTATCAACTGCTTCAATGTATAAAAATTCACTTTTATCACTTCCTATATGCTTATATCACATCCTGCCTTCCTACCTTCACATGCTTTGCCACACATTGAAACAGTATTCCATATTCTAAACACATATCTCATTTTCTAAGTACCTGACAAACTCCCCATGACTACCATTTGCTATGATATACATTACCACCTACTTTCACTTCACCATACCAAAACACATTACCAAACAACAAACGCTGACATTTATACTCTCCCTCCAATACCCTAGATAATTGTTTGCTACTGGACTCCTGAACATATCTGCCCCTCACCACAACAATGAAGAAATCCTTTATGCCAATCTCAAACTAAACCCAAACAAAACAATCAATATCATAGGATGCTATTTCCCATCAGGGCAAAATATTACACCCCTAGAAAATCTCTTGAGCTGGGCTACTCTATCTCTACTCCAGGAAACCATCATTCTCGGCGGCTTTAACATCAACTGGCTATCCTGTAATAACAATCTCTTAACCATTCACCTTAATCTCCATGGGTTCACTCAACTCATCCAATCCCCTACTCGAATCAACAAAAACCCTAACAATCATATCTTACTTGACTAGATCCTAGTCAACAAAGTCCCTCACTCTTACCTAGCAGGCTGCTTACCTGACAGTCTTAGTGACCACTCCCCCACTTTCCTAATTCGGCACCACACAAACAGTCTCAAGCCCATTATCCACAGGCAAATACGGAACAAGTCCAACTTCAACCCCAACTCCTTCAGCTCCTCCCTGCAAAAAATTAACTGGTCACCACTAAAATACCTCAACCTAGATGAGGCAGTCCACTTCTTCAACAGTACCTTCCTTTCTATCCTAAACACCCATGCTCCTGTAAGAAATGCCAAAGTCAGATCCAGGCATGCTCCATGGTTACAAAAGACCACCAGAACCCTAATGAAATCCAGAGATAAGGCCTGAGAGCACTTGCGACTAGCAAAAAATAACTCAGATAGGCAATCAATCCTTGAACTGCACAATAAAGCCAAAAAGCAAATAAAATTAGACAAATCCTTTGACTATAAATCCACCCTAAACTCTACCAACCACAACCCTAAGCAATTCTGTCCACTATTAACACTATCCTCCACCCAGGGAAGGTTTATACCCCCTTGACGTCCATTCCCCCCTCCTCCAGCAGTATTGCTGAATTCTTCAAAAAACACTTCACTGAAATTATAACATCTCTAAACAAACAATACTTCCCTACAGCAGCCCCCCAACTCCTAACCCTAAACCCCCACTCCTCTTTTCTTCTTCACTTCAGTACCTACCTCCAACATAAAAAGACTATTGTCAAAACTTAGACCCACCAAACTCACAGCTAACAATCTCCCCTCTGAATACTTGAAAATTGCAGCTGATACACTAGCCTACCCAATTTCAATTCTAATCAACCATTCCATAACAGAAGGCTATGTTCCCTCGATATGGAAAATATCCCACATCATTCCCCTCCACAAAGGCACCCCCTCCACTGACCTCTCCAGTTACCGCCCCATTGCTATCCTCTCCCCTCTCTCCAAGATACTTGAAAAATGTATCAACACCCAGGTATCCAACTACCTCCTAGCTAATAATCTCCTCTCCAAAACCCAACATGGTTTCAGGCCATATCACAGCACTACCTCTGCTCTGCTCTCCTTCACCAACACTATACTTCATCACAAAAACAATGGCCTCTTTTCTACCGCCGTATTTCTAGATCTCTCAAAAGCCTTTGAAATAGTATCTCATGAGCTACTACTCTCTACTCTCCCCAGCCTCTCCTTCTCACAATCAGCCTGCAACTGGTTCCACAGCTATCTATATGGATGCCAGCAATCAGTAATCTGGGACGATAGCCTATCACCTCGCCTCCCAGTTACTCTCAGAGTCTCCCAAGTGTCTATCCCTGGCCCTCTGCTATTCTAACTTTTCACTAACAACCTACATACTGCCACCACACAAGCAGCTCTTATACAGTACTCAGATGACTCTACTCTCATCTACTCTGCCCCCACTCTACCAGAACTACAACAAATCACACTCCTTCACTTTAATCAACTCACCCTCGCTCATAAGCTTATTAACCACCCCCATAACATCCCTTCCCTTCAAATCCTTCTCCAACCCTATCACTCCACTAGGCCCCTAAGATCAAGCAACAGAAATCAACTCACTGTTATCAAACCCAAAAACTCAGCAGGGGAAGCCATATTTTCATGTACCATATCTAAACTTTGGAACAATCTTCCACCCTATATAACTACTCTACCTTCCAGTGGCGTTTTCAAGACTGCGCTCAAATTCCACTTAAATTTGCACTGGCTTTGTTCTTGTTCTAATCCAGACTAACACCCCCACCCTTACCCCCCCACCTTGACTCTTAACCCAACTATACTACCGCCACTACTAACCACAGTCAGAATTAGATAGTTGTCTTTACATACTTTAAAATCTTGTCTAACAACTTTGTTACTAATATTATAAACGACAAGAAACTGTCTTAACCTGCAACATTTACTGTATATACTGTTGATAATCAATATCTTGTTATTGTATTAAAGCCAACAACCTGTAATGTTGTTTACTATTGCTGCAACTTTGTATCTCTATTTATCGTGTATATGATGTGGAGCTTTTCTCCCTGGGCATCCACTGAAAAAGGACCGAGTCCAGTCGGAATTTCCCGGTAAACAAATGTAAAATAAATAAAATAAAATAAAAATAAAATTGTCTTAAATCTCACGCCACTTTGTTTCTGAAACTACCATCTATACTTTTGGTACAATGCCTGCTCTCCTGTACCATCACATACCACAAACAGTTGCACACATTAGCTTTCACACTTCACAACTACACATACATTTACAGTACCCCTCGTACGAGTGACATCAAAATCAAGGCACAGCTCTACAACACTTCTGTTATTGATATTACAACCATAAAATATGCTAAAGAAACTCATCAACAACATCCTCAGGTGTTTCTGATTAACAAGTTAAAAGTGATAAATACAACAAAACCTAAAATGATGCTCAAGAGATGTGGAGACATTCACCCTAACCGTGTTCCAGATTATTACTCCCCAAGACTTTTACAAACTTTAACATCCCCCTCGCACATAGTAATACCAGCTAAACATCTATGCAATGCAACAGGAATTCTACCCTAAACATCTATATCATGAATACCAGAAGCCTCTGCAATGAAGTAACCAAAATATACTCCTGGCTATCTGTAATTAATCCATATATCCTGATGTCTTTAAAACATGGCTAAAACCCCACACTGCAGATAAAGAAATACTCCTTAAAGGATTTAACATCCTTTGATATAATTGCCCATCAAAATGTGCTACAGGAGGAGCCATCATTCATTCTAACCCTCTCAAAATAAATTTCTACCCGAATACATTTCCAACCACTGGCAAAGAACTTCTCATCACCTCACTCAGGACTGCCATAAGTAACCAAATACACTTGATAGGGGTATATATTCCTCCCAACCATAATACTATAGAAATCCTTAAAGTCATCTTATCCTGGAAAAGTACCAACATCCTCAAACAAGCAATAATATTAGAAAATATATACATAAACTGGGCACATACTTCTGTGCTATCACAAAAGCCCACTATTAACTCATTGAGTTTTACCCAGTTAATTTGCCAATCTACCAAGTTCTCCAAAGATAACACTAGGGCTTCTATCCTAAACATTCTACTAACAAATAACCATACTAAAATAAAATAAACAGGTTTCCTACATGGCACCATGAGTGATCACCACCTTACTTATGCCATAGTAAGCCTTATATAACCAGAGAACACAAACTTAATTTTGTGAGAAACTACTCCAGATTCAATAGCAATATTTTGATTGTTACCCTTAAACAGTGCAGCTATGCCTCTGGATGACAGTCTTACTTATTTCAGTACTAACCTCCTCAATATTTCAGATACACAAGCCACAAGTAGAAGAAAGAGTTTTAAATCCAAACCTGTCCCCTGGCTAACTATCAAAGCTAAACTGCTCATGGCAGCTCAGGATAAGGCTTAGAAACTTCGGCATGCCAACAACACAGCTACAGTCCTGAAAAACTACTGAAGTCTAAAATATAAGATTAAAAATCTAATACTAGAAGAAAAAGAGCCTACTACAATTCCTTTTAAAACCCTATGCATAATAACCCTAAGTTTTTCCAGACCACTCTTAACTAACTTTTAAAACCTGGTAAAAACTACACAACCAAGTCACTCCCACACATTACAAAATCTGCAGTAGCAGAACATTTTAACAAACATTGCTTGTCAGCCATAACATCATTGCTGACAACAACCACCACTGCCTATATGATTCCAACAAATAATAGGAACAGGAATTCCAATTATAAACTACAAACAATCCATATTGCCTTTATCAGGAAGATTCTTTCAAAATTTTAACCAACTACAATAACCACAGAAAAACTGCCTCCTGAATACTTCAAAATAGCTGCTGACTCCATAACCTACCCTGTATCCAGTCTAACAAACTATATTGTAAAGGAATGTTACATGCCCATACTCGGGAACAATCATTCATTGTTCCATTGCGCAAAGCTGGTAGCTCAATTGACTTATCAAACTATGCTGCATCACCATTTTACTTCCATTATCTAAAATTCTTCAAAAATGCATTTATCAGCAAATACTTCATTAGTTAAGCCAAAAAAGCACTTCTTATCTGCTTTACAATATAATTTCTGACCTGGTCTCACTGAATCTGCCCTACTATCCTACTTGGATATTCTCCAGCAATAAAAAAAACTCAGGTTAACTTGTCTCTGCACTTGTTAGATCTCTATAGGGCATTTGATGCTGTACCCCATCCAATCTTGCTACAAAAAAATCTGAATAGGCCTAGCCCAACACATAATAAAGTGGTTCAGAAGCTATCTAGCAAATGGGCACAACTTCTAAAACAGCAATACTCCTTTTTATCATCTTTACTAAGCCTAATAGGTGCTCCACAGGGATCCATTTTAGGACTCCTGCTGTTCAACATATTTATAAATTATATTTATACCTCTATGCAACACACTTAACCCTAATTAAATCAGTGGATTATTCTAAAATCATCTGATTAATCATGTCCCTGGCAGCACTACAAGTCAAAACCCAGGACTGTTACAGATCCTTCAAATCCTGTCTCACAAATGTACAACTATTACTAAACCCCAAAAACCCAAACTACTTCTACACAGCCCTGATTCACCCACCTATGACAAATCCACATTTACTGTTATTTCTGCAGACAAAACTTAAATTGAAGCCATCTCAACCACTGAGTTACTGGTATCTACACATAAATGATGTTGCCCCAAAACCTACTGCAAACTTGAACTTCTAGACTGAGCAAAATCTTTTCTAACCAATAATACCAGACTTACTAATGCTAGCTCATACTTACTACTGCTAGCTCATATGTGCCACTGATAGCTCATACTTGATGCTGCTAGCTCATACTTACTACTGCTAGCTCATACTTACCACTGCTAGCTCATACTTACTACTGCTATCTCACACTTACAACTGCTAGCTCATACCTGATGCTGTTAGCTCATACTTACTACTGCTAGCTGATACTTACCACTGCTAGTTTATACTTAATGCTGCTAGCTCATACTTACTACTGCTAGCTAATACTTACCACTGGTAGCTCATACGTACTACTGCTAGCTCATACTTGATGCTGCTAGCTCATACTTATCACTGCTAGCTCATGCTTACTACTGCTAGATCATACTTAACCCTGCTAGTTCATATTGATGCTGCTAGCTCATACTTACTACTGCTAGCTCATACTTAATGCTGCTAGCTCATACTTACCACTGCTTTTTCATACTTACTACTGCTAACTCATACTTACCACTGCTAGCTCATACTTGATGTTGCTAGCTCATACTTACTACTGCTAGCTCATACTTACTACTGTTATCTCATACTCAATGCATTTAACTCATACTTACTACTGCTAAGCTCATACTTGATGCTGCAAGCTCATACTTACCACTGCTAGCTCATACTTACTATGGCTAGCTCATACTTACCACTGCTAGCTCATACTTACTACTGCTAGCTCATATTTGATGCTGCTAGCTCATACTTTTTACTGCTAGCTCATACTTGATGCTGCTAGCTCATACATACCACTGCTAGCTCATACTTGATGCTGCTAATTCATACTTACCACTGCTAGCTCATACTTACTACTGCTAGCTCATACTTACCACTGCTAGCTCATGCTTGATACTGCTAGCTCATACTTACTACTGCTAGTTGATACTTACCACTGCTAGTTTATACTTAATGCTGCTGGCTCATTACCACTGCCAGCTCAAATTTGATATTGCTAGCTCATACCTACTACTGCTAGCTCATACTTGATCCTGCTAGCTCATACTTACTACTTCTAGATCATACTTCCACTGCTAGCTCATTCCTGATTTTGCTATCTCATACTTACTACTGCTAGGTCATACATGATGCTGCTAGCTCTTACTTATCACTGCTAGCTCATACTTACTACTGCTAGCTCATAATTGAGGCTGCTAGCTCATACGTACTACTGCTAGCTCATACTTGATGCTGCTAGCTCATACTTACTACTGCTGGCTCATACTTGGTGCTACTAGCTCATACTTACTACTGCTAGCTCATACTTACCACTACTAGCTCATACTTACCACTGCTAGCTAATACATACTACTGCTAGCTCATACTTACTACTGCTAGCTCATATTTACCACTGCTAGCTCATACTTGATGCTGCTAGTTCATACTTACCACTGCTAGCTCATACCTACCAGTGCTCATTGATACTTACTACTGCTAGCTCATACTTGCTACTGCCAGCTCATACTTAATGCTGCTAGCTCATACTTACCCCTGCTAGCTTATACTTTATGCTGCTAGCTCATACTTACTACTGCTAGTTCATACTTACTACTGCTAGCTCATATTTACCACTGCTAGCTCATACTTACTACTGCTAAATCATACTTAGTACTTAGCTTTCTATATGCATCATCCATTCCCACAAACCTTTGTGCAGTTCAAGTACACAAGCTAGTGTAACTCGACAATAAGATAACTAAATTTGCCTCAAACTTCCCCTTCAGAACTCATCACTCTCAAGTTTTACACTAGCTTCAATGGTTAAATCTTTCTAACAAGTTTCATTATGTCCATCTGCTAACTTCTTTCAAAATACTGCATTTCCCAAGCAGCTGTCCTTCCACTGTAAACAACCCAGAAAAAGTTTTCACAATGATAATTGATCTCAAGACAAACTTCTCATCAAAACTGTAAGGTCAAGCAACAGTCATAGTGATACCCTGTACTCCAAGTTGCTAACTTACCAACCACCATTAAACAAAATACAACCCAGAACTGCTTAAGACATCATTCAGAACCATCCTGCTTAATAACAAGCTATGTCCTTCTAGTACATTTAAAAGGTGATTCCTTGCACTATGCCAAAACCAAACTCTGTTGACAATCTTTCCTTTTCTTTCTCCCTTACTCCACAATTTCTGTCCTCTTTGCACTAGCAGCTAATGACCTCTTAACTACGTGTATTCACTTTGCACACAACATGAAAATACTATACTTGTATATACTGCACATACCTCAGTTAATCATACACTAACTACTAAGAGATCTAACGAGTCTACTGCACTCACACAGGATCAACTTCAGCTTATATTTCAGAGCAATTTTTATTCACAAGACCTTGCACAAGACCTTCTCACCATTTCTGTGCCTTCTAACCAATCATGCAGTTCATCACATGGATTGTTTTAAGTCTAGTAATAACTAGATGCAATCTCATATTTCTGAGTATATGATATGCTTTTCTATTTCTTTGCCCAAAAATATATGTAAACATTTGATACTGTATTATATACTAGATACTTCAGAACTTTTCTCCCTGGGCCTCTGCTGAAAATGGGTGAATAACCCAATCAGACTTTCTCAGTAAACAAATGCAATAAATAAAAAAATAAATGCAGTTATAAGGAGATTAAAAAAATGGGCAGGATATTCATTTGCATGATTTTACTTATTTTTATGCCATGTTCTAATCCCTACAAAGTCATCACTTTTAAGTCTAACTATTTTTTGAAACAGACTGAAAAATACTTCACAGTATTTACAGAAGATATTGTAGATATTTTTTGTAAAACTACTTACCTTATTGCTCATGTTATTTGTGTATATACATTCAACTGTTTGTGTATATGCATTAATCTGTTTGTGGTATCTTGCAGTTCAAAATTCTTTCAGTAAAATGTTATTGGAAAACTATGAACAGGATAAAGCTAAGATATAGAGAAGAGAAGGGAGGACATTTTATTACAGTGATGAGTGATTTTATTAAGACAAGTGTTTTATTTTCATATATTATAAAATCATAGTGGATATGTTGCATCTTTGGATGAAAGTAATGTTTTGGATTTTGTGTGTTTAGGAAGTAGTTAAACTGTGTCAGAGATAGTATATAAGTGCTGGGGTGGTGAGTAATGTAAATAGAGAAAAAACAAACTTAAAAGAAAAATATGACTATTACAAGGATCCCCTTTAGTCCATTGTTATCAGATTTATATAAATATGATATCAGATAGAAATGAAACAAATGACAATATAAAAGTGATAGGCTTAAAAGAATGGGTAGTGAGCAAAGCTGTAGCGTTTGCAGGTGGTATTCAGTGATGCTTAAAGATATGATTCAGAAAACCCTGAACAACAGATTGTTGGGATTAAGGAATGAGTGTACTCACCATTTGCAGTTAGTACTATTGCTTTGTCAAACAGCAACAAAATACTCCCAGCAGAGTAAACGCCTCACCATGGAAAATGAAGAAAACAGTAAGTCCAACAACAGCACCACGTATGAGGTGACCAGGCTCACTTGAATTATCTAGAATATAGTCTCAATTGTACTGATTTTCACAGAATGTGCAGTGTTTTGCCTCATATATTCAGTCTATTTCACATAAATTGTGATTTTCTGGCAAATCATTGAGGGTTGAAGTCCAAAATTAAATGACAGACAGTTGAGTTTCAGATTTCATGCCATTCATGCTGATGCAAAACCTATTGTTCTATCAACTTTCTAAGCTTGTAAGAGCAATATTTAAAATGTGTCTCTATTTCTGGGCCTTTGTCCCTCCATTATATATGGCTTTGTCCAGATTCTAGCACTAAGAAGTTGAGAGATATGCAGGAGGTCAAATGATGCGCAACAACAGTCCTGCTACAAAATTATGTTGTAACATCTCTCAAAAGACATTCTGAAGTATGAGGCTATATACCTTCTTCAACTCAGCAAGACAAATGTAGATAGAACTGGGGAAAAAAAAACTGACCTCTCCAATACTGTGTAAAGATAAAGAGTTGATCACTGTTCTGTAGCATGAAGATTATCAACACTTAACCTCTAGAATAAGAGGCTCACAACATTGGACAAAGCCCCCATTACATCTTGACATATGCTTTCTCCAGGAGGCTGACAAGTATTATCTCTTCATAATTGTAAGATATCATTCTGCTCTTCTTTTTAAAAATGAGGATTACTGTCCTCCCACGGTTTGCCAGTTTTGAGGTACTCACTCACCTTCCACAAAGCATTGAAAAAATACATTAATCACAGCTCCCCAACAATGTCCAGTGCCTTAAAAACAAGACCCCACCTGCTCCCATAGCAGTGCCACGTTAGAGCTGTTAAAGCACAGTAAAGACTTTGCCTAAAGAAATGCTTAGACTCAATCCAGTTTCTTCTGACACTGCCTTTTTAGAATAGGATGTGTCCAATTAATTGAGGGGTTCCTCAAAGTGTTCCTTCAATGCTTCTGTCAAAGTCCATAGTTAATGTTAGCATTTCTCCAAATTTGCTGAAAACAGTCTTGCCACTGTCCTGCTCCCCCATCAGAGGCCATCCAAAATCTATTCACCATAGACTCAACAATTCTTACAATAAGGCCTCCTCTTTAGTGACTGCTATAATATGTACATATTTAGCCTTTGAAAATCAGTCAGTCATATCTGAAGATATTCCAGGCTTTCACAAATACTTCAGCTCTTATTTCTAATGTATCTCCCATCACATTGTGTTATATATCTCCACTATTCTACTCTTCTCTTTCATATTTTCTCATGCAGCTTCCAAACATCACCAACCACTCTTGTGCCCCCACACCAGCACTTTCTCACACTTAACAACTCTTTCTCTGTCACACGTCTCACTTAGCCACAAACTCCAACACTTTTTCAGTGTCAGAGACATACAAACAGACTGTACTAACCTATTGCAAGCTTCAAATAACAAAAAACATCCCTGATGCCATTATATCTAACCATCTATCAAAAACATTCCCAAATCCCTTTTTACATTGAGTCTAATGCTGACCCACCTCTCAATGTGGTTTCATTTACTGAGTCATGGCTCAAAAAGGACGCTTTTATTTTTCAGTACTTACTCTTCTCTTGCAGTTGCTCTCACAACCATAGACCAGGCAAGAGACTAGAAGGTGGATCATTAATACTTTACAAAATCAAATTGAACCCCGCATTCCTATCCCAAGCCAATACTTTTCCTTTCTCTGACCCAAACTAGATACTTTTAATGTTTTCCTTGAATAAATATATACCACTCCTACTAGCAGAAGCCTTCCTAAAAAGCCCCTCTTTTCTTTCCAGATTCAAACCCCGTGTAATAAACATCTTCACAGCAGCACCCAAACATAACAATATGATCATTCTAGAAAAATTTAATCTTAAACTTCTCAGACCCCAGTCCAAGGACTTGTCAGAATTCCTGGCTGAGCTTGGCTTTTTAAAACTAACCTTGAGACTAAACATCAAAACATTCACCACGAGTTCCCTCCTTGATCTAGTTGTCACAAACCATTCAGCTTATCTCTCTAATATATCAATCCATTCTACAACTTTTAGTGAACACTGCCACATCATCTTCACTGCTAACAGCCAATAACTCAATCCTCCACATAAAATATTATCCTGCAGGTCAAAATCCAATAAAAATATTACCAAACATAAAAAGAACATCTATCTTCTATGGAGTAGCCAGCCATATTCTCAACTCAAGATCCAATCACCACAGCCAGTACAATTACCATGACTGTACCAACTGAAGGATCAGTTCTTTGTCCTTTTAAAAATACTACTTAAACCCCTCACAAATTAATGGGTGACTAAAGAACTCAAGCATCTTTGCAACCTAAGAAATGAATCTTGGCATAAATGGAAATAGAACCCTTCTCAAATATGTAACCAACTTTCACCTCTGTTCAACATGGTCAAACAATCCATACATAGGCAGAAAGGTGACCACCACAAAGTTTAGCATGTCTACCTTCTAAGAAAGCCAAAACATATCATGAATGATATTAATCTACATACTGAACATAAACCCTCCAGTAATAATTTATTCTCTGATTTCCTACAGTATTCCAAATCCTAGCTATCCTGCTTTGACTAACCCAAGGAATTCAATAAATATCAAAACAAAATGAGCCTCACCATTACTAACATTCAGCTACCCTTCCCATCACCTTTAAGTCCTCCATTCTACTTTAAACAAGAAAAGTTAGACATTGAATCCCTTCTAAATCAAATACCACAGATACTTCCCTTTGGTCTGATAAGCTCTCTGGTTCATTCACCTCAGGAAAGACTTCTTCACCCTTCTTCTACCTCATACCTACAAACTCTGCATAACTAAAACGATCATAACCCACATCTGGAAAACTGTATTAATTCAAGCACTTCAAAAATAACTAAAACCCAGAAATACCCCTACTTTAGACCTAGATCAATTATTTGTACTCTAGGAAGCATTTATTTATGTATTTTATTTATATTTGTTTACCAGGGTAAATGCACTGATCCCAAAGGCCTATTCGTAGGCACAGCCCAGCTGAATAGGATCACATAAGAAATGAACAAAACATATTTACAGATACAAGGATATACTATAAAACATGCAAATATTTACAGATACAAACATATGATACAGCATTCAGCTCAAGGAATGGTTTGCAAAGTCAAACCATGGATGGGGAATGAAATTATGTTTAGCTGAGCTTTTCAGATATGATGTAGCCATAATGACTGAGATGGCTTATACTACAGGGATAACAGCATATCATTATATCTAGAAAAATTATCAATAGTCATCTCTCTACATACATCCAAAGATCTCAACCTCTTTCCCTTAAATAACATGGCTCCTGGCCATGATACAAGACCATAACTGCCTTTTGGATCCTTACAGGCCACGTCACAAGAGCAGTCTTCATAGACTGCATTAAGAACTTTGACCTCACTGATCCCACCCTGCTTATCCACATACTGGCAGATATTGACATTAGTGCAAAAGCTTCAGCAAGGTTCAGAGACATCCTAGCTGACAGACTCCTTAACGTGAAATAGTCTCATCCATCTGTTAACCAGCTCGACTAAAATATGTGTGCCTCAGGGAGTCATTCTTGTCTCCTTACTATTCTGCATTTTTTATTGACAAACTGTCTTATGAACTCAAACATATACCACTAGTCTTATATCCTGCTGATATGGTCATTTATGGGTCAAACCACTCCCTTACACAGAGATTCAAACACAACTCTAAAGTGCACTTCCACCCCTTAACCAGTGGTTAAAGAATCACAAATTAATACTCTGCCCTACTAAAAAAAGTATATGCTCTTTCAGGAATGTACAAATATTCAAAGCTCCTATTACATATGTATTAAATACTAATAAACAACAGCCTTACGGAAACAACAGCATCCATCAAGTACCTTGGTTTGTGACTAGACCAACTAACTTGTATTTCCACACAGAAAAAAACAAGAAACACAAGCATTTCTCTTTTAATTTCTTCTGGCACAGGAAAACCTCTCCTTATGTAACAACTCCAGGAAGAGCTGTCATAGGTAAGGAAGTTCTCCTTTCTCAACTTCAATATTTCAGCCACAACATCAAAAAAACTTTCCTACCCTACACACCATCAAAAATACAATCTGTAGTTAAATAACAACCCCCATTGAACCCCACTTACTGTCAGACAACTGACCTCCATTTGGTTCACTGTACCTCACATTTCTACATCATAAAACATGTTCCCCTTATTACAGCTAATCCTACCAAAAAAACTGTTCTTACAACCTTAGACATTACTCACCTAACATTCCACCCCGATAACACAAAAACTAAAGTACATTGAATGAATCAGTCTTTTTCTACTTTAGTTTCAAAACAAAGACAATAAAATATACTTCACAAACTTACTATACAAAACAAAATAATTAAATAATAACAGTTAGTGCTATAATGTAAGCCTCTTTTCGTTAATACAAGTTTTAAAGGGTTACCATTGTTTAGACTTGCATAGCATAATTCATTCATTCTGGTTATCCATTCATATTCTTTCAATTTTGTAGTATTAATTATATCTTCTTTTCTCAAACTAGAATGCACAACCTGTAAAACCAAATATTTGAATAATTGTTCATTGTCATTCTTGCATGCATGTTTAGCAAGGATATTAATAACACTTCCTTTCCTAAAATTACTTCAGAAAGTGTTTTTGAATGTGAAAGCTTGTGATTGTTTATATTAAATCATTTTTATATTATGTGCTGCTTTTTATTTGTTTTATTAGCTCCAAAACTCTGTGAAGTTCTTTCTATCCATGCTAAGAATGTTTCTTCCTATACCAAATTTACACCATAATTAAAAAAACACTTCCACAACCAAGCCCAGTGTAAATGCATTCATGTAGGTGCATCACCTAACTGATTTAACCCTTTTTCTTCTCTTATTTGTCCACTTCATATTCCAGATCATCTCATCGTACTGTCATAGCAGAGAGCTACCAGGTTTTATTTAATTTTTTGAATTTTATTTTTTGTTTACTGGTGTAATATTCTCACTAACAATAACAATTTGCAGACACAGACCAAATGAATAACAATAATATACAACCCCTTAGCTTGTCCTGTTGTCAGCTCTAAATCCCAAAAGTCCATCAGACACTTTGTATACTCAAACTCAGTAGCCAGATATTGAAACAATATCCCAATGAACATTAGATTAATATCTAGCAGTCACTTGTTTAAACATTCACTAAAACAATTTGTCACCCAGTCATGGCTCTGTACTTGCAAGACAGCAGGCTGAAAAATCATCCTTTCTCTTCCTCTTTGGGTCATCCTCTCCTCTTTTTCTTTCTCTTGTTTGTGTCTTTTGGCTTTTCCCGGTTAGGGGTCGCCACAGCGGAACTCCGGTCCGCTAATGATTGGCAGTAGTATTACTCTTTATTTCTTCTCCTCTCATCTTCCCATCAGTCTTCCAGCCTTCTATATTGTCTACTATCCCCCCCATCTTGTTTTAATAATGATTCATCTGCAAAGCCTAATCTTAGCTCCCTTCTGTAAACAAGCAAGCTGTCAAATTGTAAAAGTTGTACAAATACAATGATATTAACCAGTTAGTTGCAGAAATTATAAATACTTGTAAATATTGCACTGCTGCTTCCTCTGCTGCCTCATTTGTATTATGTAAATATTGCACTGTTATTTTTTCTATCATCACACTTTTTTTTTTACAAACTCTGTATTACTGTGCACGTATTAAATGTCCTGTTAATGGAGCTTTTCTCTCCAGGCCTCCCCTGAAAATGCCCAGTCAGAATTTCCTGCTAAACAAATGTCACACAAACAAATAAATAAATAAACATTTACTTGAATAACTTAATAATCATAAGCAACACAATTCTCAAAGGAACAATGTATTATATAGAGTGACTTATAAACATGTCAAGAGTCTTTATAACCATTTTTCACCAGGAGTTTGAGGTAGATGTTAGTAGTGAGCATTACAGTATAAGAGTGAAATGAAGGCATTAGTGGAGATGAGATAGGCAATGGGAGAGAAATTAAGTGATTTCTCCATAGGTGGGCAGGTGTATTTGACTTGCCATTGCAGGTGAGATTTTAGATCCTTTTTGAAAATAGAGAGGTTGGGGGAATCGCTAAGTTGGGGGGGGGTGGATTGCCAAAGGGTGAGTGCTAGTATGCAGAATGCATGTTGGGTATATGGTTGGCTTGATCCTGGATTGGAGAAAGGCCGAGAGAGCAGATTGTGAGTACTGACATAGGTTGTAAGTGGAAGTATTATGTGGGACTTAGATGAAGTGAGTACAGCAGAGGTGAAGCAATTTACAGAACTGTGTTCTAAGTAGGAGGTTGTCTCTTTAGTAATGAGCCATTTGGCTTTGTTTATGATGAGGTAATGGTGAATTTGTGATGAAAAGTCAAATGTAATCGGAGATGATTTGCATGTTGCTTTTTGTAGAGGCATAAGTGATGATGAGAAGGATATATTGTAGGTAGGGAATACATCTTTCTCTGTAGCTGATTTGGCTGATGATGTGAGAAATGCAGAGATCTTTTTCGACAAAAAAAAAACATGGAGTTTATTTTGCCTGTGTTTTTTTTTCTATGCAGATCTGAAAGTTAAGTGAGGAGATCAAGCCGGAGACCAATGTACTTAATGTGAAGGGGGTTCAATGGTAGTGTTGTTTAGGTCAAAGTTGTAAAGGTTGCTTGAAGCTTTAGTGAGCCTCTGGGGAAGTACCAAACAGTATTGTTTTGTTTTTTGATGGGTTTAGTACTGGGTTATATTGCAAGAGCCATTGCTGGACATTCATCAGGTCATATTGGATTTGATTTTGGATAATAGTGTAGGACTGGCTTCTGCAGTACAGAAGTATGCCATCAATGTAGAGGATAATAGAAAGATGGGGAAGGGCAGAAGATAGTTTATTAATCAGGATAGAAAACATAAGAGAGGTAAGGCTAGGACATGAGGGGACTCTTTGAGAAGCTGAGCAGTGTGAGACAGAACATTTCCTGCTCATGATTTTCATTATTGCAGTGACTTCTGTAGCTAACAGGATAATGCAGAGGACATTTTGGCTATACTAGATTAATGCAGAGGCTATCGGAGCAGGCCAGTACCCACAGACATAAAATTAGCTATAAAATTTCCTAGTGTCTGCAAGGTGCTGTCAGAGTGTTTTTGCTCATATCACTATAGTAGTAAGACCATCTGAACTGCATAAGCAACAAATGAGAATGTATGAACTGGAGCCAGGGCTGTGAAAATGTTTTATGTTATTCAGCAGGCAAGTTGTTGTTCCATGGTATTAGTTAGCTTTCCCAACTGGAAACTCTTTGTAGTATTCACAAATACCTAATACTTGGGTATATGCCATTGCAGAGCTTCGGTGTCCAAGCAGGGAATGATCACCATCTTGACATTGTACGTCTCTGTAGAAAAATGTCACCTAGGAGAAATAGTATGATGCCATCTTTTAAAAGGCTATATAACTGCTTTTGTCTACATCTTTTTATGCTACAGTTGTACCACAACCCTTTGATTTGGCTGTCTCAAATAGTAAAAGCAAACAGCAGCAAAGTAAGATCAGCAGCTGCCTTTGATGGTATTAAGTAGGACATAATGATATACAGGATACAGCTCATATAAGGCATGCAGTGACTGCCAAATGCATTCGGCAGATGTAGGTAGGTGTGATATAACAGCTGTACAGGCAAACAACTATTACATGTAATCAGTGTCATGAGGATCCTGGTCTAAGAGAATTTCTTCTCAATTTGTATTTGTCTTTGAAGCACATATTGTCATCTACACACTAAAGTGTGTTGTTGTTCCTCCTTTAATGAGGGATATCAGTGGGGAACACCATCTTCTTCACCATGCATGCAAGATAATGCTGCCATTTCTGGAACCATTTCTTTTGTCATACTCTGTAATAATGTTGGTAGGGCTGCATCATCTAATTATCACTCCTATGCAGGTGTGCAAGATCTTTGGCTGATGTTGCACCCATATTTGATGTGATTGTGGAGGATGCTGTGATAATGAAATATATTGTTAGCCACTGCTGATGAGCGATGCCTTGTGAACTTGCAAGAATGATGAGCCTTTTTGTGATCCTTGTTTTTCTCACTTTGGCTAGTGACCATCAGCCCTGTCTATGATCGATCATTCCATTAGTTTTCTTTGAGTGGTATTTGATGATGGAGGGCATCTTCCAAGCATCCCTCAGGTTTATGCTGTGCTATGTCCTCTCACTACCCTAGAGTAGCCCTGACAAATTAGTAAATGCAAAGCTGCACACCAACCACCCATGCTTCTCTTTTTGCTTAACATTAGGTATGGCTTGCCCGAATTGGTGAGTGTCCATGTCCTTGTCCTTCTGCTGCACTGCTGCAACACATCTTGGTAGGGTGACCACTGCAGCTGCCTAGGCTGTCTCCTGCCCCAGCCTGCACTGGATGTCACTTCCATCCTGCCCAGCTAGCTTCTCTAGCTCCTTGGATGATAATCAATAATGATTTCCTGGGTCACAGCAAGGATTTTATCCCTCTGCACCTTCAGTAAACATCCTTTTATGATCCTTACCAATATCTTTGTTTCTGTTGGCACCCACATAGCTGTTACAGTATTTGTACTTATGTGACTGCACATCACTCTGCTGGTACATACAAGCCTTTATGTACACAGATAATGAATGAGCTGAAACAGCGTATTTTTGACCCTTAGCTGATATTGCCGCACTCCAGGACATTGTGCTATTTGGTACAGGTGCCTAAAATCGTGTCATTATCAGACAAATGTTAAGTATTGTTCCTATGCACTTAAAAAGTTGCTAGACTAAAAGGTTTTGTGCTACCATGCATTTTCTAAAGGACATGAAGTCTTAAACTCAAATGTCTGTCCTTATTTAATAAATTCAGTCCTCATGGATTTTCCAGGAATTCACAAATTTTATACGGAACAAACCAAAAATATGAGTCAAATATCTGGTCATTCTGTGAAAATCTGGACAGTTGAGAGGTATGTATCAGATTATTCAGTCTCTCCAGCTATGTAGATGTTGCATTAAGACTATGCAAAGTCATGGTATATAGTATACAGCTTGTTACAAATATCTTGTGTGTATTTTCAGGGCTGAAAAGCAGTTCCTCTTATGACTTACCCATGCTAAAGAACCTCATCACCATTTGCCCTAAAACATACTCTAAAAGAAATACAGTGTGTGTGCACGTGCATGTGTGTCTGTGTGTGTCTGTGTGTTTGTGTGTCTTTGGCAATGTATGCTGTGCTAGCTACCAGGCTCATGAGGGTATCATACCATAGCCCTGTTATTTTATCAACTTTCTAAGTTTATAAGAGCAATATTTAAAATCTGCTCCTATTTTTGGCCTTTGTCCCCCATTATGTCAGGGTTTGTCCAGATTTATTCTGCTAAGAGGTTGAGAGGTATGTATCATGCATTTCTAATCAGCTGGCAATGTGGAATTTCTACAGTGTAGAAACTAAAGTATAAAGCTGAGGACGTCCAAATGTGTGGCTTGGAGCATCCTCTAAGATACTTTACACATAAATTTGTCATCCAGCCAGTGTGATAACACATCTCCTATATGTTGACTTAAAATATATGTGTCTGTTTATATTGTTATGTGTTGTCTCAGTGCCAGCAACCTATGCAAATATATGGACTGGAGACAGTCTCCTGCATTGACTAACCTCAGTTTCTCTGCAGTAATTTGGGCCACACTCATTATAGGTGTGCTCTTGATATTTATTGATGTTATCTTAATGTAACTTGCTGAATGTTCAACCACTAGAATGAGATGGTTATGCAATACACCACTGGCTGATATCTGGGATATGCCAGTGTTATTGCATGAAGTCTTTGAAAGGTATAACTCATTGAGAACTGTATTTTTACTACATCACTGCTTTTCTGCGCTGTTTTTATTAAAATTGGTGCACTTTGTTTGCTGTAGCATAGACTAGATTCAGACCTGCTGAATCTAGTTTTGTTTGGATAACTTGACCACTAAACCAGACTATCTTTTGTTGGAGAGGCTTCCTCTGTATCCTTGTGGCAGGAGTGTGCAGTTAGAACTCATCTGATGGAAGGTTGCTGGAAGAGGACTCAGTTTTGAGCTTTTTTATTGGTTAATTTGTTTAAAA
The DNA here is from genome assembly GCF_019279795.1 of Protopterus annectens. Lineage (NCBI taxonomy): Eukaryota > Metazoa > Chordata > Ceratodontiformes > Protopteridae > Protopterus > Protopterus annectens. The sequence goes on from NC_056729.1 coordinate 510,127,405, forward strand.
CAGTTTACTCACATTTGATGCATAAGTACTGCTTTTGATGGGTTTGTGCTTATTTTAACAAAGCTCCACAGAGTTTGGTGACCACCTACTGCTCTGCCATATTTATCTGATCAATCCAAGGCATCTGCTAATTTCTACAAAACTTAAGTAGAATTTTCACCTTCTTGTGCACTTCTGAACTGTATTTTACTATACCACTGCTTATTTGAACTACTTTTACTAAAATTCTTTCACTTTGTTTGCTGTAGCATAGACTAAATTCAGACCTCAAGCTCAGTTTTCAGTTTTTTAATTGGTTAATTTATTGAAATCAGTTTACTCATGTTTGCTACATAAGCACCATGTTTGCATTGGTTTGTGCTTGTTTGTGTGTCATGCACTGCTGCTCAGAAGAGGATACCATTTGCGGTTATAGATGCAAACATTCTTGCCTGCAAATTTTCCCTTAGTATTTTCCTGGTGTTCCATCTGTGAGTTCTTGAGATTGTGCCTCGCTGAAAGGTGTTGCATTCAGTGAAGCTCCTGAGGTACCAACACAGATCTTACCCACTAGTCCTTCATATTTTTTGACCCCTTCTCCTGTTCTATATTTTACCTGGTCCTTCCTGTCTTCTCCCTGTTTCTGACCACATTAACTTACCTACCATTATAGATAGACAATTTCCCACAGTTTCCCCACCCAGCCTGGTCAACATGGGCATCCTGAGGCAATGTAGCAATTGCCTCATGTACAATGACAAACCACGTCTTCCAGTTCACACAAATTCAATATGCAAGATATGCATCTATATTAAGAACCTAGAATCCAGGCTCTCTCGCTGAACAGTCAGTACATCTGACACTAAGCAGGTTGTCAGCATGCACATCTCACCTCCTGCGCCAACCAAACCAACAACACATTAACCTACATATTCAGAGGTTCTTACCAAAAGTTTATGTAAACACCAGAGAACTCCCAAACACAAGCAAGCTTCACATAATAAATCAACTGCAGAACATAGTACACATAACATCTGTGTCTCACCAGACAAGGCCCTAAGACATGACACAAAATATGCAACAAAATTTAGAAGATTTAGCAATTTTGCTTGGAAATGTTTACATAAATATTTTATATCCCATGTGATGACATGGGCTAATGCCAGCATAGCCACCTGGAGTCTTGTAAAGAATATGTCCTTTGAATATCAAACTGATTTATACAAGATGCTTGTGTTACAAATGTATTAGAATGTATGACATTTGAATATCAAACTTATTTGCTGTAATGCTTATGTTACATATGTATTAGAATTATATGGCATTTGAATATCAAACTGATTTTTTCTAACTCTTATGTTACAAATGTATTAGAACAGTATGGCATTTGAATATAAAACTGATTTGTACAGATGCTTATGTTACAAATGTATTAGAACTATATGGCATTTGAAAATTAAAATGTGTTTGTAAATTTGCTAGTGTTAAAAATGTATCAACAGTGGGTTCTGCTGGACAGAGAAGGAATATACATGTAAGACTGTATGCATATATGTTAGCAAAGGACACTGGAAGATAAGGGCTTAAACAGCTTACTTATTTCTTACTTTAAGAAAGATAACTGTTAATTGGACCACTTGTTGGTCCATGGAAGTGCTTATCTCACTCTGAATAGGACCAGAGATGGCATGTCTAGAAGAAGCCTTTGTTCATTAGCTCAGTACAAAGAGGGGAAGCCCTGGCACTGCCATAAACATGTATCAAAACTTTAGATATGCATCTTATCACATCTATGCTAACATCCTGTCTTACGTTCCAATGGGGAATAGTGTGAGAACCTATAGTCAGGTAACCAGATGAGGTCATTCTGTCAGTTATCTTGGAAATTTTAGATATTACAAAGATAAATAATACAGTACTGACATTCTGTCTTGGGCCTGACAACAAAAAGAACCATTCACCTCATCATCTGCCTTGCTCTATTAAGTAAGTAGGGAATAGTAATTCTTCTAGATTCAGTCAGAAAAATCTAGTGAAGCATAGTTTACATATTGTTTTTCATTATTTGTCTGGGTCTGACCATCAATATTATTTTCAATATTTCCTGTGATTTGAACTCGGTGGTTTACTGTAAATATATATTCAGTATTTTCATGTTCTTTTATTATTTATTATTAAATATATTTAAAACTTTTATTGTGGCTGGTCCCTTTAGAAAGTATTTAACCTTTGAGAGTGTTTATATTTATTTGGTGACACTGTGTTGACCACTCCTGAAGGCCTAGCTGTCTTGGTCAACTACTACCATTTGTACTAGTATTAATATTACACAGTATAATTGAACACATTTTGTTAAGGACCTTAGGGTAGTTTATTGTGGAGTGTCTGGTGGCAGTTATAACTACCTTATACTCTGGGCAGAAGGGGGTACAGTAGGTAAATCTGGGCCAGCCTTTCCCAGGTGTGTGTGTGTGTGTGTGTGTGTGTGTGTGTGTGTGTGTGTGTGTGTGTGAAATCAAAACTCACAGTGTGTGTCAGCTACTTGCAGCAGGGATACAAAGCACTGGTTTCACAGAGAGGGTGCAGGAGGACTTGGCTTGGACACTCAGCTGACCACTTAGCCCTGTAGCTGTGCTAGTGGGGAGCCTTATTAGGTCCCTGGAGGGAGACAGATATAAACAAATCCAGACCCCAGGCTGATTGCATTTCCTGTGTGTTCTGCTTGGTGTAGAGAGCTGCATATGGAAATACTGTGTATATCTATTTCTCTGAAAGTGAACATTCCCCACAGGTGTCAGTGGTGAGGATCGAGACTCCTTGATCACTGGCCCAGAGAGGGGTCTTCACACCCCAAGTAGACTCCAGACAATTTTTCCTCAGGTAGAAAAAATTGTTGCAGGTGTGATGGGGAAGAAAGAGGTAATTGGGAACATATTTTCTAGGAGTACAGTGAGTTGGCAGATTGGTGTGATGAGGGAGATGATTTTTCTGAGCTATGCTACAGAACTGGAATTGCCTATACATGGTAAGGTCTTGCTGTCTCTAATTATGGTGGCTGCCAATAAAGCAATTACTAGAAAATGGAAATTGAAATCTAAACCAACTATATTAGAAGTAGTGAATATAGTAACAGAGATAAAATAACTGGAGTTCAGATCTCTAGGAAAAGGTAAGAGCAAAATACATAGAAAAAATGGGAATTGTGGGAACCATACATACAGGGGAGGAATGAGTTTTAAAAGAAGGCAGGACTTAAATGAGCTATGTAATATTTGACTGAAAATGATTGGGTAGATTATAAGTGATGTATAATGTTTACAACTGGGAGTGTGTCAGTATGGTTTGGAATGCAAAATGCTTGCAACTAGGATTATGTCAGTGTGGTTTGTTTTCATTTATATAAATGTAAGATTGATTAGGTCATAAGTGGTGGTTTAATAAAGATGTTTCTTGTTTGAAAAAGGGGCAGGAATTTAATAATTTAAGTAAAGTCGCTGAGGTTATGTGATATATAGCAATATATGTTAAGCATAGTGTTTGTTAATTTTAACTTGTTAATACAATTTGATTACTTTTATGCAAATGTAAATGTGCCTATATCACAAGTGATAATTCAATAAAGGTATTAAAAAAATACAAACATCTTAGTCATAAGTGACTCCATTGTAAGAAACACAGATTTCCCTCTCACCAGGTTGGATAAAGAAAAGGTCACAGTCAACTGTCTGTCAGGTGGCAGGATCCACCACATCACTCATGCAATCAAGTCCCTCAACAACGGGTACTGTTATGACTCCATCCTAGTCCATGTTGGTGTGAACAACTGGAAGTGTATCTCACGGGGCTATATGAAGAGAGAGACATGACTGAGCTCTCTGATTATGTGTCTCAGCCAGGTATGTCCCTAGCCTTGAGCAGCATTTTACCTTACCTAGATGATGCCACAATACAAACGAAAAAATTATTGACTTCAACAATTGGCTAAGTTTCTGATGTCATTCTAAGGGAATCCAGTATCTGTCATCTTGGGGTGATATGGTCGACAGACCTCAATGTTTTGCCAGAGATGGTCTTCATCTGTCACCCGTGAGATTTTGGCTGCTGGCTAAGGCTCTTGCCACCCCCACAGGGCCTTTTTTAGGCAATCTCACAAGGACAAACTTCCCGAAGTAAAACTACCTTCAATAAACAACCTCAACGTCATGTTGCTAAATGCTATGAGTCTAAATCTGAAATTGTACTCACTGGAAGCAGCCCTTACCTTGGAAGATACTGACATCTGTGCAGTCACAGAGACCTGGTTTAAGGCTGCAGAGAGCACCCCAGCCAAACTGGGTTAAATTCCCTTCCACACATTCAGACCATAAACTGAAGGCGTGAGAATTAAAGGAGATGGTGTATCATTATTCATTAAAGATAAATACACCTCTAGATTGGTTACACAGTATGATTCCCTGGAATTACTTCAGGTGCAATTGACTGTTGGTAAGACCCCCTCTTCAAGTCATTGCCAGCTATAGGACCCTCTTCCATGAAACAAGAGATCCACTCAGCCTACTTGGATCTACTTGAGTCAATCAAGATACAAGTGACTTTAATTACCAGTCCATTGACTGGGTAAATTATGAGTTCTAATTCACTTGCCCAAAGGTCCCTGGATTTCATTAACTCCAATGCCCTGGATCAGCTGGTTGATACCCTCAGAAGGGGCTCAAATATCTTAGATCTGGCGGTCGCCAACATGGGGGATCACTGCACCACCCCCTTAGTACCGCCCTCCGAGATCAGACCACAAATCAATCCTTTTAGAAGTAACTATAACACCAGACACCCCCCTTAGCAGCAACTAGACTAAAAAAAATTCTCCAAGGCCAATTACAACCTCTTATGAAATGGTATAAATAGCTTGTAGCCCCTCCCCCCACAGATGGAATGGACACCTATGTTGTGCTATACACAGATGTATTGTATGAACATCTGTACAATAGCATTGACTCTGCAGTACCTGACAGCAAACCCTTAAACATTGGTGTTCCATAGGGATCAGTTCTGGGACCCCTACTGTTTGGAATCTACTTTTCAGAAGTCCAGGCAAAAACTAAAGGTCTGTGGCTGACAAAGTTTGCTGATGACAGCAAACTGGGAGTGGTCATTGAGTCCCTTTACAATGTCAACATCCTGCAAGAGGGACTTGTGCAGACTAACGATTGGTGCCAAAGTCATGGTCATAAACTAAATGCAAAAAAAATGCATTATCATTTCCTTCAGCAAGGGTGATATTCCTACAAACTACCACATTGAGTGCAACACCCTAAGTGCCCATTCAGTGGTGGGAAACCTGGGCACACAGGTTGACAGCAACCTTACCTTTGATCACCACATCTCCACAGTGGTAAGAAGAGCATTTTATATTTTTCATCTCATAATTAAGGGCACTGCCTCCAGAAAAAAAGAGGTTATAACCCCCTGTACTCTTCCCTCATTAGACCAACAATAGAGTACAGCACTCCCTTTGGAATGTACCTTTCCAAGCACCTGCAGCAATTGGAGAGACCACAGAAGTTCCTTACAAAGAAAATTCAGAATCTCCAGCATCTATCATATGTGAACAAACTGAAATCACTATCACTTTACTTTGTGTCATACAGACTACTCTAAGGTGATCTGTGTCTTGCATATAAGGCAATCTCTCATTCTACTTTAATGGGAATGCTGCACATTCGCAAGTCAAATGGCACATGGGTCAATCACTCTAAGGACCTTAACCTGCTATGCAACATCAACAGAACTTGCTGGAGAGACAGATATCTCTCTCAGAGATTGCCTCACCTTTGGAACAGGTTTCCAATTCATGTTAATCAGAGCCCTTCTTTGACCTTATTTAAGCACACTTTGGTGATTGGATGGGTAATCGTAAATTCAACCCAGGGGTTCCACCTGTGTCCCTCTTGGACAGGGGCAATAGGTGCTGATTTTAGTGTCTGCTGATTTTAGTGTCTGCTTTAAATGGACACTCTTGAGAACAAGGGTTCAACTTGGATAGGCATGTAAGGGCCCTAGGGGCCATTAACCAAGTAACCTCCTATGATCCTATGATCTTATGAAGAACAGTGCAGTGAAGACCCTGGTTTGTAGAAGGATGAGTCTTTCAAGGGTGTCATGTATGTCTGTGTTTCTGCACATGTTGCCTGTCAGTTCATATCTAACCACAGGATGGCCCACTCAGAAGTGCACTATCCCCTATTCCTGTACTTTGGTGTCAGTAATACAGAGGATTATGAGTGGGTCTTTGATCATAACCACCTGCATCTATCCTTTCTTACAGTTTCAGGATCAAGTAAAAAAGGCGTGTTGTGAATCATTATCATTGCAATGGTGCTGTTATGTCATGGGTGGTGCCACTGACTGAACTGTAGCAGTCAGCTTTATCACTAGTGTGACCACATTGGCCTCTCTGTTCGTGACCCTTTCTTCTAGTGCTGCATTTTGACAGAGTTTGCTCACATGCCACCACATGCTATTGTCTGTGAAATAAACTTTGCTATTCATTTATGTTTTTTTCTTTTCTGTGTACAGCAGCTCCAGTTGGATGTGTGGCATGCATACCATTCATGTACTGCATATGGTGTAAACTGACACCTCTTTGACCTCTCTGTTAATCATATATTATGTTACGGGTTATAGATCTAATTATTTGCCTTTCTGCAATATATATGATTATGGGCTCAAAATGAGCCTGTAAATGTTCATTGTTTGATCAGTACTTTACCCTAGTAAAGAAATTTAAATAACCTAAAATAAAATAAATAAAGGAATTTGGAATGTATTTACCATACTAATGTTAATTACATAGTTACAAAACAAATGTTGCAAGTAAATTGCAAGTGAAAGTTTCATACATCTGACTCATCAGATGATTACAGTCAACACATTGACAAGTCAGCTTGTCGAACTGAAAAAAGATTGTACAGCTGATTGAAATCAGCTGACTAGATATACTAGTTTTTTTCAGTGTGAGACTGAGATATGGAGATCAGGGAGTTTGCCCTTTCCCCACTATATTGTGAGCTTGAAGTTGGTATTTACATGTGTATATATATCTATACAGTGTGTGTGTGTGTGTGTGTGTGTGTGTGTGTGTGTGTGTGTGTGTGTGTGTGTGTGTCTATAGATATATATATATATATATATATATATATATATATATATATATATATATATATATATATATATATATACATAGGCCAGAAGATGTTAAAGACTGGGGGTTGACAGGGGCACTTAGTGAACTAAAAAGGGTATTTTTTTATAACTATTTTCTACCACAACATAGGTTCACTTGGAGTACATTTTAAGCTTAGCCAATTCCCTTTTGGTGCTTGAATTAACATTTTCTGATTGGTCTTAGCTATCCCCATGACTGATAATTGTATATTAGCCCTAGTGAGAACAACTGTGATCATACCATAGATAATTTGAGGGGGCCATGTAAGGGATGCAGCATTTAGGAACTGCCTCTATCCATTAGTGGCATGAGGGGAAATCCTGGAGTACATTTTCTATTACCCATCCTTAGATCCAAGTTGCATTTGAATATGGATGGATGAGCTTTGCTTTATTTTTATGGATAGTCTGTTCCAGAACAGTGGTAGCCTCTGTGATATATATCCATCTCTCCACAATATTCAGTTTAGATACCTGGACTGAGTATTTCTGATGCCATTTGACTTGCTGATGTTCAGTAGGTCCATCTTTATTATGTCGAAGGATGCTTTGTATGCCAGACATGTCACCTCTAAGCACTCTGTAGGATACTGAGTATAGTAATAAATCTTTGAGGTGGTCCATGCAAGACCTATTGTTTAGGACTTGTATCCTTTTAGTAAGGTATCTCTGAAGGTATTCCAATTGTTGCATGGGGCTGGACAGATAAATGCCAAAGTGGGCATTATACAAAATGATTGACATAATGAGAGCTTTGTAAAGGGGGACAACATCATCTCTAGATCTAATCACAATCAATTTGTTTATAAGCTGTGCAATATAGAAAGGCTTTATGACTCTGGGCACATGTTGGTCAAAAGTTAGGTCACTGTGCACACAGTTCCCAAATGCCAAACAACTGGATCAGTTCTCCGAGGGCATTGTCATGATTTTGACACCAGTTATTATTTGAGACAAACCTTCCTGCATGATGGTTAAGTCATTTGGGGATTCAATAACTTCTCCTAGCTTGCAGTCATCTCAAACTTAGCTGGCCAAAGCTCTTTGGTATTTCCTTTTACTTTTGAGATGTATATGCCAAACAGAAAAAGTCTCAGCACTGAACCCTGGGGGACTCCATTGGTGACTGGTCTCTTCCCCTGTTTTGATCTCCTGCATCCTGTGAGCCAAGTTGGCAATGCAGCTGGTTATGTAAGTGTTTGCTCCTACATTATTCATATTTTATACTACACCTGAGTAGGGGATTGTGTCAAAAGGCTTGGCCAGGTCAAGGTAATGTGGTGTGAACTGTTTTACCTTCATCCATTGCTTTGGTAACAAGAGTAAAGCTTAAAATTTGCCCATGATTTTGAGCCTTTCCCACTTTCCTCTGGGCTGTTTTCAAACACATTTTTAGGGCCATGCATACATGTATGCATTCCTTGATTCACCTTCCTGATTGTATTAAAAATTATATTCCTTGTATAATACAGCACACTTGTTAGACTTAAGTTAGAGCACATTTTAAATTTATTGTTTAAACATTTTTCCAGTAGGCAATGAAACAAAATGCATTAACCAATAATGACAAAACTGCCCTATTAAGAACATTTACATCATAAAGGTCTACTTCCACACACAACTGCATTTTAAATTTATTGTTTGAACATTTTTCCAGTAGGCAATGAAGCAAAATGCATGCACCAATAATGAAAAAACTGCCCTATTCAGAACATTTCCATGATAACAGTCTACTTCTACACACAATATCTAAATACAAAATCACAGTAGAGTGTAAGCCATAGGCATGTTGCACAGCGTCTTGAACTTATTTTCAATTGGGGGGGGAGGCAAAATGCCAAAAACCAGGGACACATTTTAAACGTTGCATGTATAATTTTGGAAAGTTGCTTGCATAAAACATTATTACTACCATGCATTTCATTGCCAAGTCTTGAACTCAGAATATTGTGCACTATAGTCAGAGAAACATACCACTAAACTAAACAAGCAGGAAGACAAACTTAAATGGCTATCATATCATTTAGTGAATTCAGTTCTCACTTCTCACCATAGCGCTCATCCTCTTAGCACAAAAATACAGAACAAAGCTGATAATGGGGGAATACAGCCCCAAAATAGGGACACATTTCAAATACTGATTTTATAACCTTAGAAATATAATTTTGGAAAGTTGCTTGCATAAAACATTGTTACCACCATGCATTTCACTGCCAAGTCTTGAACCCAGAGCTCTATGCATTACAATCAGAGCAACATACCACTAAACTAAACCAGCAAATTCTTGAAAGACAGGAAGACAAACTTAAAGGGCTATCATATCATTTAGTGAATTCAGTTCTCACTTCTCACCATAGCTCTCAACCTTTTAGCACAAAAATACAGAACAAAGCCAATAATGGGGGAATACAGCCCCAAAATAGGGACACATTTCAAATACTGATTTTATAACCTTAGAAAATTGCCACCAGATGTATCCTGCTGGGGGCATTTTCACACACACACACACACACACACACACACACACACACACACACACACACACACACACACACACACACACACGTGCTGCTCCACTCTGCAATTAGTGTACTTACTCTGATAGTCCCAGTCCAGATGCTTATATCCCACACACACATAACAGCCGGAAACAAACTCTGCAGCAGCTTCTGAATATCCTGCTCGGATATAACGGCCGGAAAAGCACTGACGTTATCGCAGCAAACGAAACTACTCGTAAAAGGGACATAGGTGATCTGCAAAAGTGGGGGGGGGTTCCCCTCCCCCCACACTCTATGGTTCCGGCACCCATATATCAATATATATATATATATATATATATATATATATATATATATATATATATATATATATATATATATATATGGGTCTACTTCATATGACCTAAATTTCATTTGAGTGACATCAAAAGACTGAAAACTCATTTGGCTGAAACTCACAACACTGACACATTAAAGTAAAAGGTAAATGCCCTTTTCCCCACTGTAGTGCGATCCTAGAGTTAGTATATACAGTTAGGGGAGGTGTGTCCCCCACATACTATAGACATTTTAAACCATACACATGGATATCTATAACTGCAATGAATAACTCTTTGCAGAAAACAATATTTACCTAAATTATGTGGGGGGCTCTGCCCCCAACACATCCCCTAACCATATATACTAACTCCAGGATCGCACTACAGTGGGGAAAAGGGCATATACCTTTTCCTTTAATGTGTCAGTGTTATGAGTTTCAGCCAAATGAGTTTTCAGTCTTTTGAACTTTCAGTGTTTTGATCTCAGTCAAATGAATTTCATTCAAATGAAATTTAGGTCATATGAAGTAGACCCATATATATATATATATATATATATATATATATATATATATACACACACACACATATATATATATATATATATATATATATATATATATATATAATTTTTTTTATATATATATATATATATATATATATATATATATATATATATATAAAAAACATTAGCAAGGGGTTAAGTAATGCATGAGAGCTTGCCCCCCCCCCAAAAAAAAAAACATGTTTACATTTTTTTTTGTTTTTGAATCGTCTGGTGATCAATAAGTTGTGTTCTATCACCTGCCATTCGATGCTGTAAGTATTCAATGTATGGTCGTGCATTCCATCTGATATATACATTTATATTAAAGCACTAAGCAGCATAAAACAGAAAGAAAAAATATCTGTGTTCACGTCAGGTTTGCCTCTGCACAATGCTAAGCAAACAGATTTGAACAGTAGTTAATCACCCTTAGTTTCCATTGCTGTGTAACAGTACATCAGTTAATATTAGACAGTAACAGGACCCACCATTACCAATGAACTTTATATGACCATCACAACACTAAAAAGGAACTTTAAAACATCTATACCTTATTCAGTTTTAAAGCTATGGTTGTGCAGCGTTGTGACAGTGAAAGTGGATTATATTACAGCTTTTCTGACACCTTAACAAAGGCATTGCATATCAAACTATAAAAATCAACTGTGGATGGATTTTTTTCTCATCATTTGAAACTAAATCCTACCATGCATGTATACAGCATGTGGGTTATTGCTTCATCATTTCTGACAGCTTTTCAACAGTACAGACAGTTTGGCAGGTTACCAAAATTACATTAAATGAATGGTTTAGTTCATGACGTGAGTCATGATTTAGGGTGAAAAAAATAAACATGCAAAAGTTCAGATAAAGTTTTTTTTCTGAGCACATAATATTGCATTATATAACTACTCAGCTAACTGAAATAAGTTATGAGATAAAACTGCTGGAGCATTCTGCTTTCACCCAGTGAATAAGCTTTATTCACAGATAAGAATCATCTGAAGAATGAATGGCATCCCTTGTTATAAATCAATAAATACACTAGCGTTTTACCATACAGTGCAGTGTCTAAGTGTTGATGGAAGATCAGAAAGTTATCAGTTCTATTCACACCCCAGCCATGTTATTTAATATTTTTTTTGTAGTGCATGGAGTACCATGATTACACTCCAGTATAGGCAAAAAGACAAACTAGATAAAGTGCAAGGCTCAGTCTTAAAATTATTAAGCATTCCTCAAAAGCAGTGTTAAGAACAGGTCTTGCACTTGTTATTAAGAAATGCTAGTACTGGCAAGCAAACCACAGTGGCAGAACTCAAAAAACAGCTTCACATCTGCCTGCTTTACATACTATCTATCTCTGACTTTGTGCCAAAATATTGTCTGATGTGCGTTGCTGTCTATTTGACAGTGCTCCGTAAGTTCTTTACTGAATTGAAAGTCAGCAAAACACTTTCCATGTTTTTATTTCTTTTTTTAGTGTAAATAGCAGTATATGAAAAAGATAAATCTGCATCTCAGATAATAACCTAATATTATGTTCTCGGCATGGATACCAATATAAACTTCTCAAGATTTTCTCTTGATGGTTATTATCAGACATCCTCCTCAAAGTCCTGCATACTAATGACATCACAGTTCAGCATTGGGGATACAGCACTCCTGAATGTGGCATCTGCGATTAGATATTAAACCAAAGTCCCAATTGCCTGAGTTAATGGTGGCTGAAGTCAGTGACATTTATAGAAAAGAGTAGGGGAATGTCCCCGATGCCCTGGGCAGATTTTCTGTAGTCAGTATAAACACCACCTTGTACATTTCCTGAAAAGAGACCACTAGGCTAGTGAGACTAACCTAATCAACAAAAAATAAAGAAATGAATAAAATGATATGAATGAAGTATGTTGGTTCACCTCTGTGCATCCTTTTGTGAAATCTACCCTATATGTTCACCTGATTGTAAACAGGATATCAGTCTTTGAAAATATTTAAAATTCCACATTTTGTATTGGAAATTAGATTTTCTGAAGCTGTTATGTGTGACTGATAAATAGTGGAATATGAAGAATGATGCACTATCAGAAAGGAGCAAATAATGCATAAATATTTTCTGTTCTACAAAGTGTGACAGTTCATGTGATATAATATGATAAGGTGCCTTGTCACAATAAAAGTATATCTTCCTAAGTGTCAGGAATTTCCCTGATTAAAGTAAGGCAGAATGTCTAATTTCAGATTAGAATATTTCATAAACTAGTGCAAATAAAACATCTTTCTGCCTCCATAGTCAGCAAGGATAAAATTCCATCATTCTCCCATTGTGTAGTGCAAATATTGTTACAGCAGCAATGTCTGTTTAAAAGTAACAAGAGGAAGAGAACATAGCACTTTACACAGTCCTTCCACTTCCAAGGCTGTCAAAAAGTGACCCACTGGGATGTCACTGCAATGTCATCTACTGAAATGACATGAGAGGAGAATGTGTCTCTAGTTAGCACTTTATTGCTTCCTGCAGTGATGCAAAAAAAAACCCTGCCGTTTCCCTTAACAATATTGGTCTGTTTTGCCCTTCACTCTTCAGCTTTCCATAATCGGATTATTTTAATCTATTTATTATGAAGCAAAGCTCCTGGCACTAGCGATGTATCCTGCTCTACCTGGGCTTAGTCCAACACTGCCATTTACAATGGAGACAATGGAGAGATTATTAAAACCATGGTCACTAAAAACTGATTATACCAGTATGTCATGCTTGCAGAAACAATCAAAAGTTTGCTTATTCAACTATGCAACAAGGCTGCATTACAATAACAGAATGCTAGAATTCCATCATAGTGTTATCATCAGTGTCACATTTACTCACACAATATTCAGTGAAATGTTCCATAAAATCATAGAGGAATATGGGCAGTTTTTTATAAAGAAATGTCTTTTTTATTTGTCTGAATTTTAGGTTTTCAACATATTACTTGAAAATACCCCTCAATACAATATAAACCTTACAGTTTTACTTTCAAGAATCTCACGTCTGTCATTTAAACAGCATTTCAGCAAAAGTCATCCATATTCAAGAGAATGAATACTAAACTGTATACCACTTCAAATAATCTCTAATATCATTAATGACTACATATGCAAAGTTTAACAATTTGTCTAACCTTTGTCCCTTAGCCATGTGTTCAGAGGTATATAATGTTCACTCAAGTAATTAGAATAGTACCCCATCTTTGTGGTATGAAGCAATCGCAGGGTACAGCAACAGCATCAAGTCGTCTTATTGTAAGTGCAGGCTAAGCATATCGAATGGTAATGCAAAAGCAATGAGATCATACCCAGAGATCATGGCTTGAATCCTACTATACCCCTTCTTTTCAATATTTGATATATGGGCAATGGGTCAAGATCTCTCAAGTATTAGTCTAAATTGTTTTAAAAGTCCAAATACTATTCTGTTTGCTGTCAGAGTATTGCCCTTAACTATGTGCTCTGTTGCTGTACCACTACTAATATAATATACTAATTATTCTGAGCAAAATATCTAATAACAGTGCCACAGCAAGAGGTCCCCCGGTTCATTTCTTGGTGGGCAGCATTCTGTGTAGAGTCTATATGCCCTCGAGTTCATGTGTGCTTTCTACAGGTACTCTGTTTTTTTCCAACATCACAAAGACATGTGCAAGGCAGACATGTTAAACTAAATCATCTCTGGGTGCACATGCAATGTGTGTGATATGGAAGAAAGGTCTGGCAATCTACCTCTATTCTGTACCTGTCTAATAAACTTTGTGGATGGTAGTGGCTGTTCACAGGGTCACTACAGGAGTCAGATGCTTTCACTTCTGTGTGGTCAAACTAAGCATCAATGGAATGATAATATAAATATTATTTTCTATATTGAATAAGAACATATAAATGCTACTTTGCATTGATTGCTGAAGATGTGTAACTAAAACTTCCAAGAGCATCATGCAGGGAATAAACTGTAAACTATAGTAGCCAATCAAAAGATGATGTCTAGAAATTCTAAAAAATGTCCAGAATGTCCAGGATGTAAAGCAGAATGAATACTGGATAGATGTATAGTACTTGTATGTCAAAGGTGTATCAAACTGTATAAAATAGATTAGACAGCTCTCTAAACATTCACTAATAATATTATGATAGCCTTCTAAATACAGACAAATGGAAACTTACCGATACGCTGTTTATCACTCTTATGTGAGCTTTTGGCCTGGTAGACAATTCTATAGTACTCTCTCACCTGTTATAAATATGAGTTAGCCCAAAATCTGATAACTAGTTCACATATTTCCTGTTCATGAAATCATTTAAAATAAAAATTAGTCCAGCAAGTTTAGCTGTAGCCTCTACCCATGCTGGGGTCCCACAATGATGCATTCAAATACCAGTTCTCTTTTCAATTTTCCCAAACTTTCCCTTGGTCTTCACATCCTGCCGCTAATATTATATACAAATGGCATGGTCATTATTAGATCCAACCCAAAAATAACAGACATATATATATATATATATATATATATATATATATATATATATATATATATATATATATACACACACACACAACTCCAGGCTGATCTGTTTACACATAATAACTGTCTCCTAACAATTAACTCCTCCTTAATCCATATAAAACCAAATAATTGATTTTTAAACCCATCAGAAACTGTCAAGGAACCCAAAGACTCCCAAAATAAAAAGCCAAAACAACTCTCCAATTGAAACTACTACTACACTCAAATGCCTAAGTATATAACTGGTCAAACACTAAACTTTCAATACATTGACAAAACAAGTTAAAAAAGTTCTGGACTGGAAAAATCTTTAAATTCCTCTCATATCCTGCAAGAGCTAAAATAGGCAAGGTAATTTTATTTGCCCAAATGGAATATGGTCTACCATTAATAGCCAATGCCTCTATGAAAACCTCCAGAACCATGCAAACCCTCTATAACAAAATATGTTGACTTATATCAAACATCCTAAAGAAGGAACACCACTACTTCTTCATTGCAAAATCTAAATAGATGACCATAAAACAAAAAGCCAAATTCTTGCAATGTTTGTTCATAGGTTCATAGGTTCATAGGTTGGTACTAGGCTATCAACCCTAGGGCCTATACAAGCCTAGCCAAACAATTTCCCAGATATTTCTTCCCACAATATTTACTTCCCTGGACCCCTGTCTAGCAGGGCGACTGACGTGATCCCCGGGGTGAATTTCCTATCTCCCATCCAATCATCAAAGTTCCTTTTGAAGAGGCCCAAGGATGTGCTCTGCTTGACATGTATGGGCAGTCTATTCCAGAGTATGGGGAGTCTCTGGGTCAGGAACCTATCCCTCCAGCATGTTTTGTTCATTGTGATGACAAGGTTTAGATCACTGGAGCATGTGGCTCTGAAGAATTGGGATTTCTTTAAGTGGAGCATGTCCAACAGCTCAGGGTTTTACATGGCCTTGTATGTTAAGCAGAGATTGCCTCTGAGTAGATGATATGCCACAGAGTATAGCTGGAGTTTTTTTAAACGGTCAGCATAATGCATCCGCTTTAGGCCTGTGATTCTTTTAGTGAGGTATTTCTGTGGCCTTTCCAGCTGTTGCAGATGTCTTGTGAGGTACATACCAAACTTTCTTTCCCTAGCATGTGCGCGTGTATATAATTATACAAAGTTACTTCTGTTTGTACTGCATTATTGTATGTTATCAAATGCAACCATTGTATACATTATTTTGTACATATTGTATTCCTTTTGTCAGTTTGATATTTTTGATAAACACAGGCTGCAGCTGAACTTGGTCATTGTTGGCCAAAGTGCTACTCTGGTAAATAAACTCAAATAAATAAATTTTCTTGGTGTTATGCAGCGGCATATAAGCACATAAAATCATAATCCAAGCATAACAATAAATGTGAGCAATTGTACTGACAATGTTGTTCTGTCAAGAAGCATGGATTGTGACTAAACTGATTCCTGAAATGTCAGTTTCCTCCACTTTCCTCCAATTCCAGCTATAATTTTTGTTTTTATGATGAAGAACTGGTCATAAAAACTCTTTACTAGTGTATTTGTCCATATAATATGATTTGCATTAAACTCTTTTGAGATTTTGGAGTTGCAATTGTGATTTTTTTAGATTTATAGGATGAGCCCAATAAGCTGTACAACCCTGATATTGTTCTTTTTTCCCTTTACTTTTGCTTTTATGACTTGTTCACACTGTGCCACACAGAAAATCATCATAATCAGTTCCCTTTTCGCATTTCACATGGGGTCAGGGTGTTGCTTCAGCTGTTGCCACCTCCCTCTGTTCACAGCCACTCCCCTACCTTCTTCCTTATTCACACCTGACTTTCACAGGTCTGCTTCCACACCTTCCCATCATCTCTTGACTGAGCAGCCTTGTGTCTTCTTGCCTTCTTCCTGACTCTCCCAAATCTGGTTTACCAAACCATTTTCAGCTTTCCAGCACGTGACCAAACTACCAGTCTGTTCTCCATGGTGTTCTCTTTACTGGGCCTGATTTGGTTTCAGCTCTGATGTCTTTATTTCTTCATCTGTCCCACAATGTGCATCTTACTGCTCGTTTCAAGCACTTCAGCTGTTTCAACTCAAACTTCCTCAGCTGCTTTATCTTCATTGCTCAGTTGCAGCTTCTACAGTAAGCTAAGTGAAGGCAGTCCACACAAAGCCACTGCAGGTGATGCTGCAAAGCAGCTGATTGATCTTTTTCAGTGGTCACCCTTATAGTGGCTGGACAGACTCATTGCATGTTTCACCACTAGCTAGCATGCTCATTCAGCATTTCAGTGCTACTGCATTAATGAAAGCTGCATGCAGCTGCACTAGGTTACTATCATTTGCTACTTGAGCATTTCATTGCTAGAGTACTGCTATAAGTCAAGCATATTTCTGCTGGATTACAATTAGTTGTATGCTGTGACTGCATTGCTACCAGTTGAGGATATACTACTTATTACTGTAGTAGCTACTGTTCCAGCAGGGTTGTTTTCACACCTCTTTCAAAATACCTCTTAGCTCCTCAGAATTAGTTGTGCCTTCTGTTAGCTTATTTCTCCTTCTATACCCTGTACTTAGCCAGGCTACAAACACATACGTTGAGCTTTTGGCCAAAGTAAATCCAAAACCCACCTGGACAAAATGGAATGTAAGCCAAATTGTATCCCTTTTGTTGCCAGCATTTGATACTGTCAGGCAGTGTAGGAAGTACCACATGTTCACAGATAGTGAACCTCTATTTGATGGAAATAATTCAGTCTGTAAGAGGTGCAAATATCTATGCAGACCGAAAGCATTCCTTCCACCCAGTAAGATGACCTGTGGACATCAAAGACTACCAGTCACATCTCATCACAGCCATACCAAACTGACACGCTGAGAATGTAAAACCGTCACGAGTGAAGCCTCTTAGGATTAAGAAGAGTGGGTTTCTGCAGGTATCCACAATCACATTGTCACCATGCTTCATAGGTTCATAGTTGAATACTAGGCTAACTGCCATGAAGGGCCATTTCAAGCCTAGCCCATAATCTGTGGTCAGCATCAAACCCTGCACCTTGTGTCTATATGGTGAAGAACTTAACCATTATGACAATCCAGTCCCCAAAAATTAAACCCTTTACCTTGTGTCTGTAAGGTAAACACCTTAACCATTATTATTATACCAACCCCCATGTCTTGCTCACACATAGTAAAGGATCAGTAGGAGGTAGAAGACAAATTCTCCAATACCTCAGATTCCATGAGTAATAACAGTAATGTAGACATGCTCAACTATTAATTAGTGCAAAACATACAAGTGCAAACATTTGGGATCTACCCTTCATCAGTAGCTGAGTGTGTCTATGTTAGATTTTTTTTCTTGTTTTTCATCGTTGTTTATTTTCCAAAGTATTTTACTGCAGTATTCCTTTTGTTTCTTTGTTTTTTTAATAACAGTAATGTCTCAGGAATAGTTGTCTCTTTTGTCAGGCAGACTGACTCCATCCTCACAGTTTTGGACAAAGACATGGTTACAATTAGTTGTGATTCTGGTGCCAGAATGCATGGCATCACAAGGCCCTAAAGTCCCGTTGATTGGCTGATTGATTTAACTTTGTTTACCTGAGTAGAGCACTGATCAACAATGGCCAGATTCATGCCCAGGCCTGGTTGTATAGATGCAACAGGTGAAACAGCAATAAATTAAGTACAATAGAGTAGAGATTGACAATAAAAGTATTAATTGTCAATATCATAAATATAATGTCACAATGGATATACTTATATATGTGTATGTTTATATATATATATATATATATATATATATATATATGTGTGTGTGTGTGTGTGTGTGTGTGTGTGTGTGTGTGTGTGTGTGTGTGTGTGTGTGTGTGCATGTGTGTATATATCTATATATATATATATCTATATATATATATATATATATATATATCTATATATATATATATATATATATATATATATAGAGAGAGAGAGAGAGAGTAGAGAGTCAATTATCCAAATTAATTGGGACCCAGGGTAGTTCGGATAATCAAACCATTTGGATAATCAAACGTACATTGAACTGAATAAAAAACTTCTAAAATCTTGTTTTTCTGCACTCAGAGAATACACTTTTCAACCATTCAGAAGGTGTAGTGGACAATAAAGAATATTTTTCACACACAAGTAGGCAAGAAGTTTAAAAGGCATGCACAAGCTAATATGTATAATGTTTACAAATTCATATTTTATGACTTTTCCTACCCAAAGACTTTGGAATACTGGGTTCGGATAACTGACGTTTCGGATAATTGATGTTTGGATAATCAACTCTCTACTGTATACGAGTGTGCGTGTTTTTGAGAAACTACAGCAAAATTCTGTGAATGAAAAGGAAGAGAGAAAAACAAATAAAATTAAAAAGGGAAAAAAGGGATGATAGGTGAATTAAGAAGAGATTATTAGAGCAGAAATAATATGTTGAGAAAGTTATGAACATATATACACTTCACATACAGATATTGGCCAACTACTAGTAGAGATAACATTTAGCCACCAGGACACTACAATAGGTAAAGAAGGAATGATGTTGGCTGAATTATGGCACTGCCATTGTCTCTGTTTACCAATTATGTTGTAAAGTGTGGTCTGAATTTGGTGCACATGGGAGTATCTTTTAAGCTGAATAGGAGTTCATACCAAAGTTTGGGTGTTAGTAGTGAGAGAACTTGTGGTTGATACAATGAAGCTGTGTTCTGGACACTTGCAGAGCTGGCCCCCTCATAATCTGACATCTGAGACTGTAATTAAGTGTTACAAAACAGTGGTGTGAAGATGTATAGATGAAGGAATTTTAAGATTAGGGATCCAGGTAAGAAGCAGACTCTGTTTTGTGAGCAGACAGTTAGACTTTTTAGTGGAGGGCAGCTGTGTTCATGTTTGGGGAAGTTGGCAATAAAGTGACAGATTTTATTTAGAGAGTTGGTATCGCGGTGAAGTTTTTCTTACAGGCACTGACTCTTAGTGGAATTCCAAATGG
Source organism: Protopterus annectens (assembly GCF_019279795.1). NCBI lineage: Eukaryota > Metazoa > Chordata > Ceratodontiformes > Protopteridae > Protopterus > Protopterus annectens. Next base: position 510,147,544 of record NC_056729.1, read on the forward strand.
GCAAATAATGTACCTTGGTCTGTGTCTGCTCAAGTGGAAGAGGAAAAGAGGTGCAAGATCTTATGGCACCAAAATAAGAGGTTGATTTTAGCTGCAGTTTTCTCAACATGGGGTTAAAATTTAGTTTGGTCAAGTCAATACCTCAATAGTTGAACCAGGAGGTGGTTTCAATGGGGAGTTTGTTTGACCTTTTATGCCTTTGGTTTTAGGGTTTAACCTATGTTTGACAGGTGCCAAAAATCTTTTATTTGTATTAAAAAGGAATTTATTGGTAGCAAGCCTGGTGTTGAGAGACAGAAAGTCTTCCTACAGTCGGTTCTGTATATCACTATGATTGGGGTCAGATATACAGACAACTGTGTTATCACTGTATAGTATTAAAGGGAGGATGTGAAGATCAAAGGGAAGTTTGCTTATAAAGACAGAAAAGATTAAAGGTGCTAGAATAGAGCCTTGTGGGGACTCCTGTTTGGATACGAGCATCTGCGGAGATGGCTCATCTGATTGGGATTTTAAAGGTTTTCATGGAGAGGAAGTCTTTGAACAAGGTTGTAGCTTGCGAGATGACTTCTAGTTAAATCAAATGAGAGATTAATACTGAGTGGTCTACCAGATGGAATGCCTGCATCTCTGTGGCCTACCAGAAATAATGCCCACAGCTCAACAAAGAGAGCACATGGGAGGTCTCCTTTATCCATATTTAAAAGGATTTCATCAGTAAGGTTACAGTTACCGTATTTCACCCAACCCAAAAAACATGTTGCCCATGTGAGAGGATTGCTGTAGGTAACCTGATAGTTGGATGTATATGATTTTCTCTAGGAGCTTTTCTAGAGTGGGTACATTTGACATTGGTCGAAAATGAAAGGTTGGACTGGACTTAGCTGCTTGGGTAGTGGGCTGACCAGTGCTGATTTCTGTGTGTAAGGTATAAGGTTTGAGGTGAGGCATAGATTGTAAATGTGATGTAGAACAGTGATTATAAATTTCATGCAGTAGAATATGAACCAGATAGCTAAATTATTAGTGTCAGCTGGGTATCTAGTTGCCTGTTGTTGCTGGTTTTCAATGTCTTTAATACAATTTTGTTTGAAGTAGAAAAAAGGATGATAAAGTGGTGGGGAGGCAGATTGGGAGTGAGGTGAAGGGGAGATGTGAGGAAGTGATATGAAGGTTACCTAATTCATGGAGGAAGTCAGATACAGAGAGACATTTCTTGGTGCATTGAATGATGCTTTGTGATGAGTTTTGGTTTGTATTTTTACATCTGAAAGTTACCTTCTATCAGAAATGTTTCAGAGAGTTTTGTCAGAAGAGTTGTTTTGTAGTAATGGAATGGTCTCTGTGCCTTATATGACTTGCTTAGCCAGATTCTACAGTGATAAATTGATGTGGCTGAGGAGGAAGTTTGATTCCACTGATGCCAGGCTTCTTTGTATGGTTTTAAGAGGTGATTAAGTTCTTTGGTGAGACAGCTGGTTGGTTCATTTTTAAAAAAGTAGGGTCTTGAAAGGAAAGAATTGTAGGCCAGTCAATGTGATATGTAAGTTTAGTTTGCTGACATTCTGTTGTGATTGTGATCTGAAGTAGACTAAAGTTTGGGAAAGTTTGATAGTGAAGTTGTGAATGTTGAAAGCAACAGGGCAGTGGTCACCAAAGTTTGTTTGACCTTTTATGCCTTTGGTTTTAGGGTTTTAGCCTATGTTTGACAGGTGCCAAAAATCTTTTATTTGTATTAAAAAGGAATTTATTGGTAGCAAGCCTGGTGTTGAGAGACAGAAAGTCTTCCTACAGTCGGTTCTGTATATCACTATGATTGGGGTCAGATATACAGATGACTGTGTTATCACTGTATAGTATTAAAGGGTGGATGTGAAGATCAAAGGGAAGTTTGCTTATAAAGATAGAAAAGATTAAAGGTGCTAGAATGGAGCCTTGTGGGGCTCCTGTTTGGATATGAGCATCTGCGGAGATGGCTCATCTGACTGGGATTTTAAAGGTTTTCATGGAGAGGAAGTCTTTGAACAAGGTTGTAGCTTGTGAGATGACTTCTAGTTAAATCAAATGAGAGATTAATACTGAGTGGTCTACCAGATGGAATGCCTGCATCTCTGTGGCCTACCAGAAATAATGCCCACAGCTCAACAAAGAGAGCACATGGGAGGTCTCCTTTATCCATATTTAAAAGGATTTCATCAGTAAGGTTACAGTTACTGTACTTCACCCAACCCAAAAAACATATTGCCCATGTGAAAGGATTGCTGTAGGTAACCTGATAGTTGGATGTATACGATTTTCTCTAGGTGCTTTTCTAGAGTCGGTACATTTGACATTGGTCGAAAATGAAAGGTTGGACTGGACTTAGCTGCTTGGGTAGTGGGCTGACCAGTGCTGATTTCTGTGTGTAAGGTATAAGGTTTGAGGTGAGGCATAGATTGTAAATGTGATGTAGAACAGTGATTATAAATTTCCTGCAGTAGAATATGAACCAGAGAGCTAAATTATTAGTGTCAGCTGGGTATCTAGTTGCCTGTTGTTGCTGGTTTTCAATGTCTTTAATACAATTTTGTTTGAAGTAGAAAAAAGGATGATAAAGTGGTGGGGAGGCAGAATGGGAGTGAGGTGAAGGGGAGATGTGAGGAAGTGATATGAAGGTTACCTAATTCATGGAGGAAGTCAAATACAGAGAGACATTTCTTGGTGCATTGAATGATGCTTTGTGATGAGTTTTGGTTTGTATTTTTACATCTGAAAGTTACCTTCTATCAGAAATGTTTCAGAGAATTTTGTCAGACTAATTGTTTTGTAGTAATGGAATGGTCTCTGTGCTTTATATGGCTTGCTTAGCCAGATTCTACAGTGATAAATTGATGTGGCTGAGGAGGAATTTTGATTTCACTGATGTCAGGCTTCATTGTATGGTTTTAAGAGGTGATTAAGTTCTTTGGTGAGACAGCTGGTTGGTTCATTTTTAAAAGTAGGATCTTGAAAGGAAAGAATGGCAGGCCAGTCAATGTGATATGTGCATTTAGTCTGCTGACATTCTGTTGTGATTGTGATCTGAAGTAGACTAAAGTTTGGGAAAGTTTGATAGTGAAGTTGTGAATGTTGAAAGCAACAGGGCAGTGGACACCAAAGCTAGGCGAGAGTACTTTAGTGCTGAGATGTGTGAAGGCAGGTTGGTTATTTGCAGGTCAAGTAAAGAGTGCTGATTGAAGAGAAAGCTGGGCTGTGTAGATTTGTTAATGAGCTGTATTAGGACTTGGTCTGCAAGAAAACCTCTGAAGCCATTGTTAGGCTCAAGAAAGATAAGGATAAAGTCACCCAAGATGAGTGTGCTTTTATGTTTGTTAATGCAGAAGATGATACCATTAACGAAGGGCTGGGCCGTTTTTATGGATGATGGTAATAGCAGACAGACTACATCAAGGTGAAGTGGATTGTTATTGACTAGATGAATTTTTATGAGTAACCAACTGGGGTCATTCTCAGACATGTCATTACCTTGCATGATGGTGGTAATGTTTCGATGAGAATCATTGTATCCCCAGAATGTCTATTCCCCAACCTGTCATCAAAGACATAATTGTAGTTGGGAGAAAAATGTTGCACACTAGGGAGGTACTTTCTGAAACAGGATTCTGTGATTATATGTAAGTCTGGTTCAATGACGCTACTCATTTGTTCAAACTTGTTCCTGTGGCTTTTGGCATTAATTTGGGCACAAGAGATTAAGTGTTGTCCTTGAATCAAATTATCTGAGTTATTGGAAGGTGGGCCTGGGTTCAGTTCAATGCTCGGTCTGAGAAGAACTGGGGTAAATTTGAAGAGATACCTATTAAGAGAGTTTGCTTTGAGAGGGATTGAAGTTGAATATACATAGTAAGATGTTAAGTAATTGAGCAAGTTAGGGGTGCCAGAGGGTTATACAAGGGACAGAAAAGTAGAATTTGAGTGAAGTTGATGAGCAGTACTGTGTTATGAAGTAAAGTGAGGTGGAGATAGGGTGGAAGTGAAATCTGATTTGTAACTGGTATTGAATTTGAGTGCATGAATGTACAATAAGCATTATCAGTGTTATGGAAAAGAGATTAAAGTGGCATAGCACTGTGATAATGTAACTATTTAGTGAAAGAAATGTTTGTCAGGGAATGAGTGGGAAATATAGACTAAATTAAAAAATAGGTTGTTTTGAGGGCTGTGGAATGAGTTGAGAGAAAAGCTTTGTCATATGATAGGTTATTTGCAATGTGACCACGTAGAGTGGTATTTTAAGACATAGTATATGCAGGAGAAGAGGTTGTTAGTTTATGTCAGGAAGGTAAATAATTCTTGACTTTAGTAATTGGTAATATAGCGTAGGAGGGATGAAGCTGTTCAATAGTTTGTAAGGAATTAAACTCAAGCATTGGGAAAGTTCAGGTTAGTAGGACTGCACATGGATTTTGTGAGTATACTTGATTGTATGAATACGTCTGTGGGTTTTCTGCTGAGTTAGAAACAATGTATGGGAAATTCCTATTATTTTTATGGGACAGGAGGTAGTGTGTGCTGTTTTTACTAGTGGAATATGTACTGGGTCTGAGTTTCTCTGTTAGTGGTAATAGTAGAAAAGGGCATTGGCTTAAAACAATTGGAACTGATTGAGAAGGGGGGTGCACTATAAGAATAAAGCAATGAAGCTAGGGGTTAGCTGGAGAATTAAAAGTGGAGAGGGGGCAAACAGAACCAGCAATATGCTGTGAGATTAGCCAGTCATTAAGTATATATGCACATTAATGATTAGAGACATGGAAGAATGGCAACTTTAAAAAAATGGAATTAGAACTAAAAGGGGGGTGACGTAAGTAAAGAAATGAACAGAATTTCAACATTCTGTCACTTAATGTAAAGTGTTTGACTTGTGACCAATAGGACATATATCTTAACTGACTGCTCAGAATATGTAAGGCAGATGCTCTACTCAAGCACTTTAGGGGAATAATTCTTAGACTACAGAATAAAGCACACTTCTAGCTTACAGTGCTGGACTCATACACTGCAAAGTTTGCAAGTCAGTTCAGTTGTTCTGTTGCTAACAGGTAAACAGGATATGCTTGAATAAATCTTCCTACCTGGCAATTCTACCATCCAGGGCACACTAAATGGTAAATGCAAACAGGGAAGGCAGGGGATGTTAGCTGTGTGTTTTTCCTACCTGATGAGGTATACAAGAGAAAGTATTGAGATCAATGAAAGGCTGCAAGGACAATAAATGCGGATGACATTTATTAACAGGAAGAAAATCAGTAGAGAGAGGAGACAGACAATGGGTCGTGGTAGTAATAAAGATGTTAGTAAGCTGACTGCACTGGTTAATAAGAAGACAGGAAAGCATTAGGTGGGGCAAAAAAGTACCAGAAAGAAATGTGTAATTTAGAACAAGAAATGAAGAAAGCTTCAGTCAGGGGTTGAAAACTGTGTTACTGTTAGATAGCAAGCAGCAACATACTGAAGAAATCAGAGGGGAATATGAAATATGTAGTTTAAATTGGAAGGAAAGGAAGTAAAAAAAACATTTTGAGGTGAGTAATAGTGGGATGCTTTGGACAGAAGGAAGTACAATGCATTGTGCCAATTATTATAGAGGCAAGTCAGTGCCATAACAACCTGTACCAATGGTTCTAGAAAGTACAAATAACAATATGTAAACCATTCACTGAGAACATATAAGGAATGCTGAAGTAGGTTAACTTGCACTATCAGGCAAAGTTAGAATGCACAGATGTAGGTAACAGTGAGAAAGTACAATCAACTGCAGACCATTCAATGCTATCATAATCTGAATACTGATGCAAATGAAATATTCTACCATCCAAAGCTACATGATGGCAGGGGGTAACAAAGCAGCACAAAAAGACAGGCCAGTACAAACAGTAAGAGACTTATGCCAAAAAAGGTACCGAAAACCACAAGTCAATCAATATGCTGGTTGTGGAATGCTGCTCCAGTCACTATAAATAATGCAGTAACAAAATATTCAATAGACATGTTCAAACAATTAGCAATTTTCAAATAGGGTTGCTACAGAAACTGCTTTCAAACTAAGATTATATTTTAAAGTCATCAGTTGCACCTACAACCCAGCCTTAGTAATCTGAGAGCCTGTTAAATTGAAATGCAAGAAAGCAAAGTAATAGTTGGGTGGAAAATAATCATTCTTATGAATAGTACTCATGGTAATAGTTTGCAAGAAATACCACCTTATGCAAACTACTACTGAGAGTCTATATGGGAGTGAATGGTGTGATACGCAAAACATGTAAAGCCATGCTTGATCTCACCATGCATATGTCCAATGCAGGGAAGATGCTGATCTTCAGCTGAACACTGTCTTCACCCAAAATGATACTTATTTACAAAGAAAATATATTCCACTTAAGGGATGCCCCTCACTGGTGTTAGTGGCGAGGATTGAGGCTCCTTGATTGCTAGACGAGTGTGCGGGCATCACAACAGGTAATTATATTCACACAGATCATTTGGATATGGCAAAAGCATCTGATACTATACTCCATACTGGCATTGCCAATAATGTAATTGCCTTAAAAGTAAATCTCTACATGGTGAGGTAGATAGCCATCTGGCTGAAAGACAGAACTTAAACAGCTAAGATGGCAGGATCCTCCTCAGAACGTATGAAGGTAATTAGTGGTGTACCCCAGAGATTAGTAGTGGAACCCCTCCTTTTTGGCATCTACTGTACTTATCTGATCTCTAAATAAAAAATATGGGCCTTTGGTTAACTAAACTTACAGATAACTTGGGCATTACTATCAAACCTCCCTCTGATACCCATTCATTACATCAGGAAGTAATCCTCACTAACCACTGAAGTACAGAAAAATGGCTAAAATTAAGTTCAAAAAGTGAAGAATTATCACATACGGTAAATAACTATTTCCTTCAATAAACAGTATAGCCATTACCCCACTTCAAAATGGTAATGTAGTCAGGGATCTTAGTGCCTGGGTTGATAATTTCCTCTCCTTCAACTACCATGTAGCAACAGTAGTCAGAAAATCCTTCTGTTCAGCACAATTAATATCTAAAGGAATATTATCCATGTCAGAAGAACTTAGCATACTTTGGTATGTAGCTGCAATTGTACCAATTATTGAATAACCCCACCCCACCCATTGAAATGACGCTTCCTAGGCATATTAGGCAAATGGAAAGGTACCAGAGGTTCTTAACCAAGAACAGAATTGTTGCTCTAAAGTCACTGAGCTACCAGGAAAGGCTTCAAGTGGTATCCTTTTACTGAATTTCTTATCATCTCTTGAAAGGTGCTCTATGCCTTGATCTGTATCTTTGTAAGTCATATAACTGCACTAATATTGGAACTATGGACTTAAATCTCCACCAGAACATAAAACATGCTGGACAGATACATTTATTCCCTAGTAACTACCCCATTTTGGAATAGACTTCCCATCCAAGTTAAACAAAGTGATACCCCAGCATCCTTCAAATTAAATCTGCATGATTTAAGAGGTACCACTAAATTTAGTCAAGGATTGACCTAGTTTGTCCATCTTCAGAAAGGGTGTATAGCATGAGGGTGGGTAATAAAAAGGAGTAAATTATCTTAGGTTCATAGGTTCATAGGTTCATAGGTTTATACTAGGCTATCTGCCCTAAGGCATTTATATAAGCCTAGCCCAAATTTTTGTGTGCTTACGCCACATTATAAATAAAATACCCATTGCCTTAGTTTGTTGTGCCTCTGTCCAGCAGTGACACAGAGATGATTCCCTTGAACAGAGCCAGCGAGGTGCTCTGCCTCACATGGACCGGGATTTTATTCCACAGCATAGGAGTCTCTGAGTGATAAATCTATCCTCCAGCACGCCCTATTTATATCCAAGGTTTAAGTCGCTTGCTCTAGTGGTTTTGGTGGATTTGGATTTTTGAGGTGGAGCATGTCCATTAATTCGGGTTGGACATGGCCTTGTATGTCAGGCACATGTCACCTCTGAGCAGACGGTATGCAACTGAATAGAGCTGGAGTTTCTTCAATCTGGCAGCATATGACAGATTTTGGAGTCCCTTTATCCTTGGTGAGGAACTTTGGGGTCTCTCCAATTGCTGCAGATGTCGGGTGAGATACATCCCGAATGGGGCATTGTACTCGATCATTGGTCTGATAAGTGAAGAGTACAGGGAACAATGACCTCACTAGATCTGGATGTGAATCCCTTCATGATCAGGTAGGCAATGTAGAAGGTCTTTCTAACCACTTTAGCAATGTGAGTGTCAAAAGAAAGGCCACTGTCAACCTGGGTCCCCAGGTCCCTGATAACCTCTTCTGTGCTTAGTGGATTGCCACCTATATGGTAGCTTGGGGTTACCTTGTTTTTCCCGAAGGGTATGACTATACATTTTTGGCGCTAACTTCAGGCCATGGCTCTGGCACCAGCTATCTGTTTCCGTGAGTCCCTTCTGAAGGATATCCGTGTCCGATGCACTTTCCACTACGGCTGGCCCAGTTTGCAGTCGTCTGCAAACTTTGTCAGCCAAAGTCCTCCCATGTTGGCCTGTACTTCTGAGAAGTAGATGCCAAACAATAGGGGCCAAGGACCAGCCCTGTGGGACACCACTTGTGACCAGCTTGGAGTCTGACACAGCGCCAGCAACTCTAACCCTGTGGGTTCTGTCCTTAAGCCAGTTTGCAACCCATCTTGTGACATATGGGTTTACATTTAAGCTGGTTTTTCTACAATACCCGAGTGGGTATTGTGTCGAAAAGCCTTGCAAGGTCAAGGTAGGCTGTATGGACTGCCTTTCCTCATCAATGGCCTTGGTGACTGTTTCAAGAAGTCACCAAGTTCAAAAGGCATGATCTTCCCTTGACAAAGCCAAACTGAGTCGGGTCCAATGTCTGCAAGTCCCCTATATCTTTGTTTATGAGCTCCATTATGATCCTCTCCATAGCTTTGCAGACTAGACTTGTTAAGCTTATGGGGCGCAATTACCAGGGTCCGTGAGGTGCCTTTGTGGAGTGGGACCACAGTTGCCATACGCCACCCTTGGGCACGATCCTGTGGTAAGGCTGAGATTAAACAGCTGCCTTATGTGCGGGTTTAATTCCTCATTTAGCTCATGTAGCACACAGCCGGGGACACCATCCGTCCCATTGATGCTGTGTTTTAGCTTTAGAGAGAGCAGCTTTCACCTGCGCATTTGAGATGTCCGGGAGGCTACACTCGGCTGGGATAGTTATCTCTCCTTTAGGGGAGAGGGGTGAAGTTTGCACTGAACCGGTCTGCCAGTATTTTGGCAATGTCTGTGGGTTCAGTGATTTTTGTATCATTTTGGACTAATTCTGAGCATATCTGGGAGTTTCCACCCAGGTTCCTAACATAGCTGAAAAAAGGCCTTATGATTGTCCTTTGAATCCATGGCAATTTTTCTCTCAAAATTGGCCTTAGTTGATTTTATGAGTGCTCGTATTTTTTACTAATAATGATCAGGGTGACTTCCCTTTTATGGATTTTGTTCTATCATGTAATAGCTTTCTCCTCTTATTGTAAAGTTTGTTAATGGCTGGGGTCCACCAGACTGGACGCTTGCCCTTTGTGGAAAGAGTCTTGGTTTTATTTGGGATTGCCTGATCCATGCAGTCCTGGAGGTGTTCATAGAAGGCATTTGTAAGGGCTTCCGCAGCTTGGGTTGTGGTTTCCACTGGCTCAGGGGCCTTGAAGGATACCACACCAGTCTTGAGTATTGTGAAGTTTGCTTTAGAGAAGTTCTTCACTATGGTCTTTTTGTTTGGGGTGGGGCGATGTGGATTTCCAGTGAGATTAGTTTATGATCAGATCTCACCAATGAGGGATATACTTCCGTGTGGAGCATTTTGTCCCCATGTTTGTGACAATGAGATCTAGTATATTTTCTCCTCTCGTGGGAACAGTGACTAGCTGTTCCATGGCATTTGAATTTATGAACTCCAGGAACCGTTGGGCTAGAAAGTTAGGGCTTGAGTAATGTTCCCAGTCTATATTCGGTAGTTGAAGTCACCCAATATGATGGTGTTTGAGATACATTTATACCCTCCAGTGTCTTCAGGAAGGCTGTGTGGGGTTCCTGAGTTTGAGAGGGTGGCCTGTAGCATGCTACAATTTGTAGAGCAGTTTTGCCTATGGTTAGTTGCACCTGGATGGTTTCGGGCTTCGGGTTGCCACCAACCTGGAGGTGTGGGTATCCTTTATGAATATGGATACACCCCCTCCTTTTGTGGTGTGGTCCAGGTTTTGGGGCCGGAACGCATGATATGAGGTAAAACCTAATAGTGCCGGGGTGCTCTCAGGAGCCTTGAACCAGGTTTCAGTTACAGCACAGACATCTTGTGACTCAGTTGCCTTGCATTACATAAGATCCTGCAATCCAGTGATGATGATGATTCTGCTAAGAAATACCCCATGTTAAATACCTTATGATGGAGGAACATGAGGTAGTGCACATACGTGATAGTGAATGACAATAAGCTACATATTTTCAGCATCTCTCTTCATAACTGGTGCATCATAAGGATTTCCATACAGCAATAGAGCTGCACATATAAAATTCCATGTCTTTATTTGCAAAAATGAAAGCCTACCCTGTAGGGTGGCAACCAAGATTATCATATTTTTCAAATGTAATCCTTTGACTTAATCTTTTCACATGTGATAGTCCTGAAACTGCTCTGATGCACAAAATAGACCTGTAGTTTAAGAGCTCTAAAGAAAGAAGGCAATTTGTCATGGGAAGTATGGCAGAGAGCAGCCCTGATGTTATGAAGTACAGCACTGTGAAATATCTGTTTGAATTAAAGAATACCAGAGTACCTTATCAAATTAACACAACAAACACTATAGGCTGGATGGGACTTTTCATCCTTACAGACCCTCATGAGACAATTGTTAGTGTCAACTATTCTCGTTCCTGTCAGTGGACAAGAATATTAATGACAGAATAACAGCAAGGGATCAAACATCTAGTGGATATGTGCAGTGAGATTCATAATGGGTATGCCTGATCTATAACTCAGGTGTCGTATGGTAAAGTCTAAAGCTGCAATATCTGTGTATGGGAATGGGTATGCCTTATCTGTAACTCAGGTGTCATATGGTAAAGTCTAAAGCTGCAATATCTGTGTATGGGAATGGGTATGCCTGATCTGTAACTCAGGTATCATATGGTAAAGTCTAAAGCTGCAATATCTGTGTATGAGTTGCTGAAAGTTCCAGTTCCTGCGGTTATTGTGGCTTTGTGTTTGTGCTAGCTATGAAACCAGGATTGTTGCATTAAAAGCTACATGATGCTAAAGCAAACAGGATATTTTTCCTTTTTTATGTGAGGGTATTCTTTTCATGTGCTGATGTGCCAGTTATAGGAAAATTCATGGCAAAAGTGACATGTATGAATGTGTTCACATTCTCATTTATTGTGGTGCCAAAAAAATTCCACATATGTTTGCTGTCAACTCTTTGTCAAAGGATAAATCTGGTAAATAGAATCATAAGCACTGAAAGCCAGACCAGTTCTGAATATGATAACCTATTGCAAGAATGCAATGACTTGTTAAAGAGATTCATTGTTTACCAGGGACATATAATAAGACTGATATATTCATACTAACCATCTTTCATTCAATCATTTGTTCTTCTGGGATCAATGGAAGCAAAAATTGATAAGATGGAAACTGTAACAGTAAACCAAAAATACAGATCAATAAATGAACAGAATTGGCTAGTTTTCTGGTAATTGAAAGTAGAAAATGGAAAAATTATATCTGAACATAGCAGTCAAACAAGAATACTTCAAACTCTCTATGCATAAAGAAATAATGTTATAATCTGCTCATACTAATTAGTTTAGTAAATTAGATGTATTGTTGTGATTTTGGCAGCTAAAGTTATGACACCATTTCAAGACTGTGTAGTTTTTCAACAGTTTGCATGGTAGATGTTACTTCCTTCGACTTCTGTTTGGTATTTCTTCTGCCCCAGAAGTGTATCACTAAACCATACTCATGTTTTGTGAAGACACCTAAGGCATTAGCATACTGATGTGTGATGTAATTATTTAGGACCCTACCTATGGACTACATGATGCTAAGCTCAGAAAAGGACTAAAGGCCACATGCAAGTAAGAAGCTGAGTAAGAATAAATGTAAGCTGCTTATGAGATACTTTTATTCAGTGGGTGATCGAAATCACCTGTGAGGGTGCCCAACCTGATCCCATGAAAATTACAGCTAATAATAATAAGGAAAAGATTTTAAGATCCAAATCCTGTGCAGAGGATTATGGGAAAGCTCATATCCAACCTCTCAGATAAAATATCCTCAACTAGAAGACTAGGGAAGAGTAAGAATGAAATCAAGAGCATAAGACAGCTTGTAAGCATCTTGAGAAAGTGTTCGTTAATGAAACTGCTCTGAAATGTTATGACCTAGCCAAACATAGAATTTCAGCTGCTACATCTCATACATGCCCTGGAGCTGTTCTACTTTAGAACTATAATGATAACTGACAGCCAGTGGCATATGCATCTTCTTTCATGTCAAATGAAAGAAGTAGGTGTGCACAAGTTCAAAAAGAAGAACATAACATCAAAGTCATTTCAGAGAAATCTCATTAGCTTGTGTCAGGACAAACAGTCCATGTGGAAACTAAATGCAAATAACTGCTAACATTGTTTACAGAGCACATTAATAATTGTCCACTATAATTTCAAAGAATGATTAAGTTATAATGATACTTTCTGAATATTATATACACTCCAAGAAAATGTATGTACGCTATAAATACAAAAAAATATATATAAAAACAAAACTATAAAAAGTTATAGTTGGAATAGTTGAAGAGATTCAGGTACATAAGCACTTATTTATAGATGCACTATATGTTATGAGTACAAATAGACACCTTTCTAAATGTTTAACTTGATGTTAAGTAGAACTGCATTTCAACTTTTAGGAGTACTGATGCTGAAGGTCAGATTTGTCTGCCATTAATGTCATTATAAGTAAGAATACAACATTACAAAACCAAAGGAGCTTAAGATAAA